>NC_060267.1:184345975-184652618 GCF_021613505.1 Equus quagga | reverse complement strand
GCACCCCAGACCCCTTGAGTCAGAGACTGAAGGATGGACCCTGGATCTGTGCTGTCCTGAACCTTCCCCGTGATTCTGAGGCAGGCTAGTGTGCGAGATCTGCTGATGTCCAGGAAAAGCTCCCAAATGAAAGAGAAAAATCAAGTTATGAGAAAAAGAAGCTGCATGAAAAAGAAACAATATACAGAGCAGCAGAGAGCATCCAAGGAGCTATAATTAATGATTTCAAGGACATAAGAGAGTACTCTGAAGAGTATAAGAAAGAGTTCCTGGAAATTAAATCTATAACAAATATTTAACTAATTAATAATTAAGTTAATTAAAATAAATTTTACATAAAATAGAATTTAATTAAAACAAAAATTCAATGGAAGAGTTTGAAGATAAAGTTGTAAAAAGCACCTATGAAGCTTCAAAAAAAAAAGACAAAGAGATTGGAAATTGGAAACTGTAAATAAGAAATTTAAAGGATACCAAGACCTTCAAAATTCAAGTAACCGCAGGCCCACAGGCACAGAGAGGACAACGTCAAATAAACCATATGCGAACGTCTCTCAGCGTTGAAGCTGTGAGTCTCTTGGCTGGAGTGGCCACTCAGGGCCCAGCCCCTGAGAGAATACCCCCAACAGGGCACATTAACGTGGAGGTTCAGAACAGCTGGTAAAAGAGAAGATCCGAAGAGTTTAAGAGAGAAAAGTCACAAAAAAGGGAAAAAGAAAATCAGAATGGCATCTGTATTCCCACTCGCAACACTGGAGGTTAAAAAACAATAGAGCAAAAACTTCAAACGCTTAAGTGAAAATAAATTTTTAGTCTAAAATACTGTACCCCACTAAGCAAGGCATGCAACAACTCAAGAACTTTCCTCTCCTGTCTCCTTTCTTACCACGCAACCAAAGTGTAGGCTTCAGCAAAGTACTGAAGCTCGAAATCGGAAGCCGTGGGATTGGGAAGTAGTGGATCCAGCAGAGGAAAATGACAAAGGAAGTTGTAGGATAACCATTGTGCCACAAGCCCAGAAAACGACCTGCTGGATCTGAGCAGAAGATGGAGTGGGGTCGCTAGGAAAAAAAATGGTACTATTGGATCATCCAGTGTGTCGATCATTTGGAAAATATTATCAAGGAGCATTTGAAAGTTCTGTCACATTAGTGATAGGTCATAGAAAACTAAGCAGATTAAAAAGGAGGCAATTATTGACTTTAGGAGAAAACAAAGAGTTATGTGAGAGAGAAAACATAATGTACGTAGAATGCCACTTAGCCCTGCAATGGTCAACACTGATCCCATCCTACAAACAGAAACCCTCACTTCCATCTTAACCAAAAATTGCAACAATGAACAAAGATGGCCGACAGACTATATTGTGAAAAATGTCAGAATTAAACCAGATTAAGTAAAAGGAAGTTCAAAAAATAATTTGAATTAATTTTATACCATTTGGTAGTTCTGTATTCAGATATCGAATACAAACAACTTCAGTTGGGAGTCAGCAAAGAAACCAGTTGAAATGGTCAAACTGGTCACACACTGGCCCAGGGAAGTCGGGTTGACCTGCAGTGGTTCTCAAAGTGTGGTCCCTGGACCAGTAGCATTTACGTTATCTGGAAACTTGTTAGAATTGCAAGTTCTTGGGGCCCATCCAAGACTTATTGAATCACAAACTCTGGGTTTGGTGTCCAGCAATAACAAACCTTCCAGGGGATTCTGATGCATGCTGAAGTTTGAGAAATACAGATTTATGAAAACTTGTTCCCAGCTGGGGCTGCAACACAGTGTTCAGAGTTGAGTGGGGTTTCTAAACTGTTAAAGAAAAACAAGTAAATGAACTTAGGTGCCAAGAATTTGATTGCACCTTACTAGCATTTTCTCTTCTATATAACCCATGTTATTCTCCATCAGCAGATCTCTTATTTGACGTCTGATTTACAGTTTTGGGGAAGAGTGTTAACCCTTGGTAGATAAAAAGTTGAGTACATTACCTCAACAGTATCTGATGATTATTTGCCAGTCTTTTGTCTGGATATACAAGATATACAAGACCTCAAATAGAATCCCCAAACATATTTGCTTTATTCTGAGTATCCACATCACCAGATGTCCTCTGCCTTGCAGAATAGTGCGGGGTTGCTGGCATCTTCTTGATGTAGATGGACGCACTGTCTTACAGTCTTGTGCCTGCAGCCTTGGTTGACTTGCAGGAAACCCACACAGGTGCTCCATGAGTGAGGACAACTCCGTCATTCTGTATGCTGATCTCTTAGGGAAGAGCGTGGCTCCTGTTCTAAGAAAAGTTGAAATTTTGCTAACGATTTTGACTTACATATGAGTATCATGCTTATACTATTACAGTTGTGGCACTGGGCAAGAGGACCCTCCAAATGATCCAAAACTGAACTTGTAACTTTCTTTTTGCAAACTCTCCCCACTTCTCATCTTCTCTTGGTGACTAGAACCACCTTGACCAGCTGGTCAGGCCACAGACATGGGGTCTGCTCATTCATTTATTCAACAAAAGTTGAGTGCTTACTGCATCCCCACTGTTCTAGGAACTGGGGAGACAGCAGAGAACAAAACAAGACAAAAATCCTGCCTTCAAGGAGCTTACATTCCAGTAGTGGGAGATGGACAATAACCAAATTAAATAAAGCAAATTACTGACATTGTGAATCAAACAGTGATAGGTATTAGGAGAAAACTTGAGAGTTCCGTCGTGGAGCTTGACGTTTTTAGTATGATGATTAGGGGAGGCCTCACTAAAAAGGTGATATTTAAAAAAAGACTTGAAGAAGGCAGGTGTATGAGCCACACTGGTGTCTGGGCTGATCAAAGATCATGAGGCAAAGTCATGCCTGGGATGTGTGAACAGCAGCAGGAACTGGGTGTGGGGGAGGCGAGTGAGCTCAGGGTTGGGAGAGGGCAGGAGATGAAGTCAGTGAGGCAATGGGGCTTGGTGGGGGTTGTGGTGTAGACTTTGTCAGCCTTGTAGCCCATTGTAAAGACTTCAGCTCTCATTTTGAGTGAGATGTGGGGTTTTGAGCTGAGGAATGGTCTGACCTGACTCATCTGTTGGGAATGATGGCTCCCCAGCGCCTTCACCCCCTCAGCCAATCACCATGGGCCCTCAATTCTATTTCCTCTCTATCTCTCAAGTCTTCTCATCTTTTCTCCCCATGATCACTACCACCACACTAGCTCAGGAAACCTTGATTTCTTACTTGAGTCATTTCACTGGCTCCTTAGGAGGTCTTCCTAGAGGTGCCTCCTGTTGGGTTCCCTCTAATTCATTCTCCACGTCTCCGGAGTTACGACTCTAAAAATTTGATACATTTACACCCCTGGTCAAATCCACCAATAGCCTTCTTTTTCCCCTCAAAGTAAATTCCAAACTCCTCAACACGACTTTCCACGGTCCGCTCCTGATCTGATCTCCGCTTTCAGGACCCCCGTCCTCCTACATCACAGGATTCGCTCTGGCCACACTGAACTTTTGTTCCTGGCATACATGATGTTCTCGTTTGCTTCTGAACCTTCACAGGTCGTTTGCTCCTGGACGCCTTCCCTAATTTTTAAATCTGAGTTGGTCTACCTTCTTTTCGCTCTTATACCACCCTCTCCTCCCCCTGCACTGACCTTGTCATACTATATTCCGATTTCTCATTATCTATTTCCCCATCCCCCCCTCAGCCTGGTGGGGACCATCTGTCTTGTTCATTTTATCCCTGGTGCTGCACTGTCTGTGACGCACAGAAGGTGCTCAGTGAATATGGGTGAATGGTGAATGGATACCAAACTACTTGGACAGCAACACTTTAAGGCCGTTACTGAATTCTTTTTTGTCACAGCCAGGAGATACTCAAATATTTGTTGTCTGCATGAAAGAGGAAATCAATGAATAAAACATTCTTTTGATCCTTTGTATCCTGCTCATTTCCCCGACTGTAAAAACGCTCATCAATAATGGTGGCGTGTGGCCTCCCACTGGTTGTATACACATGTGGGGCAGGTAATGGCTTGCAGAGTGTAACCTCCTGGGTCTGGAAGCATCCGCACCATGAATCGTCCCCAGCCTCAGCCCTGGAGGCAGCGATATGAGCAGCACGGATTGTGGCCACACGATCAGCTTAAGAAGACTAGAATAGCGACGACCCGAGTTGTGGGCTGCTGAGTTAGTGACTTCAGGGGAGGCCGATGGTTTCCAAGCCAAAGGAGAAAGACACTTGATGGTGGGGTCCAGTCCTGGCGCCAATGCCGTTATTTAAGTCTGAAGGCCACAGAAGCCCCAGCAGCGAGTGGATCCTGAGTAGATTTGTCCACAAGTGCATTTGAGACCCCTCAGTTCCCCTAGAAATAGGGGGTTAGCTTTGGAGAACTTGGGATTCCTCAGTTGTGACTAGATGGGCATATTCGATTCTCGTCTTTGTGACTGACTAGTCAGAGAAATATCGTTACCTGAAGGTTTTATTCCCGGGCTGCTGTGGCCTAGAGAAACGCGGGTTACATCATCTGACGGTAGTGGCCTTGGCTCCTCCCCACGTCGCCAGACAACCTATTAACAAAGTGGAGCTGAATTTATTAGGACTCGCTGCAGGCTCCGGGACTCCGCCTCTCCTGTCCCAGCAGCGTCTCTGAAGGTGGAGTCAGAAGTGGTATAATTTAGGGTTTCAGGGTCTGAGCTCACGCTGTGTGAGCAGGTCCTTCAAGATGAGGGATTCCTCTGGATGGGGCAGTGGTGCTGTAACAGCTCAGAGTTGGTGGCACTGCGACGTGAGGGCCCTGCAGCTGGCCTTGATGAGTGAACTCGGGGTGACAGCAGGGGCTTGCCCAGGCCAGCAGCCTTCTCCCTCTGACAGTGGGTGTGTGGGATCTCCTGAAGCAAAGAGGGAAGGCTCTCGTTTTAATTGGTTTATGGGTCTGTCTTTTCCAGGCAGAGTTTCCTGGAGCAAACAACTAAGTCCTACTGACACCGCTGGTCTATACTCTTAATTAAGCTGTTAGCACAGATGGTCTCCGTGCTCTACCTTTACTGTTTTCTTTCTTTTGAAGAAGAAGAAGATTAGCCCTGAGCTAACTACTGCCAATCCTTCTCTTTTTGATGAGGAAGACTGGCCCTGAGCTAACATCCGTGCCCATCTTCCTCTACTTTGTATGTGGGACACTTACCACAGCATGGCTTGCCAAGCGGTGCCACGTCCACACCGGGATCCGAACGGTGAACCCCAGGCCGCCAAAAAGTGGAACGTGCACACTTAACTGCTGCGCCACTGGGCCAGACCCTAACCGTTTTCATTCTTGAAGACCTCCAGACTTTTGAGTGTCTCAGTGGTTTCCAAGAACAGGCTTTGGAGAGATGACAGGATGAGGGCGTGGAGCTGGGAAGGGAGAAGATGCTCTGCTAAGGGGACGGTGGGCAGCACTGAGAAAACGAAGGTGACAGAAATAAACTAACTTTTGTGCAATTTCGTTTGAGGAAAGGCTCCTGCTTCAGCCAAAGAAAAATCCAATGCGCATTTGGTCTTCCCTTCAGGAGACATCACCTGTGAACACCACCCGCTTTAGGCAATGAGACTGAAGTCTCCTTCCTCAGCCCACATAGTCACGACCCATGGAAATGGACACCACGGATGGCGGTGGGCTGCGCGATGGTTTCTCGCCTACTTGCTTCGACCATCTGGCATCTGAACACGGTGGGGATGGGTGAAGGGGTTTCCGTGGGGAGAGGGTAGTGCAGCACTGTGGCACCGTGTTCTGGCATTAAAGTAGTTACAGATATTTGATTGACCTATGCTCGGAGCTCTGAAACACGGCCGCCAGTCAGCAGCGAGGCAGAGCTTCTCTCTTCTGTGGAGTTGACATGGCTGGATGTGGTGACAGTGGAGGCTGGCAAGTCTGTAGACTGTAGCCATCAATAGCTCAAGCTCTGGGCTTGAGCTGAGATGGAACTGGATGTGAGTCCTGACCCTAAAACTTCTCAGTTTTGTGATCTTAGTTGCTACTTAGTTGCAACCTCAGCTTTTTTCATATATAGATCTTAGCTTCACTATTTTTCACATATAACATGGAGTTAATTAATAGCTACCTGATAAGATTGTGGTAAATAGTAACAGCTATGTAAAACTTTTAGTCTAGCTCATGGTGTGAACTCGGTAAATGCTGGACGTTGTTATTATTATTAGGTACAAAGTATGCTTTGGTGCTCATTTGAAGATGAGAGATAGATACATAGATTCAGAGAACAGTCGAGCTGGAACGGACCATAGAGATGCTCTCATCTAGCATCTTTGTGTTACAGGAGAGGAAACTGAAGCCAAAGAGGGCAAAGAGTGCCCAGAGGGAGTGGCCGGTTAGTGGAGATGGCAGGGCTTGAGTTTCCACGCTGGCCTTGCAGCAGCGTGTGCCCATGAAGGGCAGTGTGGGGAATGGCTTCTGGGGGTCTGGTTGGTGGTAGTTGTACAGAGCCTTTTCTTCACTGAGGGGGCTTAGAACCTGTTCTAATTTGCAGTATTTTCAGTGGAGAATCAAAGGCTGTCAGATAGAATTTGACTCTGTTTCTTGGGCACAGCTTCATTACTTGGCAATAACTGACATCTTCAGAGTGTGAAGTGAGTACCTAAGATTTAAACAAGCCCTGTGTGAATGCTACGCTGCTCATCTGTTGACACATTCTTTCCACACTCAGTGACCACTCCAGCAGCTTCTCTTGCTGAGGAAACACCAAATATTGTTGAAAGAAAAAATAGCTGCAAATATTAAAAGCCTGGCTTTTTAAGAGGTTTCCAATGTAAATGATTAAAATACCTAGAGAGTGATTTTACTGTGATGTGAAACAAACCTTTTAGAACTTGTAACTTCTAGTCTTAAATCAATAAAATTTTATTGAGCACTTGCTTTGTACAAGACACTGTAGGTGATTCAAAGACACCTGCAAAATAACCTTTGAGGTGCTAACAATCTAGTAGGAAAGATGAAATGTACATAAATTAAGCAGTAGTTACATGTTAAAATGCAGCTTAAATGCCATTTGAGGATGAAAACTGGAAGGCGTTGGAGGGCAGAACCTGATGAGTTAAAGGAATGGCAGTGCACGGTTGCCCATAGCCATCCGCCCTTTCAGGACAGCGTCTGACTCTGGTTTGGGAACTGTCTTTGCCTCCCAGTCTCGGGGGTACTATAGGAAGCTCTGCATTTCCCCAGCCACGGAGCAACCCTGTGAGCCATGTCACGCCCGCGGGACTGCCGGCCAGAAGGACTCAGGATTGAAGCTGGCGAGGAAGTTGTTGATGAACTGACTGACTTAGTTGCTGGGCTTAGCTGAGACAGGAGCCTCTAGCCTTCAGTCAGTTCCCTTGCCGTTAGCTGGAGAGAGCCTCCTTTTCTTCCTGAGTTCATCAGACTTGGTGTTCATGGTTGAGGCAGACAGAAGGGAGGGAGGTGCCACTTTGAGTGTGGGTGTTAGGGAAGACAGGAGGTGACATTGGAGTGGGACCTGGAAAGGGGATGAGGGTGAGCAGAGTGGAAGGACCTTCAGTTTGGTGACACCCTATTATTTCTAATTCTGTAAGACTGTTAGAACCATTTCTATAGTTTGTAAACTAATTAGAGAGCTTGTTCACAAATCCTGAGGATTTAACGCTTTGCTGAAGTGCAAAAGCAGGGCAACAGCGTTGGAAAATATTTCAGGTGTTTACTTAGGTTAAAAAATAGAAAAGACTGAAAAGACAGGGCCACAGATGCGGCTCCAGCTGAGACGAGGTGCTGTCTACACTGCGTCTTTTCTCACTGTGTTTGAAGTCTCCTTACCTTATCTTGGCTCTGTGATAACCCTCGTGTCATAATAGGATAAATTCAGTCTTAGATCTATCAAGATTCAGTAAAATCTAATCTATACTTTCTTCACTAAACAAGATAAAGTATTTGGAAATCATATTATCCCCATTCCGTGGTTCTTGTTAATAATTGAAACTACATATGGTCCTTGTAAAGAGCTCGCAGACACTAGCGCATATAATTCCCCAAATTCACTTTACATGCAAAACAGTTGTATTCCTTGATTAAATAATGTGTGTTAAATTCTGTCTGGAGATACACACTTCCTGAGCCAGTAAGAGATAAATACCAATATTCTGGGCTAGAATTTGGTCCAATTTGTGCTCTAAAAACACAGTTTTGTTGTTGGCAAAATGGAAATGTGCTGAAGAATTGGGAAAAGGAAAATGGAGAGATTACCAAGGGCCATTTTCCCCTTTTCTCTTCTAATGTATTATTTTCTTTTTCTAAACAAAGCTCCCTTTAAATTCCAGAGGAGGAAAATGTTTTTTCTTAATGTGATTTTCAAGGGGGAATTATAAGCTCATTTCTGCTTCTGCTTGGGAATTAAAACATTTCTTACCTTGATTTTTATGGCAAACTGATAATGCCTACATTTGAATTTCTGGCAAGCCCTAGAATGCAACACTATTCTTGTTTTGTATTTATTCTTCCCTGGTTGGATGAATTTTTTAAACATGAGGTAAATCAAGTGAGAAGATTAAAATCAGATGGTTTTGCATAGACTGTCAGTAATGAGGATACAGCTGGCATTTTTCCATCTGCTTATTTGATTATACATTTTGTACTTATTTTTAAGGCCAAAGTAGAAGAGTTAGAAAGTGTTGTTGAAGTCCAAAATGGAAAGCATTCCTTAGTCATCTTTATAATGAACTCTGAATCTTTAAATGCCCATGGCCGACGATGCTGGGACACGATCAAGTGGGTTTTTCTTTCCTCGAAGAGTTTATTCAAAAAAATGTTTGTGTCAGAGGCTTCTCACTTAGCGTATCTGAGGGAGGTCTTTGGGAATTTCTCCCGTCTGCTCGTGTTGCCATGGGAATGTCCGTTTTTATATCTTCAGCGAGATACCGTTTTCCAGCGTATGGAGCAGAGAGGACATGAGCCTTCCAGCTGGAAAACCACACATCTCCCTCTGGCTTTAACTCCTTACCAGATGTGCCACTGTGGGTCAGGGGCACAAGTCCTCCAAGCCTCAGTTTTTTGTTTTTCACAGGGAATTGAATTAATTTTCATTCTGAAGGGTTATTCTGAGCATGAGAAGTGGTGAGTGCATCAGAAGACATCTAGCAAATGCTAGTAAGTATTAGGTTGATGTGATTGTGAAAAGGCATCTGAATGTGTATTTCCTGGCTGACTCCATCCTACCTCTCATGGGAGCTCTCTGTCTTTACAGGCTCAGTCCCTGGGTCTATTTGTGATGTAAAATTAGAAAAAGAGAGTAGAGAAGGAGGTGATCTGAGAAGTGGTGAAAAGGAGAGAGGTTGAAACTGAGGGCCTGCTACTTCATTTCACAGGGTGGGGCTGGGGGCAGAGGGCTCCCTGGTGGGGGCGTCTGGAAGATCTGGGTCACTTGCTGACGTGGGGGCCCTAGGGCAGCGTGCCTCACAGGACTTTCTGCAAGTTTGGAGCTCTCTGTGTCTGAACTGTCCCATAAGGGCAGCCATGAGCTACTCGTGGCTGTTGAGCACTTGAATGTGGCTAGTGTGACTGAGGAACTTTTTCATTTCACTTAATTTTAATATATTTAAATTTAAATAGCCACATTGGACAGTAAATAGCTATTGGACAGTAGACCTCTGAGAATCTAGGGGGTATGAGAGCCTGAGGGCAGGAAGGAAGGAGAGGAGATTTTAACAAGTGTTGTCATGAATTGTGAACTAGATCATCTCATATTTCCTGACAGATGCAACTAAAAAATTGAAATTCATTTGAAATTAGTTTTGATAGCTTGATTGTATATAAATATATGTGTGTGTTTCTCTCTCTCTATATAACTCACAGCTGAGGACAGGACACTTGGGGCGCTGATTAATATTATGGTTACATGGGTAATAACAAAAACTTCCTTTCATTAACATGATGATAATTGAGAATTTTTATGGACATAAAACTTATAAGGAAAGTAGTTGTTTACATAAATTCTTTTCATTTTAAACACACAGCCATAACAACACTTCTCATCTAGAACCCTACCTGATGTATAAATAAGTCTAAATATTTGATTTAGGAAATTGGAGCTAAATCTCTGCAGGCTTCATCCAGTGCGGCAGAGCACGTTTTCTCAGACGACAGTGACTAAAACCACCACCAGGACCCATTTTCTCTCCAGCAGCCCAATGAGTAGGTCTTGAAGTCTTAAGCACCTTCACAGATGAATAAAAAGTTTTGTGTACATGTATTTTTTTCTGGGAAGAATCTCCATTCATTAGAGATTTTGTATGAGTTTTTATGCTTTTGCTTTTCCCTTGTCTGCCCGGGAGCTGACGGCCTTGTTCCCCTCCCATTGCTGAACCTGGGAATCCGGGCCAATGCTTCCCATGCTCCCTGCAGATGGGCTGTGAGCACCTGTCTCTTACACTGCTCCTGCATTGGAACTGGGAACCAGCGAGGTAAAACGTGGGGCATGGGGCACACTCTGGTGGGGGCAGTCACAGCAGGCATGAGTCCACAGTCCATGGAGGATGTCACAGATGGCAGCAGTGCTGTCCCCACTGGCGCCAACTCTGCAGAAAGATTTTGGACAAGGTTCCTTTTTGCTGAGCCCCAAAGCGGATGCTTCCCCAGGCCCAGCAAACCTGTGAACCGCTCAGTACCCCTTGAATGAATCAACGCTCCCCTAAACCTGGCAGAAGTGGCTTCTGTTGCTTGCAGCTAGAACCCTGATTGATATAGATATTCAGAAGGGTCTGTAGCCTCAAAATGTTAAGGACTGTCTCATAAAACCTCACGCATTAGGAGCATCACAAGTGTGTAATTAAGACAGACACACAAAAATCCAGAGCTGGAGAAAAGGTGTGTGCTTCAAGTGACAGCTAGCATTTGTTCAAGAACATAAACTGCACTAACATGTGTATGCAAAGAAAGGGGTGAGAAGAATGTCAAGATTCCAGTTACCTTGGTGGTCAAGCACACCTTAGTAATGGAAGAGTCCATTCTGTCTAAAGGCCCATGATGCCAGGAGTCCGTGCTTTCCTTCCACCCAAACATGAATCCAATGACCATCGGTACCCTCCGTCTTCTGTTCTCTCCCCGAATTTGATGTCAGTGATGTTTCTAGTCAATACTATGACACCTCACCTAAAAATTCAATCAAAGTATTCCAACATATATTAACCTCAGTCTCCAACTTGACCGTGCCTCTAGATTTGTAGAAGTTAGTGCAGATATATAGTCAGGGGGTTCATTCTTGGAAATTGATATACAGTAAGGGGATTATGAAAGTACCATTTTCCCCTGCTTATTTTAAAGAGAGTTTCAGTTATAAAGCAAATTGGGCTAGAATTTTAACGATGCTGGACAGTTTCATCTTGGTGCTAGAAGTCTGAGAAACAATCCCTTCTTCACAAACAGAATAATGGCATTTTATTTAAAGGGAATATATTCTTCCATCATGTGCTCTGTGTTTATACAATATTAGCATCGCTGAATAGTCAACGTATGCACCAAGGAAGGACTAATGAGCATTCCTTTCTTTTCACATAATGAAAGTTCCAAATTGCTGCATCTTTCTTATTTAATTATGAATAAATTCACAGGTGTGTGTTATATTTATAATTGAACCATTCTGCATGCATGTCCTAAAACACACTATAAACTAAAGCCTCCAATATTCCCATTCTTTCCCAAAATAAGAAAGAAAAACATCACGAAACTTGGAAAACAATTTTTTTAATTTATTATGAAAATCTCCAAATGTACAAAAATTAGAGGCAATAGCCCTGCATCTGCTGTGCTGGCACATAGCTGTCACGGTGTTCAACGTCCAGTGACATTTGCTTCGTCTCATCCCCATCCCTGTCACCTAACCTCACCTTTTCTTCCTTTTTGGCTAGAATAATTTAAAATAAATACAAAACATCACGTTGTTTCACTTCTAAGTACTTTAACATTCATTTCTAGAAAAGTAAGGACATTTTCTAATATTGTCAACATCACCCTTCATAAAATTAATAAATAAGTCTAATATTATTTAATACCCGCTCCATATTCAACTTCCGTTGCTTTTCTTAAGCATGTCTTTTCACCATTCGTTTACAGCAGGATCTAAACGAGATAGTCGGCACAATGTTTCCAGTTGTTATTTCTCTTAAGTCTGCCTCCACCACCAACACCCCGCCTTATTTTTCAACCATTGGCGTGTGGGAGAAATTGGGGTGGTGATCTGCACGAGGGTCGGCTTCCAGACCCGGCTGTCGCTTCTTCGTGGTGCCATTTAACTTCTTTCTTTAACCGTACAGACTGAAAGTTAGATCTAAAGGCAGATTCTAATTTTTTTTGGACCAAAATACTTCATAAATGGCATCTGTGCTTCATTTTGCCCAATTCAGGAAGAAGCTAATGCCCCACTCTTGTGAAACTAAGATTAATTCATGAGTTCGGGCGATGACACTCTGATCCTTTCACTATAAAATTTGCTGCAGCATGTATGCTGAAAACATTGGCATCTACTAATGGCCACTGTCTGATTCCGGTTTTGAGGCAGAGGTTACGAGCTTGAACTTCCAACTCTCGTTCCTCTTGCATCTGTTAGCCGGGGGTCTTCTTTCCAGAAGACCTCACCCTCATCCATTAGTGCGATGTGGTTACTCTGCCAGTTCATTTCAAAAAAGCAGGAGAAGGGCCTAATTATTTCTCTTTGATGCCAGTTTTCAGAGGAAAGAGTTGGAATCCGAAGTTGATTGTGTGGTGCATCACTGATGCCCTTCAGGACCAAGACGCTTCTTACCCCAGCTCTGGGGAGGGTTGGGTGCTGCCGCCTCCCTAGGCATGTCCTCAGCAAAAGGATGGGCTATGCCCTACCCTCCTCCCTGGGGGCAGCTAGGCCCAATGACTGGTCACTAGCATGGGGGAACAGCAAAGTCTTGACCTGACCTCCTTAAATCGTGACAAATCTGAAAAGCCATCCCAGCTCCCACATACGTAATATCTAAAATCAAGGATAAACTAAAGTCTTTATCGTGTTAAACAAGAGTTATGGTGATTCCAACAAATGGCTTATTTGGAATTTCCTATAGCAGTAACCACACAATGGCATGTTTACTTACAATGCATTAGACTCTGCTGTATTGATTTGATAATATCAAGCATGTGAGCAAAATCATAATTAAACTGGAAAGAAATTGATCTGCAGTACATAACTGATAAGATGAAGTAAGAAGAAAATACCCTTACGTATAAAAGAGTGTATAATCATGCATTTGCAAAGGAATCTCTATTTTTCAGCACTAAGTTTATTCTTATTTCTTTACCATATATTCTAACACGACCGTTGTTTGCTATGTTATATTTGGTCCGCATTGAAGCATCCTCTTGATAACCATAGGATGTTCTATTAAATGGAATTCTCTGTTGACTAGCATTTCCACATCTTTAATAATAAATGTAAAATTAATGTTAAGAAGGATGTGAATCTGAGTCTTCACAGAAAAATCAGCATTACTGGCAATGTCATTTTAATCCCAAGAGCCCTCTGCTTTTTGCTCCTTCCATGATATTTGGCAACAATACAGGGCAATTGTTTCCAAACTGCTTCGCAGACCCCCGCCCCCGCATTTCACCACGGGGAGGACTGGTGACAAATCAAGGAACAGACAACACAGGCGGGACTCCTGCTGCACTCAGGGTAATTCCACTTTTTACCTGTTTTGTACACCGGCACTTCAAGCAAAAGCACTTTGATTTGCAAAATGAAATGAAAAGCACTTTCATTTGCAAAAAATGTGCCAGTGCCAACATCACTTTGAAAACCAGTGAAAAGGGTATAGGTGCTACGAGAAATATTTAAATAAACAAAATATGCCATTGGTTGACTCAGAAAATAGCAACTATTTTAAAGATTTTCTCTCTAGCTTCCCTAATGCGGAAGTGTGTGTATCTCATGTTATTTGCTTGTTGGATTTCACACTAAGCCTCATTAGAAAATTAGTGTACTTTTTTCTGGTCAAAAATGCTCTAAAATGTAATGCAATCACACTCTATTTTACAGGAAAATCAGTATTTTCATAAAAATATTCAAATGAACTGGGCTATTTCAATGCACAATTACAATACTTTATATAGAAATGAATGGATAGGATGCACTGGATTGGAAAGTCAGTGCAAATCTGTGCCTGTTACTCTCACTACAGATTTTCTGATGGGATGTGGAGGGCCAGATCTTCCTATGTAGCTTCTGTTTTCCCCTTTCCCCCTCTTCTGTTTTTCATGTATCTTGTTTCACATATCTTCTCCATCCCAAACCCTCAGCCCAGGTCCTGACGAGTCTGGATGAGGATGCGCACACAGAATCCACCTAATGGCCTTCTTGACGCGTGTGTCTCAGGTTTGCTCAACTCCACAGAATGAGCATCTTCTCTTCTCCAGTGGGGGAGACGTCCTCTTTGTCTCCTGTGGTGGTGTGGTTGAGGAGGCCACTGCCCCACTGCTACCAGCCAAGACCTTGAGGTGGACTCGCCTTGGAGAGAAGGGAGAGCAAGGCCAGAGAGCAGAGAAATGGAAAGAGCTAGTATCTTGTTGACAACACCAGGCTGCTGAATCAATTTCTAGACTTTTCTTTTGGTAACATAAAACATTTCTTATTGTTTAACCCAGTCTTAATTGGAGTTTCTGTTATTTTCAGCAAAAATCCCCAAAAGCAACCTCCCCCCTGCAAAAAAAGACACCACCGAAGACAAACAAGATGGCGTCACGGGTATAACTATAGAACGCAGTCTGCCTGGTGTTTTTTCTTTTCAATCCTAGGTTTTACATTGGAATTTTCTTCACCCTATTCTGTGTCTGAACTCAGCTCTAGACAAACGTGTTTTCTGGGACTTGCAGGGTGGCCGTGGCACTGGAGGCGGGCGTTGACAGGGAGAAGCGCAGGCTGACACAGGCTCCTGGTGGCTCCTGCCGGGTTCCCTCTGTCATTTCGCCGGGCTTCCTGGTGTCACTACTCCCTGTCACGTCTGGGTCCCAACATCGGGCTTGCCCCTTGAGGTGACCACTTTTATTGAAACTGGTCCCATCCGTGACACACAACTCTGTGGCCTGCCAGGTTCTTCCTGTTTTACTTTATTTTGATGACTCAGTGGTTTTAAGATGTGAAATGGTTCTCTGTCAGAAGGAGAACTAAAGACCCTGGGGGCAAGTTAGATGGTGCAGGAGGAGATAAAGCGATGAGTGAGTGTGTTTGCTGTGGATTCAGGGGAACCAACAGCCGGCAGTCGGTCAGAATCACCGACAGGAGGAATCGGATGGTGCGCACCTGCAGGGTCAGCAGGTGCCTCCTTTCCAGACAGTTTGTTCTTGTTCAGACCAGGTAGTCTAAGACGTGGACAGTTTTCTTGAGGAGGTCTATTAAGAACATGAGTAGGCATGAGGTGAGTTTCCGAGGCACCTGGCCGAGCCGTAGCCTCAGTACCGGCAGGAATATACAACGTGGCCCTTCCTCACCTTTTCTGCTTTCTCTCCCTGTCCTCCAGGTGTACTCTCAACCACACCCATGACTCCAGAGCCCCTATTAAATAAAATTCTCTATGACTAGTATTTCTGCCTCTTCAATAATAAAATGTAAAACCAATATTAGGAATCGTGAGCAAAATCATAATTAAACTAGAATTTGCGACTCTAAATGTTAGCTTTAGACAAGATGTGCCCCGCTCAAGATGGGTTCACTCGACTCTCTGTAGGACACAGTTGCCCCAGAATTTCTGCAGGCAGCTCACTTTGTCAAATCCAAAACAGAATCCACTGTTTTCTCAGAAACCGGCTCCTTCACTGCTTCTCCAAGGAAACACTTTCTGAATGTTTAATGTGTTCCAGGCTTTGTCTCAAGAACTCCACCCTCCAGAAGCACGGAATGGCGAGGAGACAGATACGGGAAGGCCAGGCACAGGAGGAGGGTGTGTGACCTCGGAGAATTTGCATGACCTCTCTGCGCCTCAGTTCCTCTATCTGTAAAACGGAGACAACAGGATCTCCTCAGAGAGCTGCTGTGAGGATTAATTCAATCAGTATATACAAAGGGCACAGAACACACTAAACAATCAACAATGATTAGCTATCATCATTAATATTATCAGTTACATTATACAGAAACTGAAAACCAAGCCTTAAACATTGTTTAATGGTGAAATATTAGAGCCAGTCTATCATCCCTAGTATTTAACATTTTTCTGGAAGCTTTGCTAATACCATTAAATGAGAAAAAATTTAAAAATTGGAAGGAAAGAGGCAAATGACAATTATTTGCAGATTATTTAACTATTGTCTTCACTTGTTTGGGCCGCAATAACAAAATATCAGAAATTAAGTGGCCCAAACAACAGAAATTTATTTTCTCACAGTCCTGGAGGCTGGAAGCATGCGATGAGGGTGCCAGCGTGGTCTGGTTCCCGCGAGAACTCTCTTCCTGGCTTGCAGACGGCCACCTTCTTGCTGTGTCCTCGAATGGTGGAGAGAGAGGGAGCCAGCTGACCAGGGCTCTGATCTCATCATGGGCCCAACCTCTGTCACCTCCCAAAGGCCCCACCTCCAATTATGTCTCATTGGCAGTTCCAGTTTCAACATATGGATTTGGGGAGAATACAATTCAGTCCGTAACAATGATACATATGGAAACCCCAGATAATCAGCTGAGAAAACAATAGAAACCATAGGCAAGAGCTCCTTGAAGCAGTTGGCTGCAATGTTAATTTGCGAAGAGCAGTAGTCGCACAACACAAAAAACACAAGACATAATGGAGGCTTACATTTAGAACAATAACTAGCAATATAAAATATCTATGAAGAAACCTTACAAAACTTTGTAAAATCCATGTGAAAATAACCTTAGATTGCTTCTGAGGAGCCAAGACAATGTGACCAAATGTTGTGATATATTCCTTGTTCTTGGAGAGAAAGACATTATTGTAAAAATAACAGTACTACATAAATTAATGCATAAGTTTTATATGATCCCAATAAAAATGCAATATACTGATCTTTGATCTAACTTATTTTAAAATTCACACGGAAAATAAACATGGAAGGATAGCTGGGAAAATTCAGAAAATCATTAATAACAAAGAAGCACTAGTTACACCAGACATCAAAATGTGTTTATTGTATTTAATAAACATTTGATAGTGTTTACTGTGTGCTTATATGAATTAAATATTATCACGTAGTAGTCATAACAAATCTACTAAGAGGCTGTTATTATCACCCCCATTTTACAGATAAAAAAACTGAGGGGCCGGCCCATGGCCGAGTGGTTAAGTTTGCCTGCTCCGCTTCAGCTGCCCGGGGTTTCGACAGTTCAGATCCTGGGCGTGGACATGGTACCGCTCATCAGGCCATGTTGAATTGGCGTCCCACATGCCACAACTAGAAGGCCCCACAACTAGAATGTACAACTATGTACTGGGGGTTTTGGGGAGAAAAAGCAAAAAAAAAGAAAAAAAGATTGGCAACAGTTGTTAGCTCAGGTGCCAATCTTTAAGAATAAAAAAAAAGAAAACTGAGGCACAGAGAGGTCAAGAAATTTGCTCAAGATCTCACAGCTTGTCAGTGGAAGAACCAGGCTTCAACCCCAGGTAATCCGACTCCAGAGCACATGCTCCTAACCAGTGCACTAACCAGTACACTTAACCAGTGCACTATGCTGCAGGAAGGAAAACAGTTTGTTATGAGCACAAGAATAGACATAGAGATGGATGGAACAAACCTAGTTTTGAAATAGCCATGGGTATATATATGAAGATTTAGTCTATAATGAAGTACGCATTTTAAATAAGGGGAAATGATGGATTGTTCAATAAATTGTGTTAAGAAAATTGGAAAAAAATGAAAATGGATCTTTACTAACTGCTACCAAGCTGGGGCCTGGGCTGAGCTCTAAGGAGACCATGGACTCACACGAATACAAAATCAAGTGTGACGTGCACTATATGGGGCCAGAAAGAGTATATAATGGGGAGACTCAGCTCCACGGAGGCCAAGTCAGGAAGGCTTCTCTGAGGAAGTGATGTTTGGGCTGAGATCTGAGAGGTGCTAGAAATTAATCAAAGTTGGGCAATAAGAGGGAATGGTGGGAAGAGGTGTGGAGTGGCAGGGACACCTCAGGTTGGGCAAACTTTAGGCCCTGCATTGCTTACTGGGAAAACCACAGTGCACACTGCACAATGCTGATAATGACCCCATACTCTTGCACAGCAAAATGCCCTGACCTGGTACCATGCTCACTCACGCTTATCATTTCCTACTGGCACCGCTGCATTTTCCCTCGGGTTTCTTTCAGATATTTTAGGACTGTCTTGAAAGTTTAATGCACTCTTGCTGTGCCATCATTTTGTCTCCTGTCTCTTACCTCAAGTCAAGATTATTTTTCTTCTTTTTCAACACCGTTATGAGAGAGAGCGCAATGGAGGTTTACCTGGCTGCGCGATCTAGGATTACTGGTGTTTCGCAGATTCCATACCATTCAATGTGTTGGCATTTTGTAGGATCTAGAATTAAACCCTCCTTATTCACTGAATCATTTGCACCAGAGATGTACATATTGTGCCCAACAAAACGATGGCATAGAAAACTGAACTCTGAAATTGTTCCCATCCTCTGAAAGAAACTTTTTTTTTTGGTCAAGCAGCTCGTAAAAGCATGACCTAGAATTTCTTTCCCTGTTGTTTCTTTTTCTCATTTATTTTGTACATTTCAACAACTTCCAAGCTGGCTACAGACCCTGAGCTAACAATTGGGAGCACTGTTGTAAGACTCAGTTAAGAACTTGGGAAGCATTGTGCAGCTCAGCAAGGAAGTGCACGACAGAGGCACACAATTGCCTTCCCACTGGAGTTCCACTTCCCTCCTCCCCCATCCAGTTGAAGGTAAAAAGGCTCTTGAGGTCATCAAATTAAAGAATGTTCTGTCTCTCAAAAGAAGAGGTACATGTGTTCTCAGTAAACCAAAATGTTCCAATGAAAGTGCTTCCTGGTTAAAATGGCAGCCAGTGTTGAAACCATGTTCCATATCTGGTTTTGCCAAGATACCGTTCTTTTTCACAAGGCTGGGGAGGCAGGCACATTGGAGGCAGACAAGTGAGAACCCTGCGGGAACCACAATGTGGAACCTGCCAGATAGTGATGCTTTTTCCCTTTATTTCTGTTTGAGCTGCAGTAAAGCCGGCGCTTTCAAAACACGAAAGCCTGGTTCCTACTGTGACTTCCCAAAGTGCTTCTCAAAATAGCCGTGCAGCAGCTGGCACATAAAAAATGTACACGAACGTCTGGACGGCCCCCCGGAAACTCTCTGAAAACTCACAGCCGTTTTCAGGTAGCTTTGGTCTCTGATGCTTTCTGCCTGTTTCCCAGAGTCATGATTTTCCCAGGTAGCTTGAAGCTGTGTTCCAGCCTGACTGCGTACCTGGAGTCAGCCATGTCCACAGGAAAATCCATCACTGACCTGTCTGCTGGAGTTAGTCAGGGAAGGGGGTAGAGTCCTCAGAAGCCACCATGAGTCCAGAGTCTCTCACGGCTCTGCTACTAGGTTGATGTTTAATGTTTGTCTCTTACTAGATGTCAGGTTCCTCAGCGTAAAATGAACAGACACAACAGGACGGCAAGTGTGGAAGTGTAACGTGGTTGCAGCATGGTCAGCTAGAAACCTGCCTAGTTGACGCTGGAGCCACCTGGGCACCAGGAAGTCTTGATTCAGGCCAAGTTTCCATCAGAGCCAATAACCTGAAGGAATCTGTCAATCCAGACTTTAAGAATCCAGTGTCCTAAGGATTAGTTGAGAATGAATGAGAACCACATGCTGTTAGAATTCTGTCAATTACCATATACACATGCGGTTCCTGACAGCTGATGGTCTGGATAACCATTTTCAGCTTCTCCTCTATAAAGAATTGATGCAAAAGAAACTGAATTCACTTTTTCTTGTTTTTCTCAAACTTAACCCACTTTTGAGTTTCCAACCTAAGTGTTATTCAAAGCTGTTCTGAAATGAGGTAGCACGTTTGGAAGTTTACTTTCTTTTTTAACAATTCCAATTACTAATTATGAAAAAAGTTGTCAGGCCCTACATTATTACTCAAAATTCCCTCCAAATACCAAGTTTTGATATGGGAATTTCTGAATAATATACTCTGCAAAGTGCTGACTACCTGCTTATTCTTGAGTCCCCAAAGGGGGAGGGCCATGGGTCTCTTGGATAACAGCCAACATTTACGGAGCTGCTGGTGTGACCCTATGTCACTTCACTTAATCATCACAGCTCCACGAATTAGATGTGATAATTATTCCACTTTCCAGATATGCAGATGAGGCTCAGGGATATCGGCCAACTTGTCCAGGGTCTCCCAGCCAGGATGCAACTCACAGGTCTGACTCTAGAACAAAAAGCTGAGCTGTCTTCCTGACCTAACCTGTGGCCTTTTAAGCTTTCTGTGTTTCTTCCCTGGGGAGCTGCCCTCTGCTTTCTGAGTGCTGTTTTGATAAGTAATGAGTTAAAACTACTTTTTGTGAGAAGTATAACTTCCTGGTTAGGGGAACGACTGAAAATAAATTCCCCCAGGGGCGCTCCCAGGACATTTCCTGTGCAACACGTTGATTGTCCTTCCTTCCTGAAGCAACAGCTCAGGATGCTACTATTTAACCTTTCAACACCAATTAACACAAAAGCCGAAAAGCACTTTAGCAAAAGTTGCTACAAATGTACATTGCATTCATTTTCAAAGTGGGGCAGGTGCCACTTTGGGCTTTTGTAGTGTGTTTTTCTTTGGTTTGCTAAGAAGCATGGTTTCTGAGAAGTCCCTGAGCTAGAACCATCCTCTGGGCTGAGCCCCCTGGCACTGGGAGGGAACATCCTCATGTACTGGGGCAGCAGAAGGCTGCGCACCCCTGGTACCTAGCGAATCTTCCCATCACCCTCAGCATGAAATACAGACCTTTACAGAGCCCACAAGGAGAGTCTGCTTATTCACTGGGGTCTCTGCACACAGTGCCAAGGCTCCAGGCTCTTTTTAAGAGCTTACAAAAATGTCTGTGACTGGAAAAAGCAACTAATGGCCCCCAAATATGAAAGGGAAGTTGCAAAATGGAAAAGAAGAAGTTTAAGTAAGTGTCTACACACTGTAACAGGTCAGCCTTGTTAATATTTAAATTTAGTGTTCATAAAAATTTCACTACATATGAAAACAATTTATGGGTTAGATTTTTTCTTAGTATGTAAAATGATTTCTTAGAAATCATAGCTCTTTATAAATTAAACGACTTAATTACAATCTGTGAAATCATCCTGATTGTTTTCTTGCTTGTTATCTGTGTCCTCCTACAAGAATATATCTGTGTCCCCCTATAAGAATATGTGCATCACGAAGGGGCAGGAGACCGAGTGACAGTCACCAGCTCTCTTCCACATGCACATAGCTACTAGCATGTTGTACCATCTGGGGTGATTCTGACAAGTTGGTGCTGCCATGAAGATTGTCTGGAAATGGGTCCACTCCTGGAGGTGCCTGAGCAGCAGGATTTCAGCATAGAACAGGCTGAGAGAACCGTGAGGCACATGCAGTCGGAACACTGTCTGTTTGTTAACAAGGAAAACAGTCACTTCTGCAGCAAGAGCGCAGACTCCACGAGGTGGCTGACCTCCAGGATGTTGTCACAGGCCACACGGTAGTGGCTTGCTGTGTGCCTGCCCTCTGCCCAGACAGCAACCTCTCTGCTTTCTCAAGTGTCATCTATTCTTCCGGGGAAAGGACCGAGCCATGGCCCTTTTATGCCGCTGATCTCCAGAGCTGAAGTCCCTTTCAGGTGCATATTCTGAGCCAAATCTTTCTTCAAGGATGTCCACTGGATCAGCCTCCAGGCTGCTCAGAAGGGTCTTGTTTCTCCCGCTCTCTCCTCCACCCACAGCCCCAGGATACCTTCCACTCTGCAGGAAGGGTCACCTCCAGATTGTGCTCTGGAGATGGTGTTGCCAGGCAGAGAGCCTCCGCAGCAGACGTGTTGTGCATTTGGACTTTGGGTAGGAAAACTATAATGAGCTTTAGGGTATTTTTAGGAACTGCTATGTATACTTCGTTTGTTCCTAAAAATACAACACAAAATTTGATTTCAAAAATCCACAGGACAAGCCAATTTTGAAAACTTTAATCAGGTTAGAATTTGGCAGTATTTAGACCCAAGTTGAAATCGAACTTGAGGTTTGGGGGAACTTAGTTCAAGTAATTACTAATTTAAATCTTTGAGGGGTAAAAATAACTTAGAATTTAAGTAAAATGTGAGGAAATACTTATTAGTTCTAGATTTATCTGAATTTTTCATCCTAAAAGGTTTTATTTAGGTTTTCATTTTTTCTCTCTGTCAGATGATGGTTTTTACTCAGAGCTTTTAATCAGATTTTTAGATGAAAATAGTTTTTATCCTTATTCAAGAACTAAATTTCTTCCTGAAAGAAAAATGTCATTGAGATTAATTGTTCCATATTAATATATATTGTTTAAACAGAAAACAGTAACAGCAAGATTACTTCTGGAAAAAAATGCTTAAATGGTTTCTGGCTTGAAGGAATGTTTTATGTAAATTAACTCAAGTTGCCTATGGGCAAGAAATAAAATCGGGCAGTTGAAAACGTCCCAGAGGATAAGTGTGGAAAATCTTTTATAATATCACTTTTGAAACCTGACAAGTGTGTGGATGGATAATAAAACACACGTCTCGGTAACCTCTTTAAAAATGCCTCCCACTTTTAGGAGGGGGATTGTCGAGTTTGTCGGGATTGGGGGCTTTTAGCCTGTTAAATGGTTTGAATAATGATTTGGTTATAATGCTTCATTCCCTATTGCTCTGCGTTAAAATATGCATTTCCAGTGTTCAAACTGCATCTTGGTCCATCAGCTCTTAAAATGACGTGTGCTTTCCAACGTGATGAGCACACAGAATCTGATGATGTTTAGAGGAGAACCATATATGAAAAAGTATGAAAAAATAAGTTTTTTATCCCTTCTAGACTGTTGACAAGGATGGTGGAATGAGCTCACAGGGGCAAGAGAGCTCATTTTAACCTTGGCCCTGTCAGCAGTGCTGGGAGACCTTGAGAAGGCTCTTGACCTCTCTGGGTTTCATCTGTGAAATGGACATGCTCTTCCTCACCCAGCTCACAGAAAAACTAGGCATTACACATGGTGAAGGAAATCCAAAATGTGCCCTTTCGGCATATTGATTATTTTGAATTAAATAAGTTAAGAAACAGCAGGTGCAAGAAGGACACTCCTTTTCTTCCTCTAAGCAGGAGATAAAACTCTCAAGGGAAAGGTGCCCGCTCTGTGCTGGGAGGAGGGAAGAAATTCTTATCACCAGAGATGGGGGATTTGGGGCAAACAACCCTGCTGTGCAAACAACCCTGTTGGACTCACCCTCATCTTACTTCTTACCTCACCGTTTACTACCCCTAGTCCAAACCCGTCTGTCTTGTCAATTGTTCACAAATTTATTGTTTCTTTGTCTAAAAGGTAGAAAGGCTTCCTGTTCTGGTTGCATCTTCGGATCTCATCAGCTTGTGAACTCTCCCGTGTACATATAAAAATTTAATAAAATTTGGATGCTTTTCTGCTGTTAGTCCACCTTATGTCAGTTTAGCTCTTAGGCTCAGCTGGAGACCCTAAGAGGGGAGAGGAGAATTTTCTCCCCCTCTAGAAAGAATATGCCTTGAAAAATATAAATACTATAAAACCAAATTAAGTTACGAAGTTGAACCACGTGGAACTGCCATTTTTACAGGTGACAAAGGTCAGATAGAAGCAATTCTATAAATAAGGTTTTTGAGTCTATAAAACCAAATGCTATATTTTAGCTGAACTATATATGCATTAATATGTTCGTAAAAAAACAGGCCAGTGGTATCAGGCAGAATATCGAAGTATTTAGGAATCTGGTCAAATGCCTTCACTAACCACTCTATTAACAACGACGGCGGTGGGCCGCCTATTTTGTGCTAGACCCTGCGCTTGGTACTGAGGATACAAAATGAAGGAGACAAACTTTCTGCCCTTAAGGAATCTGAATAAGTGCTAATATTAAAATACATGAGAAACTTCTTTTGGCCTAGTTAAGGATGGTTTTCTGAAAATCTGACGTTTTCATATGAATTTGACCAATTTGATCCCCCCACATGGCTTCTGCGTGCCCCAAGGAGACTGCTCCCACAGGGCTGGGTACAGAGGGGTCCAAGAAGCAGTGGATCTGGGCCGTGGAAGGGCATGGTCCCAGCACTGAACTTCGACAGCTGAGCTAAATCCCACTGGGACGAGCCAGGCGTTTCTCTGTGTGTGGTCACCCGTGCAGACTCCCAGCACTGCCTCCTCCACAGCCCCTGGAAATAAAGCCTGAGGTCAGATGTGGAACCAGCCCGGCCCTGGGAAGGACCTCAGGGGGCCTCAGGGAGTTTGTGTAACCACCAACTCAAGGATGGTCAATCGAATCACTCCTCTGGCTTTTTCCTGCCTTCACCTGCTGTGACATCAGTCAAGAAAGGCAGACACCGACAGCCTTTCATCAGTTTTCAAGGGGAGGGGAAACTTGGTATGGAATATTATATTATTGAAATGACTAATTGGAAAGCTCTCCTGGTCAATTGCATCAAAAAGTCAAACACTAAATGTTCTCTCTCACATCCATTGTGCCCGTCAGTGAGCCTGGATGGGGTTCTAGGTGTCTACTTGATGATGTCATTCCTATGTAGTTTTCAAAAATAACACTGCAGCATTTGCAAAAAGAATAACATATTTGATCGCTTTGGTTTATATCCACAAATATATGTTAAGCGTCAAAGACCTGGTTGATCTGATAAAAGGGATCTCTTTATTTGCTTATTTGTACTAACAGGCAGGGTTTACAGCATTTGTTTTTGAATTCACCACAACGTGGCACTCTAGTAATTTCTCTATCTCTAAATGTTTCTAGTTGATGGAGATGCTTTCCAAATATTGGACTCCTAGCAAGAATCTCTGCCTGAAAATGTGAGTCATTCTCCAAGGTCACCACTTATGAAGTCATGGAGGGTCTAGATAATTAAGTACGTGGGCTTCATTTGCAACGATCTTTCCCTGTGCTCTGCTTAAAACACAAGAGCAAAAGCAAAATGCATTTGCTTGATTTCTTAATCACTATCTTTTCTGTTTCTTTCTTGAAGGCAGTCTGGAATAGGAAAAATTAAAATCTTACTGTAATGACCGTGGAAACAAACCTAAAAGTTAATAAGTAAGTGAATATAGAGGTGTGGTATGGAGTAACCCATTTTGTTCATGGAAGATGTTAAAGCACACAGAGAGAAGGACATTTATTTCAAATACAGGAAAATACAGCGATTTTACTCTAGGATTTTGATGCATCCTCACCAGATGACTGGGTTTCTTGACAGGGTCTGCAGGCTCAAAGTAGTGGCCTCTTCATGACTACAGGCTTGAGATCATCCATCAGGCCTTTTCGGGAGAATTAACTGTAAGAGGCTGGACAGGGCCAACCCGCTTCTCCACCAAGGCAGCACGTGGAAGTCAGCTCATCGGCCCTCTGACTAAACCTGGAATGACAGCAGCTATGAACATGCTGTGTGCTGATTCTGACTCAGGGAAGAAACCCCAAATTCAGACTCATCAACAGTCGTATGTAGTCTCACATCCCTTTCCTGACCCCGTTCCCTTCATCGCAAAGGAATTCTCAACCTCCCTTTTACTGTTTGCCCTCATGTTTATATTTATATAAAAAGGAAATAGAACAGAGAGAAAGATGAGGAAGGAATTGAGAGAGGAAAATTCAGAATACCTTTTTCTCAGCTTCTAAAACGGGCTTCATCTCCGCTTGTCGTTACACAACTAAAGAGAATGAAACGGCCAGTATTTGCCAAACCCGCCAGTTACCAGGCGCTTCCCAAACAGTACATTCGGAGGACGTGTCAATTATGCAAGGACTAGAACACAACAAAACACAGGAATCAAACAGATACGTGGTTCTACAAATTAAAAAGGAGGGGAATTGAGTTTGAAGGGCAGGCCTGCTTGTCCACACCGCTGGGGAGCCCTTCTCACATTTCACACTGTTTTCTTACGTGTGAACCGCCAGCTCTCTGAGCCAGGCCTGTTCCTCATTGCCGTGACGTTAAGAGATGCTCTGTAGTTTCTGGCATATTGCTCTTGATTTATTGCCAATGATCTGTGACTAAGGGTAGGCCTGTGCTACGTTTCCAACATCTGGTTTTAAAAGCTTGCAAAATTCCGTATGTTTTGAGTATTCATATATTCGATTATTCTCCACTGCTTGAACATTTTCATGACTCTAGGTTTTTCCATTTCTGAGATTTCATGCTTTCACCTGACTTCTCTCAGACTGCATCTGCTTTTCACACCGAGTATGGCCTTTGGTCCTTTAATGTCAGTTTATTTTCCAACTTATCTCCTGATGACATTTTCACTTCTACCTCCACCGGACCCAGTAGAGAGTTTGCACTGAGATCCCACGGTCCTCTGCCCTTTGTCACATCTGCTTTTCCATCCTCCCAGCCCAGGCTGCCTTCTTCTCCCAGCAGAGGGTCATAGGAAGCAAGCATTTACTGAAGTCATGTAGACACGCATCAAATTTCAACTCTACTGCTCACTAGCTCTTCACTCAGACAGGTGATTTAGCTTTTCAGAACCTATCAGCTACTCTAAAATGTGGAGATGGTAGGACCCTCCTCAGTGGTTATGTGGTTTAAATGAGAAGGCATGTTAAAAGTGTCCTCAGACAAGGCACACTGTCCACACTCAGTGTTTGGCCTTCCCTTCTAAGGTTAGTCCAGGTCTGGTGGATGCCGCTGGAGGAAGTACAGGTTTAAGCCCACCACAAATTCTTGCCATCTACTCATACATTAGATTGTTATTTATTTCTTATTTATTCTTGTTTTAGTCAGGGTTCCTGGTTGCCAGCAAAGAATCCAGTCCTGCTGGTCTTCCTTCCTCCCTCTCTCCTTCTCTCCGCCTTCCTTCCTTCCTCTCTTTCTCTCCCTCCTTGTCCCCGCCTCCCTTCCTTTCCTTCTTGCTAAATTAGAGTGTAATGTAAATTTAGCCCAGTGAAGTTTTACACATGTATACACTCTGCATCCCAGACCCAGTCAAGACACAGAACATCTTCAGAAGCCCAGAAGCCTGTTCTTGTGGCTCTTCCCCTTACACAGTCCTCTGCAGAGATAACCGCTGTTCTGACTTCTATCACCAGAGATTCCTTTTAGTTTTGCCTGTTCTTGAACTTCACATACGTGAAACCGTGTGGCAAGTATTCTGCTGTTTCTGGTTTCTTTTGCTCAACAATGTCAGTAAGATTCTTCTGTGTTGTTATGTTTTTATGTGGGGTGGTAGTTTGTTCTTTTCTTATTATTAGTGGTGTATGGTATCCCATTGTATGAATATAGTACAATTTATCCATTCTATTTTTTTTTTTGAGGAAGATTAGGTCTGAGCTAAAATCTGCCAACAATCCTCCTCTTTTTGCTGGGGAAGACCGGCCCTGAGCTAACATCCATGCCCATCTTCCTCTACTTTATATGTGGGACTTATCTCTTCTATTTTAGATGGACATCTTGGTTTCGGTTATTATGAATTGAGCTACTATAAATATTTTTTACAAGTCTTTGGTAGGTCTGTGTGCACTCATTTCTGCTGTGTGTGTACTGAAGAGTGAAATTGCCGGATCACAGTGTAGGTGGAGTTTAAGCTTTGGCAGACACTCACACCTGAGCTAGTTTAACCAGGAAGGAATTTATTGCGGGTTATCAGATAGTTCATGGATTCAACGGACGGACGGTCTCTAAGGCTGAGTTTCCAGAGCCACACTGCAGAGTCGGCCTGGGAAGGACTTTTCTGCTCCAGCTGACCTGGAAACATGTTGTCCCTGATGCAACAGAAAGCTTCCGTCATTGCCACCAGCCCTGGAAAGGCCCCTCTGGGCTGAAGAGGAGGATCACCTTGCTGCACCGTGTGGTGGAGGGGATCTGAGAGGCCAACTTCTTCAGAAAAGGACCTTCAGCAAATCATCCCTTTCTAGCCTTGCCTCGCATCTCCTGCCTCAGAAGTACCTGGGGTTTCATAGTCCTGAGACTTAGGGCAAAGCAACAATATGGTGTCTCTTATTTCTACCAGCACAAGCTTCTGCTTCAGTTTTCTCAGGATTTCTAAGTCGGTTGCCATCCACCCATCTGCTTGGCAGCTTTCAAAGTTTTGCTGAAGTCTCTTATCTCCTCTTTACCTTCCTTTGTACTTAGCTTTACTCTCGTAGATTTTGGCCTTTTCTTCATTCCTTTATTGTCATCTGGGCAGGATTCAGGATGAGAATTCTCTGCGTACAGCTCACTATTTTTAAGCCGAAGTCTTCTTATTACATTTCTCAAAATGCTGCTCCAAACTTGTCCTACTCTTTCCAAATCTCTACCTAGTCTGCCCCCAACCCAAGTCTAACAGGTGGTCTCCACTTCTGTCAGCTCGGTTTACCTCTCCTTCATCTCAGATCTCGGCAAGATGGTGGTGTAGGTAGACTCTGAACTCACCTCCTCCCACGAACACAACCAGGTTACAACTACTCTTGGAAAAGTTACCCTGGAGAGAGAGCTGAAAGCTGGATAAAAAGAACCCCCACAACAAGGGACAGTCCTGACTGAAGTGGAAGAGGCAGAAATTCCTTCTGGAGAATAAAACCACCTTCATGAGCCACAGACCTTCACAGCCAGCCAGGTGGGAGCCACCCTAAGGTACGCAGCCCTCCCTGGAGGAGTGGGGACCTGAGGGCGGCTACGTTACCGCTATAAGCGTCCTTCAGACTCAGCACAGCTGAGATGGCTTCGTGGGCTATTAACTGCAGTGGGGGTACCACCAGAAAAGCCATTGGAAGAAAGCTGAAAAACCCAGCTCTCAAAGGGCCCACACACAAATTCACCCGTCTCAAGGAGCAACCTAAAATCTCCAAAAAGAAAGCTGCACAGTGCTTTGGTGAAAAGAGACTCACCTCATAGGCTTTGGGTGCATCTCGGTGAGAGGTGAGATCTCTCCAGAGACTGAGACACTGGTGGTGGCCATTGTTGTGACCTAGTCCAGGCATGCTGACACGGATGCTGGCAGTTGCCAATTAAGTTCTTCCCCTGGCCTGTTAGCCCAGGGGTCTGCCCCACCCACTAGAGTGCAGATTTAATCCACTTCAGCCAGGGCAGGCAGCCTGCCCTAGAGACCAGGCCCATCCAACAGCAAGCCCTCAGACTACTTGTCAGCATGCCTAGACTGAGTGTCTTGATCCTCTACAGGCAGGTGAGTGTGTCCACCTCTGTGGAGCAGGGCCTGTGTGAGGACCAGGTGAACTGTGGGGGGCGTTGGAGAGGTGGGGGCCTCGGCAGTGGGGCAACTGGGTACACTCTATGGGGCCGGGAAGTGTGCATGGACCAGGGCTGTGTTGACAGTGTGTGTGCACCTGTCGGGGGTGGAGCTTATCAGAGGCAGAAGACCTGTGCTTCACTAACAGCCACAAAGAGGATCGGCCCCACCTTCCAAAGCCTGAAACAATTGGGTGCTCTCATGTCTAGGGGTCCAACTTCTCTGTACTGTTATCAATTTTAGGATGTGGGGCATTAGGAGGAATAATCTGTCCTTTTCAATACTAATTCTTTTGTTTGTACCTGTATCTTCCTCTGGGCTCTTGTTCATCTCACATATAGCTCTCTTAGCCTGGAATATGCATTCTTGGAGATGGCAGACCCCTGAATCAGTGCCGTGTGGATGACTTGGGGTACTGTCTCTTTGAACGTTGTTCCCAGACTGGTCCTTTGGCAGACTGTCTTCTGTTTCCTCAAGTTCCTTGAAGTCATAAATGGCCTTCAGACCATTTTCTTCCAGCCACAATTCACATAATCAGTGGTCAATCCTCTCAGGCTGCAATGGAGTTCATGAAGCCCTTCTTAATCATCAGTGGCCTGATTCCAACACTGACTCATCTTTGATCGTTACCCTCTGTTAATTTGACCGTTCCCTTGATGGCATCTGGAACTGTTACAGAACTTTTTATTTTTTCACTGCGAAAGATTCACCCTGCACTAACATCGGTTGCCAATCTTCCTCTTTTTATGTGAGCTGCCACCACAGCATGGCTACTGACAGACAAGTGGTGTGGTTCCACGCCTGGGAACTGAACCTGGGCTATTGAAGCAGAATGGGCCAAACTTTAACCGCTAGGCCATCAGGGCTGACCCTGCAGAACTTTTATGTTCACACCTAGCATGGTTTTCTTTCTTTCGTTGTGGTGGTTCTAGCCCAGCACACTTTTGTCAGCCATTATTAGTCAACACTGAAGGTCAGCCATTTGTTGTCCTCTGTAATGTAAAATAAATGCCAGAGAGGGAGGTGGCAGTAGACATAAGCCACAACTCAGAATGGAGTGGTAGCTGCAACCACTTAGGTTTTGAAGCATTAGAGCTCATTGGCTAGAAGTCTGCAATAGCTCTCAGGACATGGAAAGCTCTGTGTTTTCCATTCTTCTGTAATCAGTTGTGTGTGCACGAGCATGAGCTACAGGAGCACATATACACACATGTATGTATATAACTTTTAAGTAAATTGTTTCATTGTAACCTTGGGCTCTGTGGAATAGAGAAGGCAGGAATTACGTGTCCTCTTTTCCTCTCCACTGGCTACTTTCCTTTTGCTCTAAAAATGCTCAGATTCTCTTTAGATGTAAACTTCCCATCAACCTTGATTCTTATGTCTTTCTCCCCGTAAAATTCAAACATCTCAAAATAGAAGTTTGTTCTCAATTTCCATATCCCTGGCTCCTTGACTCCTTGGAATTCGCTTTTCGGCTCCGACCACTTCACTTAAAGCACTTTCACCAGTGAATGGACGGCCCCTCCACCTGGATCCATTGCCATCTCCACAGTGTTGATCCCTTTACCTTTTGGGAGGGTTATCCTCTCTCTCTCTGTGAAAATCTCTCTTCTCTCATTTTCCACTACATTTTTGCATCCTAGTTTCCCTCTTTTTCTCCATCTTTAATGGAAATTTTTCTCCTTGTATTTTCTCTTAAATATAAGTGTTTCTCCAAATCCTCTGTCACCTCTCTTATGTCCTCTGCTCCCTGTCCCTACCTCCATCCTTCGTAAATTTAGCCACACTTCACATTTTTTTCTTCAACCATTACAACTGTGTGAATGTCAACATCAGCTGTAATCTCTCTTGGGATCTCCATTTTAGTATTTTCCAGCTGTCTGATGGACCTCTCCACTCGAGTGTCATGTCAATCTTTCTATCCTGTGCCTCCTCACTCTTTCTTGCCTCTCCTGTTTAACCAGTTGTCAAGGTCCTGTGGATTTTACAGTCCAATGTCACTGACTGTCATTTCCTTCTTTCTATCTCCACTGAGCTCTCGGGTTCACCCTCATTGATTTTACTTCAATATGTGGCTATGTTTCTTAACTGGCTTTCTTGCCTCCTCCAACAGATGAATTCTAGACAGCTCAGCCAGCTTTACTGCATTAAAACACACACAGGAACTTCCCTTTACCTTGCTTAAAACTCCTATGTTTCACTTACCATACTTACTGCTTATGTAGTAGAAACCTTGACACAGCTGCTTTAAATAATGCTGTTTCTCTCCAATAATGAGGAGTTAGGAGACAGAGTACTTCCAAGGCTGGCTGATTTAGTTGTTCAGCGATGGATTCAAGAACCTATATCCCTTTTATCTGTCACTCTGCTGTCGTCAGGTTGATCCCCTAACGGTCCTGGAATAGATGGCTGTCTCCGTCCAGTCACACTGTCTGGATATCACAATATCTCGTAGAGGAGCTAAACCTTTCTCTGTGCCTGCCTTTTATTAAAGTGCAACGAACCCTTTCTAAGATTCACCCCCAGCACAATTCTTCTCGCGTTTTACTGGCTAGAATGGCCTCCAACACGGCTGCCTACAGAGATAGCAGCCAACTGGTTTAGAACAATCAGGGTTTATCCTCAGATTCCTATGAGATGCATCCTTGTACAAACAGAGTTTTGTTACAAGGAAGAAGAGTGTAATGGATGCTGGATAGGAAACCTCTGCCTCACTCCTTTCCTTTCTCTGCTCCTCCTTACCCTCCCCCTTTCTCTACCATCTCCATTGCTTACTCTTTCTTCTCATTTTACTTTGGTCTGTTCTTGATAGTGCACCTCTGGTGACATCCAGGTTTGATGAAGTTTCTCATCTATGAAAAGAGTTCCAGAGAGAAGAATAATTCTTTTCTATGGCTCTACAACATATTTTGGTGTTATGTAATAGAGTAGCCAGCACTACGTTCTTGTCATCTATAATCTGCAACTCTGTCCTCTATATACTGCAGGGGAAGGAGAGAGGAGTAGGACAAGTCTCTGTCAAAGAGTTTATAATTGAGGTGGGCACACGCACTGTTTACAGGTGAAAAGTGTGGACGGACAGTACCCTTAAATGTTCAGGTAAGAGAGGGAGAACCTTGACATACGCAATGCAGTGGACTGTAGCAATATCTGTCCTTTTGGAGTGTCAATAAATGATGGTGAAATTTTTATCAGTGAAACAATGAATTGTCTCTAAACTTCTTAGGGATAAAAGGACAGAAATTCTAACAGTCTTCCAGAGAAAAGGAGATGTTAGGAGAGTTCTGAGGAGAAAAAAGGGAGTCAAGCAACATGGCCAGATGACGGCCCATGGGGAAAAAATGGGAAAGTGACTGGTTCCCAACGGCAGGAAGCCCAAATGTGCATTGAGACCAAGGAAACTGAGCTTTCCGTGCTAAGTTGTTCGTGTTTCTGCGATTTGAATACCCTCCACCTCTCCCAATCTGAAGGACAGTCTCTTTATGTGTATGTTTTACGGGGAACCAAGGAGTCCCATGAGTGGGAGAATATGGAACAGAAGCGACAGGTAAGGATGGAGAGACAAGAATCAGGTGGGAGATTTCATCAACAGCCAGAAGTCGAAGCCAAGACATGGCGTTGGGACTCCGAGCCAGAACTGCCCAAGGAGTAATACAGTCTTGGGACCACACTGGCCCCAAATAAGATGCAAGATAAAGAGCTCTGGAAAACTGTATTTACTTCTCAAAGGGTAGAGACCCCTCAGCTGCCATCTGGGTTGCACATAACAGCACTCAATTAATTGGGAAAAAATGAGACCAGGTTAGAGCAGGCATAAAATAAAGCATTCTATAGATTTCATTTGTCTCCTCTTTTGCTTTAAACAGATGAGGGGAATATGCTGAAATTAAAAACAAACTAAAAGCACCAGTTTTGGTATTAGGCTGAACTCCCTTCGAGCCTCAGCTCCACCCATGACTCAGTGTGTGGCCTTTGGTACGCTTCCCACCATCAGAGCTTTATTTTCCTCACAAGTAAAGTGATCATGGCAATACCTGCCTTGCAAGGTGTATGGGGCACAGCATCTGGCAGATGGTAAGTTGTGACTGTTGTCGGCGTTATTTCTGCTAACGAGAGAGAACACTCACCGTGCATGCAGGACCCCAGGCACTGCTCACAGCACTTTGCTTAATTGATCTCATTTAATACTTAGAGCGACCCCATAAGGTAAGTGAAAACATCTCTGTTTTTCAGATAAGCAAATAGAGACAAACTGGTTGGCAATCTTCTTAAGGTCACATAGAGGCCAAGTCAGGATTTGAAGCCAGATGGAACCTGTTCTCCCTAACCAGTAAGCTCTGGAAGAGAGTAATAGGTCTGGGGATCATCAGGGTGGACTTCTCAGGTGAGGTGGCTTCAGCTTGGCGTGGAAGGATCTTGAAGGTGTGCTGAGTCATGCTTCATTCCTAAACAACCATAGGGATGCAGGAACACCTGTGGTATGTCAGGATAAGAAGGGAAGCTGAATGAATAGATGAAACTGGGGAAGCATGTGCAAGAAGGTGATGAGAGTGAGGCAGGACAGGGAGGCGGGACCTCAGGGAAGAGGCTGGCAGGTGCAGTAGAGGCTTGTGGGTACAATAGAGGTTTGTAGGTACAGTGGGTGAGATTGGAGGAAAGCATATTGTTTTGAACTTCTAGAGAACTAACAGGCTGTGAGTTGGGTGAAGCAATTGATTGACTAAAGTCAGCTAAAAAACGGTCCATCACAGACTCTCTGAGGCCAAACCTCAGCGGCTGGAGGATTCAGTCCTTATGCTGTGCAGACAGCTCCTCCTGAGGACTTACATCGGACACAGCATGCAGGCAATCAGCCGGAAGCAATCTAGAGCAGAGGCCAATGGATGCAAGCTTGTCCCACCCACCCCTAACAAGCCCAGGTGCGTTCACAGGGTGAGGGGAGGAGCAGGCCGAGAGGCGGGGGAGGAAGGGGAGGAGCAGGCCCATGCGAAAAGCTGTGCTCCTCTGGGCTGCAGCTGTGCGTCAGGTCAAAGGAATTCTTTTCTCCATGCAGCTTGGCCATGTTGTCACAGCATTAAGCATCGAGCTGCACACTGACTGCTAACGCTCTGGTTGAAGACTTAGAAGTTACGCATTTGAGCTGAATGAGATGGGCCAGTGTGTGTCATTATCCCCGTTTGTGGAGGTGATTATGGGGCACACCCAGGCTGGTTCGCTGACTTCACACCCTATCTGTGATGGGAGCTCAATTGCACTAGAATGGAACACCGTGTTTCTACTTGTGTTGAAGTTCTCTCTTTATCTGGCCGTGTCTCCCATTTGTGTGCTGCAGCCACAGTGCTCAGCACACTTGTGACTGGCCCAAGGAAAGGGCCTGGTCAATCCTCACCGAAGGAGTGAATACCCTACGTTGATAAGGCCCTGCATAGAAAGCGAATGTGAGGTGCAGCAGAATGAAATGTTCAGCAACGCTCTTGACTTGACCCGCCAGTTGTCTGGTTAAATTTGTGCCGTTGTTCTGTTAGGATTGTTTTCTTTTAAGCTCCCTCTCATCTCTCAATTTTACTTACATACTTGACATTTCTTTCCACCAGATTTGTGCCCTTTTTGCCACGTCGTTTCACCAGCAAACGTCTGTAGACTTGGTACTGTGAACAGTTATAAAACGCAGCAGTAATACTGTGGGGATGGAAGCTGCCTTTTCAGAATGCATCCTGTTTGTGAATCTGATTAGTTATTTAACAAACCATAAAAACAGCTACTATAATCATTAAAGCACAGTCTTTCCTTCTCCTAAAAGAACTGTCTGGAAAAAAGAATTTTAAACCCTCAGATATGTGCTACACTTGTAGGTGGAGGAGACCTTAGGAATAACTCAGTCCTATGACGACAAAGCTTATTTTTTCTCCCCTCTGTGCTAAATTCTGCTCTGAATTATAATTATGAAGCTGATGCTAAGCCAATAAGCCCTTAGCTTACGAGGTTATAGAAAGCGTTGATAAAGTGTTCCAAGATTAAGAACTACATAAAGATTCTCCTTTCCTGAGAATGGCCGCTCGCTCCCTCAAGCTAGTAGGAACAGCATACGTAAGTACAAACTATTTTTCACCCTCATGTGTATAAAATACAACCTTTAAACACTGAGTTCTTTTTAAAAGTGATCATAGATGACATCATAGACTTGCAAAGTTTCGTTTTCTTTTTACTCTCTCCGACAAGCCATGTGAGTCCGTACGATTATTTCTTATGTTGACGACGTGCCACCTCAGCCCTTAGAAGCCTCCATTCTTTGGCCACTGCCTGCCGAGCCCCCAGGCCACTACTCGGTCAGCTGTGGCATCTCTTTACTCTTTCTGATGTCCGATCGCAGGGGTTAAACTTCCGCTGAATTCTTTCTTCCATCTGCCCTGCGGCTTCTCTTCCCTCACCCTGTGCTTGTCAGGGAGTCGTGGTCTCCCCATATCCCACCCTCTCTTCTGTTTCCTTTTTCACCACACTGTGAAACGCAGAGCACCTCCTTCATTTTAAGGAACTTACGGCTAATTATTAAAAGGAAAGAAATACAGGGCAACAAAAGTATACAGACACACACACTTCTCAGAGTCATTGATGTTAAAATATTAGACAGAGTAACTTGCAGGGCCCCTGGACTGAAACAAGGCTTGGTAAAATTCCAGAGGAAGGCTGTTTATATTGTGCCATTTAGGGTATGAAAATTTTAAATCTAATAGGATCCATTTGATTAGAGAGTTTATATTAAATTGAAGGAGTTCTTTAATTCTGTACTTGTAAAAAAAAAAAAAAACTTGTTGAGAATAACTACCTCACACTCTTTAACAAGAATTGTAGGCTGTTTAATAGTTACGGTCCGACTATGAACGGTCAAGGGTACCTGTGATAGTAATATCCACGAGGCAAGGAACCCTTATTACTGCAGGAATTACGGAGTGGTGACAATCTGCCCCACAAACACCTGACTCTGCACCTGTCCCCTCACTCTCTGTAGACGACCTTGCCATCTTCCTTGCAGACAAACCAGGAGTCTCCTTGGTGTCCTACCACTGAATCTACACATCTTTTGTGAACTTGGATGCATCTTTTCTTTATTCCTTCCTATTACAGTTGAGACAATGTCCCTCCTTTTGAGGCAAATCCAATAATTTTCTGATAAATGTTTAACAAACAGCTTTCTGTAAAAGAAAAAAAAAATCCTGATTCGTAATATTGGTTGATTTCTGTGATGTAAAGACTTCCACCATGGCTCATTTCAAGCTACCTGTATGACATCACAGAACAACGGTTGGAAAGAGATGTGCTCATGGGCTCTTGCGAGTCAGCTGCAGCACGTCACTGGGTCAGTCCTTCTGTCTGAAGCCATGGTGCAGGGTGGCGGGTCAGCGCAGACTCTAGAGTTGGATCTGCCTGAGTTTGTATCCTGGTTTTAATTGCTAATATGTCTACGGTTTGGGACAAGTCATAATGTTTCTGTACCCCAGTTTTCTAATTGGTAAGACGATGATTAATCAAAACATACCCTATGAGGTAGAGCGACGTTATCCTCCTGATCCATAACAAAAGGATAGAATATCTTCGAGGCAGAGCACCATTATTAACCCTGCTTTAAAAATGAGGACATGGAAGAACTTTGTCCTCCAGCTGCTGCTCTGCTTCTTTCCTTTTATTTAGCAGAATTGTATTCCACCTCTTCCTCTCCCACCTGGTCTTTGATGCGTTCCATCTGGCACCTGAACCCACTGTGCCATCAGCTGTGGCTGTTAGGAATATCCTCCTGTATCAGGTTGGGTTTTCTGGGCACAGACTCATACAGAAAGATTCGTGGGTAGGAAGTTAATGGGAGAGTGCTTTCGGGAATGACTCCAGGACTGGGGGAGGCACGACTGGGAAGAGGGAGAGCTTGCCAAACTGTGGTGCATCTGCACCGGAGACCTGACCGATGCAGCGGGGACTCTGGAACCGAGATGTGGAGGGGGCACCTCTGAACTGCGGTGAGAGGGACAGGCCCTTTGTTTACTGTATTAACTCATCATTGAACAGGACAGGAGAAACGTTGGACCAGGACGCTCCCTTTGGCAGCTAGAGGGTAATAGGGCTGTGAGGCCCAGCAGCTCACAAACCGGTCAGTCAGCTGGGGAATGAGTGTCCTCTAGAAAGGGATCTGGATGGACCTGTGTCCTTGACGCTGCTCAGATCCATGTGCTTCGTATGGCAAGTTCATCACATTGAGGAACAGTGGCTCCAGGTTCTCGTTGGTTTCCTTTCTCAGGAAAACTCACAAGATGAGTGTTAGTAGGATGAATTATGGCTTCGACTGCTGTAGCTGTTCTTGAGAACACCACTGATTCTCACTCTTTCCTCCTTAGTACTCATTCCCCTCACCAAAGTCACCACGCCCTTCTCAGGCTGTGGTTGCTGCATTTGTCCATCTGCATTGTCCATCCAAAGGTGGACAGGACAGTGAGGACCAAGAGATGTTCCAGTGGACCCCCTGGTGCCTAACATGCTCCTTTCCGTCCGTGTTCTGTGACAGAAGCCCTCCCTCCTCCTGGTGATCAGGCTCAAGGACCTTGTCAGACGGTCACTCCTCTCCTTACCTGCTGTCTCTTGGGACAACAGACCTGAACTGACCAGGTACTAGCCATACCTCAAAGTTAAGGAGGTATAGAAAATTTTCCTCCTTAGGTGTTAGGACCTCTAGACTCACAATGTCTAGAATTGTGGCAGCACATTCCCCAGATGAGGCCCTGGGAGAGATGGTAAGTGAGACCACATCTACCTTCTCACTCCTTGGTTCCTGGACCCACGTGTTCTGCCTCCTGAGGACGCAGCACCATAGGATGCTCATTGCAGTAGGATGTATGTTCTGTCCTAGTGGATGGTGTCCCATCCTCACGGGGTCTGCTTTCCATTTGGTGCCTGATATACACCTTAAAAAGGTTGCTCCAGTCTTCTATTTGGCCGGAAGCTTCTAGTTGGAACTTTGTGGTATAAGATCAGTGGATGCTGTTGTCACTGCCACATCTCCTTTCCTAGAAAGTGTGTCTCTTGGTTTGAGATGGAATTATATGGCATTTATTGTCAGTGGATTAGTGCTCTGTAAGCTCTTAGACAGCGGTGTTGGCCAAAGCCTTGTGGACAGAAAAGGCAAATCCACACCCAAAATATGTACCAAGTCCAGTCAAGGAAATTTCTACCCCTTTCAGAGTAGATGGAGTCCAAACTAAGTTGCCACCAAGGGGAGGTCTGTACTGGGGGCTCAGTGTTGATCTCGGTTGCTGGTGGGTTGAACACTCAGCAGTAGGATAAGCTAGATTATCCTTGGTGAGTCGAAGCCCACGCTATTGGACCCACATATAGTCTCTATCCCTGTTCCATGGCTACTGCCTTCAGGAACCATTGTGCCAGCACTGGGGGTGGAGGGGTCGCTGACATCAACTGGCTGAGACATTCTGTCTACCTGGTTGTCTAGTGCCTCTTCCATGGCTCTAAGATGGGCATTGATACGTGACAAAGAGAAACCACAGGAAGAAAACAGCCTTGCAGGTTCTTCTAGCTCTCCCAACAGGTGGAAGAGTCACGAGGCAAACTCAAAGTGTGGTGTGAAGAGGACCAGCCCCAGCATCACAAAGCCAATAGAGATGGCCGGGTTTAGAGTCGACAGCTAGATCTCAGAATAACTGGGGTAGATGAGGACTACCACTCTGCCTCCTTTAACTCTTTATCTCCGTCATTACCTGCTGTGAGATTGTCGATTAACAATCTTGGTCTGGGATAGGAGATCAATTTCAGGGATTTCCACATGGTCTTGACAACTCTGAGAGCTCCTTCCCTACATGTCAAGGAATCAGTTTGGAGTTTTGGCCACCTCCAAGTGTGTCCATTTTGCTTATACATTCAGATGCTGGGGAAATTATCATGGACAGGGTAGACCTACTCTAATCCGTACGTAGGCCGGGTCTCCATTTACTGATAGCTCCCATGTACACTCATTCTAATATGGGAGTCAAGACAATACTTCGGGTCCCTGGATATCAATATCAGTTTAGCTTCTTACCAAATTCTTGAAAGATCTGAGTATTACCTTTCCCTGATGTGTGGTTACCCAAATAAATGGCTCATATCCCTTTGAAGAAGGTCTAGGAAGAATCCTGACCTTATGTCCTTGCTGTGGTGTTAAAAGGTTCTTCATTATGAGAAACCAACCTCTTTTTTCAGTCAGTAGACTCCAAGCCTAAGATCTGGCCGAGATCTGAAAACTAGTAAGGAATCATGACTTTTTTGGGTCGTTTGCCCTCAACTCCTCCAATAACCATATTCAGTTTCTTTGGGTTAAATAAATTAAGCAATATTTTTGTGGGCTTTCCATCTGTCTTTTCCCTAGAACACCACATTCCATTAAACATCTCCATAGTTCTCTGCAGGTCAGGAACTCCTGAATGAGTCTCTCATCTTGTTTATTCCAATAAGTGTTCCTGCTTTGGAGGGTCAAGCTCTGACACCTGGCTGCTGTTATTTTGGGGTCCCAGCATCCTCAGTTTTTATAACAGCATCTTATACCTTCAGCCCTGGGTTCCACAGGACAGCAACCCCTGAGCTTCTCAATCATACAAGTACCTCTCTCACCAGCATGCTCTTTCTGGCTTTGGTCAATTGAGTGTCCTCTGGGTCCTTCCATGGATCATACTCAGCTGATGGGTTTTCTGGATTAAATTATACATACATTTGGGCATGACCACTTCTCTGAGCCTTCTGGTCTCTTCTACTCCTGGCTGGTACAGCAGTGCTGGCATTAATTCTTCACTGTTTTAGCACTCTCTCTTGGGGTGTTTGCCAGTGTGCCAAATTTTGTGTCACAGGAGAGAGCTGATCCAACATCAGTAAATTCTCCCTTATCTGAGTTTATGTTCCATTCTCTCACCCGACCTTAATCCATCACCCTCAGGATCCCATACATACCCTTCTGACTCTTGCCAGTTCAAGTCAGTTGGGTCCTAGAGCTCTGTAGGTATATAACCTCTTTCATCTTTTACAGCACTTTCCTGCTGGATATGCTGTGGATTAGCCCTAGTTATTGTCCTGGGGGTGGAGAGGTGGGGCTAACTCCTGGTGGGCATACATGTTGTCCTGTGTGATGGTCAGTTTTATGTATCAACTTGGCTAGGCTACCGTCCCCAGTTATTCAAGCAAAGTGAGACTTCTCAGCAAAAGAATTTCCATCTGTGTACTACAGCTTCAGCCATGGCCTGACCGTTCCTGCCTGCCCTTCCTGATGGCCTGCCCTATGGATTTTGGACTTGCCTAGCCAAGCCCCGCAGTTGCATAAGCTAATTCCTTGCAATAAATCTCTTAATATATATTTCCTACTGGTTTTGTTTCTCCGGTGGAACTCTGACTGCTACATTTTTCAAGGCAGAGACCTTGCATCATCTTCAAGAAAATAAGCATTGGTAGCCTTAAATGGGAACAATTCATCGGTTCTCCAGGTCTTGAGTGTTCAAAGACTCTAGGGATTGCAGATTTTCCAGTGCATGTACCCAGATGCCCTCACTCCAAGTCTCAGGACCCCACTCTTTTCCAAAGATGGCCCTGACCTTGGTATAGCATGCTTGAGGGGTTGGAGAATTCAAGTTTCTCTGCAGTTTCTCCACATAATTGAGTCCTGGGTCTGATCCTCAGCTCATCCTGCTCACCAGCTGCAGGGAATAGGCATCTCCTTATCTGCTACCAAGAAGGCCCTTGGGCCTTCACACTTTGCCTTAAATTAGCGATTTCAGCCTTTTGTCCTCAGACTTTCATTGTCTTTCTTCAATGAATTGATAGCGCCCAGCAATGACTATCTACTTCTGTAGTCCTTAGGTTGCTACTTTACTCTAGCTTCTCAAATACCTGAATTGTTGCAACCAACAGTGCATTTTCTTCCACAGTGGCCCATCCCAGTCTACCATAGCTAACTGGCTTAATAGTTGCCAAGCTATAGCATGCTGTAGACTATCTTGTGTTCCTCCTACCGCCAGTGACAGATCCTTGTTGCCATTTTTCAGAATCCTTATTGCCAAATTTAAGAATCAAATTTCTAGGACCACCCATAGCACTATTTGTCTTAGGTTGGATTGGAAACACACCCTGAAACAGATTTCATACGGAAGAAGTTTACTGGGGTGAGTTCTCATGACCAGCAACACCTGCAAGGGGATGAGGGAAGAAGAACTGGTCAGAGGAAGAGGTTGAACAGTGATGAGATTATACGAGAAGTTGCAGCTGATCCAGTGGGAACTCTGGAGCTGGGATGGCCCTTCCAAGTTGTTCATAATTGAGGCAAGTGTCCCTCAGCTTTAAGACATAATTATATATGGGCTGTTCATAGGGAGGGCCTCCTTCCTGAAAGGGAGATCTGGGTGGTACGCTGTGTCCACCACTACACCTCAGGGGAGATTTTCTATGGATGGTCAAAGCCTTCTTTTGATTGATTTCTGAGATGTCATACTTGATTATCCTCCTAACCATACTTGAAATGCTGGGGTCCTTCTGGCTTGGTCCTGCGTTCCCTTCTCTTATTGTCTTACACTCTCTCCCTAAGCATTCCATTCATGCCCATGCCTTCGGTTCTCTGTCTGTTCTCTCTGCCATATAGCCAGCTCATTCTGATGTCCCACGGATAGTTTAACCTTAATCATATCCAAGAATAAACTTATCTCCCCCTCCAAACCTGACGTTCTTTCATCAGTCCATAACTGTATGAATGACTCTACCATCTATCCAATTCTGAAACCCAGAAACTCAGAAACATGGGAGATATTCTGGATAAATCCTCTCCTTCATTACCCTCATTTTACCGACTTCTGAGTTCTGCCAATTTTGTCTTTCAACTATTTCTTAAATTCATCTACTTTCTTTCATCTTCATCACCACAAACACCTGGTCTAAGTGCCATTGTCTCTCTGACAGATTCCTGCTGTCGCCTCTTAACTGGTCTGTTTCCACTCTTGCTCCATTTCAGTCACTTTGCTCCACAGCAGGTGGGGGGTCTTCAGAAACCTCCATTCTGATTATGTTGTTGTCTTACTTGAAACTCTTCTGTGCTTCTTGTGGATCTTCAGATATTGATCAAAAGCCTCAACCTGGCCAAGGCCCTGAGGTGATCTGTTTTGTCTTGCTGCCTTGCTTCCTCTGTGTCAGCCTCAGACTTTCAGTTCCTTGAAAGTACGATTCTCCCACCTACTACTAAGCCTTGTGTATTCTGGTCTCTCTCCTTGGAACCCGTGTCCCCACCCATGACCACTTCACTTGGTTGTTAGTCATATTTTACAAGTCAGTACAAACATCACTACTTCATGGAAATGCTCTCCTTGAGTGAATTGATAGAAGAGGCTGGGAAGGACTTTAGGCGTGAAGGATCTCTTCCTATTTGGAATCAACTGAAATTGGATCCCTCATCTGTGAAGAGTCCTGGCTCTTGCTTGGGCGACACCCTCGAGCATCTGCAGGAGACTAGGAGTGGGCATTGCTGTTAAATTACTATCTTGTGGATTACAAATACTAGTTCTTACTAATATTTATTTCACATGACAAAGTCCCTGACTCTTATGTGGATAAATGTCTCATTAACTCTTTTAAAGCAAGAGAACTGGAATGAAATGGGAGTGGATACTCTTTATTTTTACTACTCTTCCTTCAGACTGAGCTCTAGTCAAAGATAAATGTTTCATATCATATTTCTGTGCCTGATATGATTCTTGTTTCCTCTGCCTGGAATGCTCTCCTTTCTCAACCCCTTCCCTCTGTGCACCCACCCACCCCAACTTGCATGTATCTTAGGTTTTCAAATCCATCTTTACTTTTCCCTTGGAAAATTTTTCTCATTCTCTATGCAGAGCTTGCTCCGATTCCCATAATCCCTCTTCTCTCAGAACTCACATTTTCTCCGCCTCTCGTGGTGTGTTCAATTGACGTTTTTTCTATTTTAGTCTTATGTGTGTAAGCTTTATCTTTATTATACTGTGAGTTCCTTGGAACTATCTACATTTGATTTTGTAAAATTCCTCACTGCACCTGGCAGTGTCTTGCTCAAAGAAGGCAGTCAATCAATATTTGTTGAACAAATATTTCAAATTAATGAACAAAAGATTTTGGTGACCAAGGAGGAACCAGGAACTGCACAGGAGCCAGAGATAAAGTAAATAAATAAGCAAAGTAAGGCGATGGATGAAAAGCCAAATAAAGGAGCCAAGAGGAAGAGAAAAGAGCCAACTCTCCAAGAACAGGAGATCCTGAGACTAAAGCTCAACATTAGATGATTCAGCTGAAATAGCTGAGATTGTAGGAATTCCAAAATCAGGGGCAAGGTAGGTGACTCATGTATTGAGTCATGAAACCTCCCTTCCTGAATGAAGGGTGCTGGTTGGTTTGAATTATTATCCTATTTTAGATGGTTTTCCTTCCCTAATCTAAAGTTAGAGGAGGAAAATGGCCTGTCCCTTGATTGGGAAGAGCCAAGGAAACATTTCAGCGATGAAAGCAATCTTGAGAAGTGGAACAACAGACGGAAAAGAGGAAACAAAGGCAGGTAAGAATTTTGTCAAACTTCTCAAGGATAAATGGGAATGCAGCATCTCACTCAGAAACTCTGAAGTCCCAACGAAAGAGAAGGTACAAAATAAAGAGATTCAGTGGAGTGGTATTAAGCGGCAGCCTGGAGAGGCAGAAAGGGTAGTGACAACAAGAAAAGTAGAATGTAAAAGTTCTCTGTGGAGCTCTAGGATTTGGGTTTTATTATCTGCCATCTGTATGTTTGGTGTAATGTCAAAATTTCTGGTTGACTGAATTCAATTTTCATCCCGATGTTCTGATATTATGTAGGCACGGTTAAAAAATCTGCTGAAAACAAGACAAAATATATCTTTAAAAAGCACTGACTGATTCTTCCATGTTTTCTTTTGATTACAGTAGTCACTTTGGACGAAAGGTATTAAAAGTTTGAAAGTTTGGACCTCAGAGGACTGTAACCACATCATTCAATCTCGTCGTCCCTACATTCAAAGAGTCACGGGAGATAAAGATCTTTATTTGACATCAAGGCATACCAATTTTCAATACCTCAGTTCACACTAATGCATTTTATGCATGAGCTCATCCCTTCTTTCATATTATATGCATTCCTTGGTGCTTGTAAAAGTTCCTCAACACAAGGCTCATTGTACTCCATTGCTCTCACATTCTAGAATGCCAGCACAGGAATAGTAATGAACTCAGAGTTGTTGAATCAAGTCTTAGATGTGATATGAAAAGGACAGATTATTGCTAGAAGAATTAGGGAACACGAAATGCAGTGGTATTTTGAATTATACATGCACAAACAAAAGAGAGGCTTAATTTTTTACAATATCCATGATCATACATAGGAATGTCTTTCCTTTTCCTTGAAGGCAGTCTTAGTAGATACATATTATTTGCTTCTCAAAGTAAAAATTAAAAGCATTAACTATAAGCCAAAAAGCTGCAGTGATTATTGGGAAAAGTATTCTAAATTGCAAAGTATTTTTCGGGAGACAAGAAAGCTTTGGTTAAAGCTTGGCATTCAGTGCAGTTGTGTAGAATATTGTATGAATTTGTTAAATGTCAGAAGAGAATGAGAAGAGCTCCAGCAAATACTTTTCTTGGTCTATAATGAACATACTGTTTTTATATAGTATTTTAAAATTTTTTTATTTACCTAGCACCAAGGAATTCTTATTTATCTTTTATCTCAATAATCTTAGGATACTTCTGTCTTTTTTCTTTTTCATTTTCTAAACAGAAACATTGAGAGAAGTTGAACAGAAATGTTAGCTTATAGCGCAACACAAATAAATAACTTCCAGCAGTATGAGACTTCCTGGAAAAATCATTCCTAGGAAATCTAACATATTGAAAGTCCCACAGAATCAGTAGGACTTAACCATTATTATATAACAATAAATGTTTCTCATTAGGGTTCGAGGATCACGTGACTGAGTCATTTGGATAATTGCTCATACTGAGGATTAGTGGGAGAATTGAATGCACATGGGCAGAGCATCGTCCAGGGCTGAAAACTTCCTGAAATGACTGTTGTTTTATGAGTGGTTTTTATATTATGCCAGGCCCAAGTTATTTTGGTTTTAGTTTTAATTTTATTTTTTTCAAAATTATATGTGCACACAATCTGAGAATCAAAGAATTGTATAAGGTATGTTACCAAAACAGCAGAGTCGGCTCTTTTCCTTTCCTTCCTCTTCCCCAAACGCAGCCATTTTGACCTTCTTTGACTCTCTTGGTGCCACGTGTCTAAACAACATGCTTTCCTCCATTTTTTCAGTTTGAGCCATTATCTGTTGAATTTCCCTTACGTATGACAAGGGTTGAGCTCTCTTTTCCGCGCGCGCCAGTCTTCACCATGCTCCCCAAAGAATGTAATTTTGCTTAGATAAATATTCAACATTTATATTATTATAACAATAAAATGTGATTCACAGCTGAGCCATGTAGTAAACTATTATTTTTTCCTTTTCTACATAACTATTTGCTTTCAGTGGAGTCAATTATCATCCCTTACCTTCATTTTCTTCATTTCCTAACGTGCTTATGGCGAATTCAACCCCACACCTTTTGGCAAGCTTTTCCTGTAAAGTGCTGTAAGTCTTTCGGTCCTTTTGGCCGATGGGCTGTGTCACACCTCCTCAACTCTGCTGCTGCAGATCTGACCCACGGGCTGTGGTTCACCAACCTCTGGTCTAAACCATCCCTTAAGGTGTTCCGTTGTCTCAGATATTCCATCAATTTTCTCCTTTTCAACAGAGAACTTTCTCACTGGGGCTCCTGGGCTGCTCTCTGCACCTGTGTCATAGGTGCCATCCTGGTGGCTCCCTCACCGTCAATCTGGGGATTTCCTTTGTCTCTGCCTCTTTCCTTTCGTGAGTCTCCTGTTACCTGGTCCCATGTCTTTTCTGTTTCTTGGCTAACTCTTTAATTTAGTGGACAACCACTTCCAGAAGCTTTTAGAGAAAGGTTGCATGGGAGAATATGCAAGTTCTTTCTTAACACAGATCTTCAAGAATTCACTACGTTGAATGTTGTGTTTGCTTTTAGCCACAGTTTCCATTGGACTTTTCAGAATTTCACTAAGAAAAGCTAAATGGATCTTAGGTAACATATTTTATTTTATTTTGCTTATTTTTAAATAAGGTCAGGAAACCAAGAGTCAGATATATGTGTCGGACTTGTAATGACAACACTCTCCTGACTCATTATCGTTTTCATCTTCAAGTAAAACCATCCAGGAGGTGGAAAGGAAAGGCTGGAAAGGAATGTGGGGCTGGCAGCGTACAAAAAGGGGGATGGAAGGAGATTAACAAAGAGTCGTTCTTCTCTTCACTCTCTGATGTCTCCAGAAAGACCCTCTCTGTGATTCCCATTATGATGGCACACTAAATGGTCCACAGTATGATTGCGTGATGAAGCTTCATGGAATTAATGTTCATGCTTCATACAAATAAGAAAATCAAATGATTAAAATATATTAAGCTAAATATATTAAATTAAAAAACGATTTTGTGGTAATCACATAGGAAAATCAACAGGGGAACATATGGTATTCTTGATGCCAACAAAGCCTAGTTGTAACGTGTTTTTAAGAGAGCATTGGTTCTGCCAGTAGATCTTTTAAGAAAGAAGTTCACAGAACGAATGGATCAGACGGGAACTACGTCTATTCCTGAGCTCTGCTCTTCTCTGCTAGCGTCCTCGCTGGTTTATTTAGACCCAGACCCAGGTAGGAGCACGGAGCTCCTGAGGCTGGTAGGCGGCTTCCACTTTGACTCGCATGGCCTTGGTAGGTTCCTTTTCCTCACTGTTATTTTATTTTATTTTATTTTTTAACTTTTTACTAAGATTATGATAGTTTACAACCTTGTGAAATTTCAGTTGTACATCATTGTCAGTCATGTTGTGGGTGCGCCACTTCACCCTTTGTGCTCTCCCCCCACCCCCCTTTCCCCTGGTAACCACCAATCAGTTCTCTTGGTCTATATGTTTAACTTCCACCTGTGAGTGGAGTCATGCAGAGTTTGTCTTTCTCTATCTGGCTTATTTCACTTAACATAATACCCTCACTGCTATTTTTGTGTCCTTTAACTTTGGGTGCAGCACGGGTGTGGCTGTGTCCTGTAGTTGTGGCTTTACCATGGTAATCGCGCAGCATAACAGCAATTACCAAACCCCAAAGCAGTTGTGCATGTAAGCTAGACCCATCTCTCTAGGCATTTTGGCCGATCTATTTTTAATTTATGCATTTCTATATGGTTTGAATCTGGGCTTAACATCCATCCCTTTACCCTTCGTGGTCAGAAAGCTATGAGGCTCACGAAAGCCTCAATGTTCAGAATATGTCTTTCCACTCTTGTGATTCTATCTTTGAAAAACTTCTCTGGAAAGATTGTTTTAAATCTCTTCTTCCTTTTAGATGTAACTAATAAAACTCCTTGACTCTATTTTAGAATGTTATTGGAAACAGCATACCCAGTAAACTAGAACTATTCTTTTTTTAAAAAAATAGTTTTGGGCCTGACCTGGTGGTCCAGTGGTTAAGTTTGCACGTTCTGCTTCGGCAGCCCGGGGTTCGCTGGTTCCGATCCAGAGTGCAGACATGGCACCGCTTGGCAAGCCATGCTGTGGCAGGCGTCCCACATATTAAGTAGGGGAAGATGGGTGCAGATGTGAGCTCAGGGCCAGTCTTCCTCAGCAAAAAAAGGGGGATTGGTGGCAGATGTTAGCTCAGGGCTAATCTTCCTCAAAAAATAAAAAATAAAAAAATTGTTTTAATTCCTTTTAGGTGAAAAATCACTCTCATATTTGCCAAACTATAGATAAAATTAGATCCTTTTTTTAGGAAAGTGCTATTGACTTATGAGGGCTGTCCAAAGAGTCATATTAAAATATATTGATTTAAAAAGGCAGAAATTTTAGGGGCTGGCCCCGTGGCCGAGTGGTTAAGTTCGCGCGCTCCGCTGCAGGCGGCCCAGTGTTTCGTTGGTTCGAATCCTGGGCGCGGACATGGCACTGCTCGTCAGACCACGCTGAGGCAGCATCCCACATGCCACAACGAAGAATACACAACTATGTACCGGGGGGCTTTGGGGAGAAAAAGGAAAAAATAAAATCTTTAAAAAAAAAAATAAAAAAAAAGTCAGAAATTTTAAGAATAAGGCTTAAAAATATGTAGCCTACCCCCTAGTGTGGAAATAAATGAAGACCCCTCAAATGAGAACAGGTGAGGGCTGTTTATTCAGGGCTTGCTGTATGACAAGGGGGGCAGCCACCATCACTTGCGTTTTAGCAGAAATTCAAAGGCAGGCAGAGGGGTGGGAAAGCTTTCTAGTGGGGAAAAGGGAAGCTCCAGGTGTGCCCCACTGGAGGCTGTTGGTGTCTGGAAGCTGGAGGCCAGCTCAGGAGAGCAGAGCATTTAGGGGAGTGTATTTGGCTTTCTCCCATTGGTCTAAATTAGAACGGGGGGGGGGGGGGGTTGCGAAAACTAGGGAAGCTGTCAGTTATTGATCAAGTCCTGACTGGTTTGGGCTGACTGCTTCAGAGGTTGTGGTTTGCTGTAGGTTGTGGGTCATTGTCTGGCTATCGTCTGGCTATATATTCCATCTCTCACCAGAAATCAGAAATATCTGTCATCGTATGAAAAATTACCAATGATTCACAGGAACTAACTTAAAATTCAGAGCAATTTGCCAATCATCATACTGTTTTGGTATTTTTATTCCTCTTATCAGTGAAGTAAAACATTGCTGATTTGCTCCCTTTTTTTTCTGGTTAAGGAGGATCTTGACAACTATTGCAAGTAATTATAGAGTGGAAATCCAATTTGGATTCAGTAAAATCATAGACCAGTAAAACAACTTAATCATAAAAGACTGTCCCTTGTTTCTGAGAAAGGATGAAGATGACGCCCCCTCTGTTCTGTTTCCAGGTTTGGAAACACAGCTTGCCTTGAATTCCTTACAGGGAAATTTCTCTTCCAGTCAATGGAACCAAGCAAGGCCATCCCACAGCACTTTCATCATTTTGCTTTGACTCAACGTTACCAATATATTTTTTGCAAACCAGAAATATATTTATGCCTCAATTTAAAAATGTCCCCAGTGCTACACTCTTGTCACTGGGTTTGAAAATCTGTTGTGTTAGAAATGAGGAAATCAAAAATAAAACAAAAGAAAACAAAAATCATGCGTACAGGCAAAGTACACTGTGGTGGTTCCACTTTCTTGAAATAGATCACTCTGACATGACAGTTAACAGTAATTAATAAGTGATAAACAAAACGAGGAAATGTCAGTCTGCAAGTAACCTTGCCAGACTCCTGATGTTGCTGGGACCCCCGCCAATTAGTCAAGCTAATTAGGAGGATCAGATAGACGTGAATCTCTCAGTGCCTGTGGGACAGGTTATGAACACTGTGGAGTTTAAGGGGCAGCCCCGAGGTGTGAGTAACCTGAGGGCAGCAACCAAGAGCAAAGAAGAAAATGCTGCTTGCATCGTTTCCTCCCTGGTGCTATTTGCACCTCTTTCAAATAGAGCGCTATTCAGATTTTATCCTGTTAGTGGCTCAAGGAAAGTATAGTATAGAAATATTGTATCTTTTCCACTAGAAGGATTTGTTAAATACACAGTCTCTTTCTGCTTTCACAAATCTTCGAATCTTCATTTAGGGAGCTTTCATTACAAACACCACCAGCACCTACCTTTCGTTTGTAACTTCTCATTTTAATAAGGAAGAATATCTGTTGGTTTCCTCGCCTTTTTCTCTATGTATATTGCTAGCAATTAGAACTGACGAACTCATTCTGCCTCGTATAATGTGGATGTGGATGACCAATAATTAATCATTGGAAAATGTAAATTTCCATTTTGAGACCTTATTGGGTTGATGTCTCAGACAAAGTCATTTCTTTTCTAAATGTGGCAAATTCACGCTGAAGACACCACGTCCTAGGCATTAGCTCCCAACTGTGAACTTTCGTGGTAAATACAGACGAGGTGTTAACTAAGAGAGCTGCCAATCCAAATGGATAACTGGGGCTGAAAAGAGCAGGAGTGAAGGCTTGGCTTCTGTGTCCAAGAGGTGCCCCAACGTTGAAGTCTAAACTTTATAACTATGAATGCCAACTAACGAGGAAGTGGGAGGGAAGGCAAGGATAGCGGGCCTCCATGAACTCATTCAGCCACTCCTAATCAGTTTTAAAAGACTGCCAGGCAATGTTTAATGAAAGCCTTTTCAGGAATAGGAAATGAGTAAAGGTCACAATACATACTAATTCTTCCACCCAAAAGGGTGCCCGCTAAACATTGACTGAGAGTAGATTCTTTGTGAGCGCCCTTCTTAAAGAGCCTGCTTTAAGCAGCAGCATGAAAAAGTGGCCACTCTCTTCCTGACATTCACCAGGGCCAAGTGAGCTCAGACCGCTCAGCCCAGGGGAGGCTGGGATGGGGGAGCAGGGAGCAGAGGCCTCCACTCAGCGAGGAGATGGCCACGGTTAGTCCAAAGACGGCCGCCTTGGACACATCCACGACGTGCAGAGGGCCTGTGCATCTCAGTTACCTGAGAGTTCAGGGCCATCCAAATCAGAAACCTTTGATCAGGAGCTTCTACTCCTGATTCTAACTTGACCCCTAAGCCGGGAAATCCTTCTGGGCTATGGGGTTGTCCTGACTTCTTGGAGGAGGTCACCGAAAGGATGTGACGGCTGGTTGATGGGAGAGCTGGACTCAGGCAGTCTCCTCACCCTCCCCTGTGCTTGGAATGTATGTTCTGTCCGCCGTTCCCACAGTGGGAGCCATTTCAAGGACGCAGCCTTGAGAGAGCCGTGTGCTGTTGAGACCAGCTAGACACTACATGCGACTGACCCCCGTTGAGGCCTCTATACGAACTTTCAAGATTCTGGTGGGCGGGTGTGGACATCTACTCATCCTGCAGCGCCCAGGACAAGCCTCATGTGTGAGCCCCCTGCTCACTACACCTGCCACCTCCGTCTGGAGGGGTCTGCCTTTCTTCAGTCTCTCCTTGCCCTCCGTATCTGGGGGCCAAACTGGCTTGAAGGAGAGACCCCACCTCCATTTAGTCAGGGCACTGAATTACAAATCTCTGAGGTTTTTAAAATGTTTGAGAACCTAAGTCATTGTCTGTGAAGAGTCTTCTGAAGCTATTAAATACCTCAGGTCATGAGGATAGAAAACATTTCAGTGAGGCCAACACTGCAAATGACGGTATTGCTTTAGGAAAGTCGCTTTGCCTTCAGACAGCCTGCCACTTTTTCTGAGAAAGCTCCGGATCGAACAGAGAATGAGACAGAGGGAAATCTTATTTGTGGAACGAACGGCATTCATCAAAGGTGCTGTTCTAAGTCCATATCAAATTTTCATGACAACTTTACGAGTAAGTGCCATTATTATATCCGTGTTACAGATGAGGATGCTGAAGCACGAGAGGGAACACAATTTACCCAAGAACACAGTTCTATTCAAGCATCTCCTTGTCTTGACCCTGAATCTTGGTATCTGGGGTGTCACAGGGATCCACTGTGCTCGCTTGTTTTCACCTGAACTCCAGACCCTGCGTCTTTGGTCCCTCCAGGCTATTTCAGCTTGAGTCCTGGCCCATGTCCAGACTCACGGGAACACCTAACTGTTTCCACCAGCCTCTACATGCCCCAGCCACACACCCAGGCTCTCAGAGCAGAAGCGTATTTATTGTGATGAGGACAGCAGAGCCTCATCCCCACCGCGCCCCCAGGATAGGGATTCTCCCAATGGAACACGCTCTCCCAAGTTGGTGGTCAGTGGAAATTGAAGCTGGGGTAGCAGTTTCTCTGGACCACAGCTTGGCCATTGCTAGTCTCTGGCAAAGATTCCTGTTCTGAGGACACATTAGAGTGAAGTTTGGTTTTAGGGTGTCACCTGAAAAATTTTTGCTGAGCCTTCTCCAGGGACCAGGGTTTAGCAATTTTAGAATCTGTTCCCCTTATTTCCGTTTTAAACATTTCGCTACTCAGTTGTCCATCTTGCCCAAGGTGTCTTTGAGCTTGGAGGCTCACTTACCTATGATTTTCTATATCTGTAGTATATTTTATATAAAGAGTAGAGTTAACAGATAAAAACCCATGAGGGGGCCAGCCTGGTGGCGCAGTGGTTAAGGTTCCGCCTCGGCGGCCGGGGGTTTGCAGGTTTGGATCCTGGTCACGGACCTCACACCACTCATCAGCCACGCTGTGGCGGCATCCCATATACAACGTAGAGAAAGATGGGCACAGGTGTTAGCTCAGGGACCACCTCCCTCACACACACACACACATGAAACCCACAACACCTAGTTAAATTTAGCTTGCAGAGAATTTCGGAGAAATTCCAGTTTATCTGGGCATCACATGCTTTTGTATGCTAGCCATCAGCCGTGTTCTGTAAGGAACTCACTAGAGGTGAGGGGAGGGGGCGAGCTACTCCTCACTGGGTGAACCGTCTTGCTTAGTGTAGGTTAGTTCAAAGGCGATAGAAGCCAAAACATCTGTGGATGCACCCAAAGCTTTCTCTGACTCATTTATTTAAAACTGGACATTCTAAAATAATTATATTCCAGGTCTAAATTAAACATATTTAGTATGATTCCCACAGTTCATTTTCCCAGAGCAAGATAATCACCATAATAGTTTTTAGGATGTTTCCCGTATCATTTGTGATTAAGGTGTCTTATAAAGACGAATTTTCTTAAGCACCAAAACTTTTACATTTTAATTTTTCATAGAAATCTTTCTGAAATGTATTTGACATTACTGTATCTACTTGAGGGTAGTATATTGAACATGACTTTCTCTGGAAGAATCATTGTTATCATTATTGGTATAAATTCTTTTGGCCTTTAGTGCAGTAATATGCCCCCAAAGTCTACCCGTGTGTATGCAGCTCCTTTTCCCGGCTGCACGCGCCTCGCTGTGCTGCGCTCTGCTGATGTCTGCCTGCGGCTGTTTGCCCTCCTGTCTGCACGCCTCCCTCAGACCTGTCTCATCACTACCAGTGGCCTCAGCTCTGAGTAGTAGCCTGAATTTAAGCTCAGTTGTGTGGGTGAAGAACGCGGGGAAGCTCACCCACGGGCTCAAGTGCACCTGCTTCGAGCCAGCTGCTTCTCCTGCGGCCGCTTCGGAGGCCTGCCAGCTCTTCTAGGTCTGTGCGTGTTCTTGTGGGCGAGCTTCGTCAGGTGCTTGAAGGGCCGCTCCGCGCTTGTCGTTATGCTTCCCAAGATGTGTTCCATGGGACGCAAGTTCTACAAAATGTTAAGAGGTCCTTCAAGAAAAACTTCTATTATTGAAGAGTTTGAGAGACAGTGGGCTAAATAATTTACACCTGTAAAAATTTAAAGCTGCCTTTAGAGGGATTTTCATATGCTAATGGGGACTGTGAAGCCCAGGGTTTTTAACCTGGTTTAGAACAAGTTTCAATTTTAGCCCCCCTGCAATCCCTTCGGTGGACACATTGTGGCATCTTGTCATGACTTACAGTTGCCAGGCTAACGCGGGAGGTGTGTGCAGAGATAAAAAAGTCTTAAGCATGATGTAAGTTCCATTCTAAAAACTTAGAGGAGAAAAGGATGAAATATGATGAAGCGATTTATGATGGGGATAAAATTAATATCCTTACGCATTGGGGGCAGTCCTCTGAAACTAATAGCAAGTGTACAGATCTTCAGGAAATTAGGTGGAGAATAGGTTTTTCCTTTAGAAGTAAAGGGTTACATTTCTGAAAGGTCACACATTAAAAAGAAGTAACATGTCAAGGTTTAGAAGCCATAAAATACAACAGAACTCCTTCCTGCTCCCTGGGAAAGTTCAATGAGAAGATAAAACTAAACTTTAAATGGAATTCAATGCTTCAAATAGAATCTTCAAAAGACAAGGCCAAATAATAACCTTGCTTCTTTTTCCTCTTGGACTGCCGCTTATTTCTCCTTCTGCTCTTAAATACGCATATTTCAGATGAATATCATTGCTTTTAATCAGTGTTTTGGTATATTTTGTGATTATTTTTGGAAGTCATTGCTACTAAGTATCGAAGGAATGCACTGCTACATTTTGCTGCACACTGATACTTGGTGTAGGTATATGTGCATCTGTCTTAGCCTAAAGACACACACACACGTACATATGTTTGTATTAATTTTATCAGGAAACACCGAATCATGTATAACAACGCCTTCTGTTCTTTGTTTTGTCTTGTCTCAGAAAGATTTCCACGGTTTAGCATCAATGATAAATTTTAACTTGGATATTTAATCTAATCTGTGTTTAGACATGTTGCAAAGACAAATCCATAGACTGTCTGCCGCCATTTTGGCACCTGCTGGACCCTGCATCTTAAGTGATCTATGTGGAGAGGTTAATGTTAATAATAATAGCTAACACACGTCAGCCGTGCTCCTAAGGTGTTTTACATGGACTATTTAATTCTCACAACGTGTTCATAATTTTCATTGTAGAGATGAAAAAATCACAGTCTACTTGCCCAGGATCAACAGTTAGTAAGCGGCAGAGCTGGAGAATGATCCCCACTAGTCTGATTGCAGAGACTGTTGCCAATAACCATTAATAATGGAAAGATGGGAATGATGCTTAGGTTAGTCCCTAAAACTGTATCCTGCCTTCCTAAAATCTTCCCATGGGTTTTCCTGAGGCAATGTAACCCCTGAACTCAGTCCTTATCTTCTTCACAAAATAAGAGGAATAAAGAAAGATTTCTCCATTGTACTTCTCCATAGTAGATGAGCTCTGACATCTTGATTAAGAATAGTGAAGTGCTAACTTTATTATTAGCCAATGTTTTTATCTCCTGGAGTAAGAATATAGCTTATTCTAAATTCCAGGAGAGGTGTGGGCTCTGTCTCCTGCTTCTTTAAAACCCTACAATGCTAGCTAGAGAACCAAGTGCTGAGTAATCACTCAACAAGGACCTTCTGAATGATCCTCACCTTATTGATGAAAACGAGGCCCAGAGAGTTGAAGACCTCCACCAAGGTCTCATAGTAAGTGGCAGAAATTCCACCCAGGGTCACAGGACCACATTGACACTTGGTGCTCATTTCTTAACAATTTATAGAAATGTTAAATCGCCAGAATTATTGAAACATATTGATTTGTCAGACTTGTCACGATCATGTTAGAATATACACAAATGTCTTCATTACAGTGACTGGGTCTTTCTGGCGGTTGCTAAAGCAACTGGCTCTCCAGATGGATTTAGGCCACGTTTCTGGGAACACTTTGGGGTCCTTATGGAGCATCCCTGTCTCACCGCAGGTCAGACAAGCCCCTTTCACACCCTCACGAGCAAAGGGTTCTGTTTCCTCCGTGGGGAAGCAAACGACTTGTGACTGGCTGCTCAGGGCTGATGGGCCCACACATTCTACCCTGACAAGGCCTTTTTCCAAGGCGCTTTGAAAAGCACTTTTTCCCAAACGAGAACATTTACGTGGAAACCTTCCCACATGTCGTATCAACCTGCATCTTGATGGGTCTCTTTTATTCCTCTGTTCTTTGCCCACACGCTATCACTGGTGCATACATTTATATATGTATACATATGTATATAGCTCCATAGATATATTTTGATTTGGACCAATTTTTAATAGGTGTGTGTTCTTTCACGCCTCTGAGTCTTTTCGATCCTGATATTAACACGGCTAAAAATGCGCTCACCACACTTCCAAATATGTTTTTATGCCTGCCTTTTCCTGTTTTAGGAGAAAATATGTGCAAAAGAATTTCATCAAAATTTCTGCGAAAGGCTGTTTAATGAAGAGTTTCGGTGTCATTGACTTTGTAGTCAGATTAAACTTTGATTAGAATTCTGGTTCTGATAATCACCGTGTGACCTATGACAAGTAGCTTAACTGTTGTACACATTAGTTTCTTTACCTATAAAATGGTGCTGGTAATAGATCTTGTCTCCTGGGACTGTGAGCATTAAATGAAATAATGCATGAGGAGAGCCCAACCCAGTGCCTGCTCGCGCTAGCCAGTGTCCTAATTTCTTACTTACACCTTTCATACTGGTTGATACAGAGAGCAAATCTTTTCAGGTCTCCCAAATGGGAATTGTAGGGTCCAGAAGTGAGGCTGAGATCTCCCCACTGTAATAAAAAGAATGCTTGCTGGAAAGACAGATCTCTAGGAGTTTTGCAGCTGTGTGAATCAGAGTTAGTGGCCCCACACGGCCTGCTCAGTGGGATGCGTGCACACGTGCACACACACGAAATAGAAGAAAAGTCGTTATTTCGACAGTCAAAAGTGCAACAAGAACACAAAGAAAAACAATATAAAAATTCTACTATATTATATTTGGGGACTAAGATCTTCACAATCATTATGTACTTGGGTTTGATCCATGCCTTCAGTTCCACTTGCCTCATGAAATGCCTGCCTTTATAATTCTACTTGTAAATACTTGTATAAAATTCTATCTTTGTGACTGGAAGCATACATTTACTTGGGAACTCCTCATGCTACGGTTAAATTATAAAGGTGAGCAACGATTTTATTTGGATAAGGGAAATGGCTTGGCAGCGGGCACATCTTCCCTTTGTTCTTCTTGGAGGGTGACAGGCAGCTAAACTTGCAGGTGCCACCTGCCCTTCCCTACCCCAGGCTTTCCTCAAAAATCTGTTCCATTTTGCTTTAGCGAGCTCATGAGTGTGCCTGGATTTATAGGCTTGTTTCATTACCTGCACCCAAAAGTCCATGAGCCAATTTTCAGGTCTAAAAACAAACTAGATGCCAGGCAGTGTAGACATTAAAGATTAAGTTCTTTAAGAGACTGTCGCTGCCCATCTCCTGATTTGATCTTTTTCTCAATTACTGTTTGGAGAAATCACTTTTGAAAGGCTCTAAAAAATATGACCTTAATAGCCTCTTTTTCTCCAGAGAGAGTGACTACATTATCCAAATAAAATTAGTAATTAGGACTGAATAAAGGTTTTGCTCCTGGGCATAATCAGCAGTCTCCTAGGTGACATGTTGGACACTTGAAATGTCCTCAAGGTTTATGGGAGTGGTTTCCAGGTTTATTTTGGGGGTGACAGGGCTCCAAGGCAGGACCACAAGGAGGGGAGTGTTGACTTGCCAAGGGGCGGGGGCTTTTGGCCTTCTTCTGTCTTCAGTGGGAATAGATGGGTATTTATTTGCTCTGTGTATTGGGATCTTATTTTTTTAAATTGAGATATAATTCATGTAACATAGATTCACCACTTTAAAGTGCGAAATTCAGTGGTCTTTAGCATATTCACAAGGTTGTGCTATGATCACTATTACCTTATTGCAGAACATTTTTGTCATCCCCAAAAGAAGCCTTGTGCCAATTCGCTGTCACTTCCCATTTTCCCACCCCCACCAGCTCCCGGCAAGCACTACTCTACTTTCTGTCTTTATGGATTTGCTTGTTCTAGACATTTCATACAAACAGAATCAGACAAATTGTGGCCTTTTGTGTCTGGCTTCTTTCACTTAGTATGATGTTTCCGAGGTTGGCGCACGTCGCAGTGTGGATCAGTGCTTCATTCCTTTTTATGGCAGAATGCTCTGTTGTGTGGCTGTACTGCCCTTCATTTATCATCAGGTGATGGCCATTTAGGCTGTTTCCACTTTTTGGCTATTAGGAATGCTGCGGCCATGAACACACATAGATGAACGTAAGTCTTCAATTCTCTTGGGTACATACCTGGGAGCAGAAGTGCTGGGTTGTATGGAAATTCTGTTGAACTGTCTCAGGAATTATCCAACTCTTTTCCGTGTGGCTGCAGTGTCTGCATTCCTGCTGTGACAGGTGAGGATGTATATTGAGGGTGAACAATTCGGGGGAGAGAGGAATGTAGCCAGGGACAAATTTTTAAAATCTTCTAATTCATGGGTAAAAATGGGAAATTATTTGAAATCCAGATGATCTAGTAATATCTGGGACATCACTCCCCATCACCACCTTTTGGCCTTTTCACAGTGATGATGCCCAACTCTAGGTGTAGTATATTATCTTCCTCTCCAGCATGGTTCACATTCCATGGCTTAGCTCACTGGGTCCATCCTTGCTGTGCCCCAGCGCTGTCCTCTTCTCTCTATTTCTGTGAATATTTTTTCATTCTTTTCATTCTATAGGGGTCAACCTAGACGTCTTCAAAGTCTTTCCTGACTAATCCCACTTTTGGTTAGACATCACTCTTTCTGCCCAGTGCCTGGTCTATCCATTTGATCTTAATTGTGCTGCCTAATATTGACTGTTTTGTTCCTGAGTGTAGACACTTTGTCTTCCTGACTCTGGGGACAGCACTACATGTAAGATTTCTGTTGCTTTCCCAAGGTGTATATTCTGGTGTTGTGATTACTATATGCTCAGGAAATAAATCATATCATTTTTGTTTAAAAAAGGATTCTCGAGCAGTTACAGGGAACTACCATTTTTTGAGCACCTCTTAAGTGCTAGGGTCTAAGCTCAGGGGTTACCAGTTAATCCTCATCATAACTCTGTGATCTGGCTATTTATCTTTCCTCATCCTTTGGGGGAAATTGAAGCCTAGAGAGCTTTCCCCCAAATCACATGGCCAGCAAATGACATAGGCAGAATTTGAGTCCAGATCTGATTCTGTCATGTTATAAAGCTTCAATAGGTCTTAAAGATTCAAAATAAAAACTATGTAGAAAAGCCCTTTAAAAAGCACGTAGATTCTTACACATCTGGAATAGTTTAAATACGGGAATTCCTAGAAGCAGGGGAAAGGACACGTAAATCTTGAGGCTCTTTGCAATCTTCGCAATCTGATTTTAGCTAATGATGCTGAATTCTTCTTTTTGCTAAACAGAAGCTAATTTCAAAAGAGACCTAATTTAGAATATGGACGTAATTAAAGCTATCAAATAATTTTCTTTACAAGATATTAAAAATTTGGGATCACTCCTTCCCATAATCTACTATATGCGTCCTGTAAAGCCTGTCTCCTGCAGGATAAATCAGTCTTCGAAGTGGTTTCCTGTGTTGTTAAAAGCATATTTGCAATGCATTGCACACTACCATTGGTCTATATCATGACTCATGAAAGTCTTGATGTGTGAATACAATCTATCAAGATAATTCACATATTTATAATTTTAAAAGAATAAGGAAAGCGCCCTAATGTAGCACAAACAGCACTGTAGTTGGAGGGGGATCCCTGGACGTTGTCCTCACATTGTCGTAAGGTGGGGGTACGGGTTTGGGTAATCACCTCCATCACTCTGGAGCTCAGTCTCTTCAGTTATAAAATAATAGGGTTGGACCAGGTGTCTGCAGGGTCCTTCCAGTTTTGAGGTTAATGATCCTCCCACTGAGGGAGTCCTAGAGAACAGACAACACTACAGAGCTTGCACATGCTGAGCTACCTTTTAGAAAGTTGGCAGGACCCTTAAGATCAATCATAAGCCAGAGGACAGGGCTGAAGGATGAGCTGAGAAGCTTCTTGCTCCTCATTTTTGGGTGCATTTCTGACACTTCAGGGTGGTTTAAATGGCTCTGAGTGCCCTAAGGGCACACGAGGCCCACAGCACTATAATCATTACGAACCCGTCACAGATGTGCACTGGAAGGATTTTCTGAGGAAGCTGGAAAAATGAAACCGTAAATGCCTTCCAGCTGGCGTGCCTGAATGTTCTTCATCTCATCAGAGACGTGTTCAGGTTCATTTCCGTTGATGACTGATGGCTTATCCAAACGTTACTCAAGATAATGGGGAGCAATTTCTCTTTCCTAGTGATGAACTCAGATAAGAGGGTGATTATTGAAAAAAAAAGTAACTAACGGGTCTCAATTGGAAAAAAATGGCATCATTATTAAACAGAAAACTAAATTATAACATCTTTCAAAAAGAAGAGAAAGACTCTAGGTCAGGACACAAAAAGCATAAGGCTAAGTGTGCATGTGCACGTGCGTGTGGTGTAGATTCTGGGGAGGCCGCAGGGAGTTAACACCTTCGTACCCAGCCGGCTTAGGTCAGGACATTTACACCCTGTTGTTCACAACAGTGATGATGGAAAGCGGGCTGCCTGCTCTCACTAAGTGTCGGATACAAATCACCTGGCAACAAGGTAATATCACATTTAAAAAAATAAAAATTTTCTTGAGACTTAACATACTTTGATAGCTTAAGACATGCAATCCATTGCACATTTCCTTAATTCCTTTAAATTCTTTTTCCGGTCCTGGCATTGCTGCTGGCTGCATCTCAGCTGTGTAATGTGAATGAGGAACAAGCAAAGAGCATGATTACAGAACTACAAGTCCTAGACTCTTAAGTTCTTTACTTCAGATGATTTCCTTCCTTAAGTGATAGCTACTCTCGTCATAGAAACAGTAGATTCTGGAAGGGAAACGTGAAAGAGATGACAAGCTTTTCGTATTTATGCACACAGACGGACATACACAAGGTGAAGTGCTCACTTGAAACAGAGATAAAGATAAAGGAATCACAGAATGCTAAACTGGAAATGATCTCAGAGCCCTTCTGACTCACCCCTTTGCTTTACAGAAAAGGAAACTGAGGCAGAGCTATTCAATCACTTAGAGCACATGGGACTTACTCATAGAAATGAGTCTATAATTTTTCCCTACAGGTTTCCATTCTAGTGCTTTTTAAAAATCTGTGTCATATGTTGATAGAGCTAAAAATAACAAGATTTCACAGAATTAAATACGATGGTTGGTGGAGAGAGTGTTTTGTTGCACAATAGCTAAGCAGACCCAGGACTTCGTAATTAAAACAATGACTTTCTAACAAATGCAAAATATCTTTCGAGGGAAAGTTGAATATTACTTTAATATGATGTTATTTGTTAATTGAATCAATTGGCTGTCCCAACCACGCCATGCATCACAACTTTTTGGTGTTGATTTCATAGTCATTCCACAAATCTTCCTCCATCTACAAACTGAGAGTAGCGTATTTCACACAGTCTGATGAGTGATACCTTCCTCTGTGGGGGGGGGGGGGGGGGTCCTTGTGAATTCCCAGGTGCCTCTCAGCTCCAGCAGATTACCATTCTAAAGCACCTGTTCACAGCGAAGTGTGCCTCTGAAGCCGAGATCATTTGACTGCAACATCCTGCAGGATTTAACTTCGGCTGATTTAGAAAGGCGGCACTACAGTGCTGGTTAAAATGACTTTTTTTGTTAAAGATAGTTTTATAACTTCAGATTCTAGCTAGATATTTCAGAACATCCTTCTCGAGATAAATGTTAAGAAACTTCTACCTACTAGTGATGGCAACATTATCCACTCGAGTTTTTCTGTAACTCACACTTAAACGTATAAAATAGGAGGCCCGTGAGATTATTTGCATCTGTGCAGGATTTTTCATATTTTTGTATGTGAGTGGCAATGTATTTTTAAAGCATTTAAAGTTAAACTGTACTTACTGTTGACATTGCATTAGTCTTTCATCTCTCTATGTTCATTTTTAAGCTCCATGATTGGAACCAATCCCGGATATCGAGCGTCAGGAAGCCAGGGCACGAAAGTGTGGGACAGTGTGGGTAACAGAACTTGTAGTTACAGAACAGAGTGAAAAACTGAGCTTAGAAGCTTACAATTACAGCTCATTTAACCGATTTATTGAAAACTGCTTTTGTTAATTAGTTTTGATTTGATTGTAAACTACTTGAGGACTCCAAAGGATAAAGAGAAATGATTATTAAAGACCAAGTGAATTATGATAAAAATACACCATTAAATTCCAGAAAAGTCATTACTGATTTCAATTTCTGTCAAGGCCTCTAGAGCATGGTAGGATAACTGTTCCATTTATTCCAGTGCACATTTGGAAATACCACTGGCAATATATGCAAAGATTCTGTATCATAAAAATAAAGGATTCTTGTTCTCTAATATCATTCTCCAATAAAAGGAATCAGAGCTCTTTGGAAAAATGGTTGATTCTAGGGCTGGGGCAAAGAACATACAAGAAGAGCCTAGAGCATCTTCTAGTCCCAGAAGGAAAAAAAAGGTGCTCAAAAGCCCAAAACCAAAGAGGGGGTGTCACGTGTTAAAAGGACACAGGAGCCAAAGTGAGAGACCTTCCGGGGCCAAAGTTGGAGCCAGTTGAGCAACAAAATAAATACTTTAGTATTATTATAACTCAAGGTATCAAATAAATGTCCATATTGATATAAAGAAATGATTGAAAGTAAATGAAGCAGAGACGGATGTCTTATACGGAAGAATTCCAGGTAACTGATGTAGCGACTCACCCTCAAGGAGGTGGGTCCTAATCCCCAGCCCGTGAGTGTGAGCCGTGCTTGGTGACTTGCTTCCAAAGAGTAGGAGCAGGTGGCAAAGAAGAGTCTGCCTTCACAGTGAAGAAACCTGGCAAATGCTCCTCAGTCGGGTGACCAATGTCAACATCATCGATGATACACCATGCTGATAGCACGCACCCTTGATATGGTGTGAAAAGCAGGGCCCTTCTCCTCTGTGGTCTTAATAATGTCAGCCTAAGAGAGAAAATGATACAGATCCAAACTGAGGGACATTCTACAAAACACAAGGGAAATATGAGGAACTTTCAAGACCAGAGACTAAGGAGACATGAGGACTAAGTGTAATATGTACCCTGGATTGGAACCTATAATAGAAGAAGGAACAGGCTAGTATGGGAAAATGAATGAAATCTGAATCAAGTGTGGAGTTCAATTCATACAAATGTGTCAGTATTGGTTTATTAGTTGTGACAAGCGTATGACGCTAACATACCAACACCAGAGAAACTGGGTATGAGGTAGATGGTAACTTTCCATATTATCTTTGTAACTTTTCTGTAAATCTAAAACTACTCTAAAATAAAAGGTTTATTTAAAAATAAAGGAATTTGATGATTTTGTTCTCTACAGTTTCATAAGGTGTGCTGCGTGTTTTGATGGGCATGTTGTTTTGGGATTCGCCCTCGTTTACAGAGATAGTGGAATAAGAGGCGTACGTGGCAGCAACAGTTTATGTGAGTACCACACAGAGAAATAACTGTGCTTCAGATCACGCTGCCCTCCGCCACAAGGCTCAAAGCACTCTAGAGAGTCATCTCCTCACTTTCTAACACGATAGAACTTAGGAAAGCATGTTGTAAATTGTAAGACTGTAAAACCGTAATTAGCATCGCTTCATAATTACGTTTGTTATTCCTGAGAGCTCAGTAACGCACTGGTTGCCAGAGGGAGTTTCTATAGGTTAGAAAATCCTTATCTTCATAAAGTTAATGCAAAAAAAAAAAAAAAAGAGTCCCATTTATCCCCATAAAATAACAGTTAATGTGATTTTAATTTTATAGATTTGACCTTAGAATTGGGCATCATCGTCCAGTTTGGTTGGTTTCTCTTGACTTGGTCAAACCAAGTGTTTCATATTCTGAGTGTCATATTTGAGCCATTTTAACAGCAAAAGGCAAAATATATCTTTTATATGCATGTGATTTGACCTGGATCATACAGAGGCTGACTGACCTCTGCAGGCAAAGCTGCAGACAGTGAGGCAAATTGCTGAATATTTATTTTCCTGAGAACACATTCTCCAAGTTTGAGTGGATAATAAAACACTTTCTTATGAATTTGGACTTTAACCATCTTTTGAAATAAATCAGCAGTAGAGGTGAGAAGAAAACCAAAGCCGAAAGGCAAATGCCAGGGTGGGATCCATTGACAGTGGTCGGTAACTGCACCCCTGCTGTGAACTTCGTGGATTAAAAAGAAAGCTTTATTGAGCTATAACTGGAATACAAATACAATATACTGCACATATTTAAGAGTGTATGGTTCGGTCATTTTTGAGATATGAATGGAATGATGAAATAATCACCTCCATCAAAATAATGAAGATATCCATTGTCCCCAAGCTTCCTTGTGCACGGCTGTAGCTTTTCCCTCTAGCCCCTGCTCCACCACCTCCACCCCTGTGCTCTGGCAATCATGGATCTGCCTTCTGTTTTTTAAATTGGTAGGCACTTTTTAGAGTTTTATTCAAATAGAATCATAGATATCTACTCCTTTAAAAAAATCTGACCTCTTTCACAGGGCATTCGTGTGAGATTCATCCATGTTGTACATGTATTAATACTTTGCTCCTTTTGGTTCTGTTGTATGGACATAGCAAAATTTGCATATTCATTCACCTGTTTATGGCCATTAGGATTGTTTTCCATTTTTGACTGTTCCAAGTGAAGCTGCTGTGAATCTTGTTATACGGACATTTCCTTCTTTCCTCTTGGGTCAATACCTCGGGATGAAATGGCAGGATTGTACGGTAGAGTGTACGTTTAACTTTTTAATAAATGGCTACACTGTTTTCCAAAGTAGCTGTGCCATTTCACATTCCTCCTAGCAGTGTATGAGAATTCTAGTTCCTTCATAGCCTTACTAACGCTTGTTTTAAGATTAGACATTCTTACAGATGTATAGTGATATCTCATTGTGATTTTAGTATGCTTTTCCCTATCCACTAATGATGCTGAATATCTTTTCATGTGATATTTGCCATCCATATGTCTTCTTTGGTGAAATGTGTTCAAATTTGCACATTTTCTTTATTGAGTTGTTTGTTTTCTTTTGACAGATTTTTGAAATTCTATGTATTCTGGATGTGAGCCCTCTGTCAGACAGATGCTTTGCAAATTTTGCTCCCAATATATTTCTTGCCTTTTCATTCTTCTAACAGTGTATTTGGAAAACAGAAGTTTTAATTGTGCTGAAGTCTTTTAGTTTATTAATTTTTTTCTATTATCAGGCAGGCTTTTGGTATCATGTCTAAGAAATCTTTGCCTAACTCAAGATAGTGAAGATTTCCTTCTAGAAGTTTCATGCTTTTAGATTTTACCCTTTAGTCTACAGCATTTCAAGTTATTTTTTGTATATAGCATGTATGAGAAATGGGGTGAAGTTTACTCTTTTGCATATGAACATATAATTGTTCTAGTAACATTTATTGTAAAGTTTATTCTTTCTCAACTGAATTGCCTTTGCACTTTGTTAAACACCAGTTGTCCAACAGGTATGGGTCTGTTTCTGGCATTTCTGTTGTGTTCCATTGACTTATTTCTCACACGTGTTGATTCCAACACGATAACGTCTTGATTACTGTAGCTTAGCTTCATAATAAGGTTTGGAATCATAATAACCCTCCAACTTTCTTCTTTGTCAAGTTGTTTCAGGCTGTTCTAGAGCCTTTAACTTCCATATAAATTTTAAAATAAGTTTTTCTATTGCCACAAAAAAAGTATGCTGGGACTTTGATAAGGATTGCATTCAAATAGATCAATTCAGGGAGAATTGACATCTTAATATTGAGTTTTCCAAGCTATGAAGAAGGTGTATCTCTCTATTTTTTTCTGGGCTTCTTTAATTTCTCTCAGGAATGATTTGTAGTTTTTGGTGTACAGGTCTTGCACCTTTTTAGTCAGATAAATCCCTAAGTGTTTCATATTTTTTTGTTGCTATTATAAATGGTATTTTATAAAATTTTAATTTCTACTTGCTCTTTGTTAATTTATACAAATAAAATGGATTGAAATATGTTGACCTTGTATCATGTAATCTTACTAAACTAATTTGTTAGTTCTAGTAGTTTTGTCCTAGAATCCATTGGCTTTTCTATGAATAATGTCAGTTTGCCTTTTTCCTTTCTGATGTGGATGCCTTTTGTTTACTTTTTTTTTTTACCTTATTGCATTGGCCAGAACCTCCAGTACAGCGTTCAACAGAAGAGAGGAGAGCAGAGTTCTTTTCTTGCTCCCGATGGGAGGGCGTTTGGTGTTTCACCATGAACACTGGTGGTGGTCGTTTGACTGAAAGGCAAAGCATAGGAAGACACTATGGTTATGTTTTAGGCTGAAGTTTCTACCAAATATTCTGAAATAATTGGAATTTAGTGCAAACCAATACGTATCAATGAATAAGTATTGAAAATGCTCTTGCATTTCAGATTGTGACATCCATACGTGTTCCTGAAATACTTTGCATATCCCTCAAGTAAAACTTTTCTGTTACAAACAAAAAATTAAAGAAAAAACTGTTTGGTTAGAGTTGAGTGATATTTATAGCTCTCAACTAATTGGTTTGCATAAGAATCTAGAAAAGCATTTGAAAATATTTTCTGTTATCTAGTCTTTCACACGGGTGGGTCCTGTTGCCTGGAAGTCTTGCTTGTAGGTCACTGCCAAGGACACAGGTTTGGTTTGCATGCTGTTGCATGGTTTTGTTTCGCTCAGTGATTGAACACTGTGGTGATAGGCAGGGCTGGACAAGGGTTGGAGCAAATCAGTAAACTCCAAGTATATGCTCTCCTGGTAATGTTTCATCAGCTCAGCAACCTCATTTCATGAGAAACCATTAGCGTGGTGTTAGAAATATTCCTAAGTTTTGTCTTTTTTTAAATTAAATATTATTTAAGAATCAAATATTTCCAAGTATCTGCATCTGTTTTGCGTTATTATTTTTCTATTTTAGTTATCTCAACTGTGAAATTTATCCTTTCTCCCCCTGCCTTCCCTTGCATATTGTAGGTGAGCAACAATTGTAATGGGAAAAAACCAGAGTGATACTTAACTTCAGATTACCCATTACTCACACTCGTTAGTGCTGGTTCTGAGTACAGTTATAGGTGTTCAATAAGTATTTCAAAATAGATTGAAGAGCCTTGTGATGCTCTAGTATCAGTGAGAGGAACCAGGTGAATCATTCTCCTGTGAGATCTTCCTGATATAAAAAGACTGATGTGCCTATGAATGTTTCAGTTATATGTCCCGGGTTCAGCATGTAAGCTTCCACGTGATAAACGAATGGTACACATTGGAATCTTATAGAAGGTTAGAGCTATCAGGGGCCCTAGAGTTTAATTCATAAACACTTCCTTGGGTTCTGCTCCACTGTTCCAAGCATATTGTGAATCCTAAGGGAATACAAACGGACCACATTTAATTCTATATTGGATTCAATAAGACAGTGATGTTTTTCTGTTAATAAAGACCTTCAAACAAGCATAAAAATTTACCAACTCACCAATAACTTGTGTCCCTCTTCACAAATACATCTATAAAATATATGAAGTCTATATTTCCTGGGTCACCTAGTGAAAAAATTAGTAATCTTGAGCAAGTGAGTGAGGCCTGGTGGCATGGCCACATTAACTATTCCTAGTTACAAATTATTAATCAAAACTGTTTTATCAAGAGTCCAATCATGATGATGACATAAGGAGATGGAAAGACATTCCATGTACATGGATTGGAAGAATAAACATAGTTAAAATGTCCGTTCAACCTAAAGCAATCTACAGATTCAACGCCATCCCAATCAGAATCCCAAGGACATTCTTTACAGAATTAGAACAAAGAATCCTAAAATTCATATGGGGCAACAAAAGACCCCGAATTTCTAAAGCAATCCTGAGAAAAAAGAACAAAACGGGAGGCATCACAATCCCTGACTTCAAAACATACTACAAAGCTACAGTAATCAAAACAGCATGGTACTGGTACAAAAACAGGTGCACAGATCAATGGAACAGAATTGAAAGCCCAGAAATAAAACCACACATCTATGGATAGCTTATCTTTGACAAAGGAGCTGAGGGCATACAATGTAGAAAAGAAAGTCTTTTCAACAAATGGTGCTGGGAAAACTGGAAAGCCACATGTAAAAGAATGAAAATTGACCATGCTTTTTCATCATTCACCAAAGTAAACTCAAAATGGATCAAAGACCTAAAGGTGAGACCTGAAACCATAAGGCTTCTGGAAGAAAATGTAGGCAGTACACTCTTTGACATCAGTATTAAAAGGATCTTTTTGGACACCATGCCTTCTCAGAGAAGGGAAACAATAGAAAGAATAAACAAATGGGACTTCATCAGATTAAAGAGCTTCTTCAAGGCAAATGAAAACAGGATTGAAAGAAAAAAACAACCCACTAACTGGGAAAAAATATTTGCAAGTCATATATCTGACAAAGGCTTAATATCCATAATATGTAGAGAACTCTCGCAACTCAACAACAAAACATCAAACAACCCGATCAAAAAATGGGCTGGAGACATGAACAGACATTTCTCCAAAGAAGATATACTGATGGCCAATAGGCACATGAAAAGATGCTCATCATCTCTGATCATCAGGGAAATGCAAATCAAAACTACACTAAGATATCACCTTACACCCGTTAGAATGACAAAAATATCTAAAACTAATAGCAACAAATATTGGAGAGGTTACGGAGAAAAAGGAACCCTCATACACTGCTGGTGGGAATGCAAACTGGTGCAGCCACTATGGAAAACAGTATGGAGATTCCTCAAAAAATTAAAAATAGAACTACCATACGATCCAGCCATCCCACTACTGGGCATTTATCCAAAGAGCTTGAAGTCAGCAATCCCAAAAGTCCTATGCACCCCAATGTTTATTGCAGCACTGTTTACAATAGCCAAGACGTGGAAGCAACCTAAGTATCCACAACAGACGAATGGATAAAGAAGATGTGGTACATATATACAATGGAATACTACTCAGCTGCAAAACAGAACAAAATCATTCCATTTGCAATAACATGGATGGACCTTGAGAGAATTATGTTAAGTGAAATAAGCCAGCGAGAGAAGGATAATCTGTGTATGACTCCACTCATATGAGGAATTTAAAATTATGGACTAAGAACAGTTTAGTGGATACCAGAGGAAAGGTGGGGTGGGGGGGTGGGCACAAAGGGTGAAGTGGTGCACCTACAACATGACTGACAAACATTAATGTACAACTGAAATTTCACAAGATTGTAACCTATCAATAACTCAATAAAAAAAAAAAAGAGTCCAATCATGAAATAAAGATGGCTGATGGCCACAGGGAATGTATTTTCTCACTTGTATGCACAGAAACCTCACCAAGTAAGTGGATAAATCCCCCACCCTAAACGCTGAGGGTCTGACGTAGCAGCTGCTGAGGGGGTGTTCTTTCAAAGGCCTTGAGGGCTTTCCTGCCCTCATCCCTCCTGCCTTGTCCTTTCTTGCTTCTCCAATCAGAACCCAGAAATTAACTAATTCTCTGATATTTGGTTCTACTACCAACAGGATTCTCAGAATAAGAAGTCATATCTTATGCTGTAGTTTATATGAAAGAGTTAAATGTGTGTGTATATGTATATACATACAAATAGCCACACACATGTGTATGTGTGTGTAATTAGGAGCCCACCAAAACATGACTTATTAAAGGTAAATTCTTGTAAGGAATGAAGTTTTAATACATTTTGACATGTAAGAAATATTGGAAGAGAAAAATTAATATATTTTATTAAAAATTCTCTCTTTTTAAGCAAGCATAAAAGGTAAGAGATTAATATCTACTTGTGATGGTTAACTTTATGTGTCAATTTGACTGGGTCATGAGGTTCCCAGACATTTGGTGGAACGCTATTCTGGGTGTATTTGTGAGGGTGTCTCTGGATGAGATTAACATTTGAATCAGTAGACTGAGTAAAGCGGATGGTCCTCCATCCGATCCGCTGCAGGCCTGAACAGAACGAAAAGGCAGACCCTCCCATGAGCAAGAGGGAACTCCTCCTGCCTGACTGCCTGCAAGCTGGAACATCAGTTTTTTCCTGCCTTTGAACTTGAACAGAAACATTGGCTCTTCCTGCATCGTGAGCCTATGGGTCTTGGGGCTGGAATGACACCTTTGGTTCTTCCAGATTTCCAGCCTCCCAACTTGTCAGCCTCCATGATTGTATGAGCCAATTCATTATAATAAATAAACAAACAAATATATACATACACACACATCTCCTTTTGGTTCTCTTTCTTTGGAGAACCCTCACTAATACACTATGCTAGGTAAAGAACTCATAGATTACAATAGATAATGAAGTCAATGATCTGAACATTCATTTCATATAACTGGAAATACAATTAATGAGCAAAATTTTGGAGTACTGATCTTATTAGCCAACAAACAAGTGTTATTTTATACTTACTAAACTAGTAAAAAAAAATTTCTTTTCCTCCCCAAAGCCCCAGGGCATGGTTGTATGTCCTAGGTGTAAATCCTTCTTGTTCTTCTCTGTGAGTCATGGCCACAGCATGGCTGCTGACAGACGGGTGGTGTGGTTCTGTACCGGGGAACTGAACCCTGGCTGCCAAAGTGGTGAAAGCACCAAACTTTAACCAGCAGGTGATCAGCTGGCTCAAAATTTTTTAACATCTGTACCCTAGCCTGAGACACTTTTGTTGAAACTATTAATATAATCCATTGCTGGTAGTAATAATTTGTTACAGCTCCTTATGATAGCAATGTGGAAAAATATACAAAATCCAGAAAACTGCATATCTCTTGACTCCAGTCATCAAACACAGAGGAATTCTTAGGGAAATAATGCTAAAGAGAAAAAAAAAAAGTCTGCATAAAGAAGATTGCAGTTTCATATATGACAGCGAAACACTGGAGGCAGCCTAAGAAAAAACTAATGCAGAAATAGCTTAAGAACCTAGTAAAATGAATATTCTATATCCACTAAAATGATAATTAAGATAACGTAAAAAATATTCCATATAACCGAGCTTTTCTGGACAGAATTTGAGGTGCAAACAGAGATACATACAGCACTGTGAGAACAGTCAGTGAAAAATGTGTGAGCACCAGGGGAAGCAGAGATTAAGGCAAGAAAAAGAAGATCTGGGGCTACAGTCAGGGATCGGGGCTACCCTCTCGTCCCATCTGCTGTGTTAGAGATGGCCACAGACTTAGCTCTGCTTTTCTTTTCTTTTTTCTATTGCAATTCTTTTTTATAAAATTTTTTATTATTTTTCTTAATTGCGGTAATGTTGGATTATAACAATATATAGCTTTCAGATGTACATCGTAATATATTTAGAATTCTGAGTAGATTACATCATGTTCACCACCCAAAAACTAATTATAGTACATCCCCTCACATGTGAGCCTAATCAGCCCTGTTGCCGGCCCCCCCACCCCCCCGCCATGGTAACCACCAATCCAGTCTCCATTGCTATGTGTTTGTTTGTTGTTGCTTTTACCTTCTACTGATGAGTGAGATCATGCAGTATTTGACTTTCTCCTTCCGACTTATTTCACTCAGCATAATACCCTCAAAGACCATCCATGTTGTCACAAATGGCCGGATTTTGTCATTTCTTATGGCTGAGTAGTAGTCCATCGTGTATAAATACCACATCTTCTTTATCCGTTCGTCCCTTGATGGGCACCTGGGTTGCTTCCACGTCTTGGCTATTGTGAATAATGCTGCCATGAACATAGGGGTGCAGGTATCTTTATGCCTTTGTGTTTTCAAGTTCTTTGGATAAATGCCCAGCAGTGGAATGGCTGGATCATATGGTAGGTCTATTCTTAATTTTCTGAGGATACTCCATACTGCTTTCCATAGTAGATGCACCAGTTTGCATTCCCACCAGCAGTGTATGAGGGTTCCTATCTCTCCACATCCTCTCCAACATTTGTTGTTCCCTGTCTTGTTAATTATAGCCATTCTGACCAGAGTGAGGTGATACCTCATTGTAGTTTTGATTTGCATTTCCCTGATAGCTAATGATGTTGAGCATCTTTTCATATGCCTGTTGGCCATCCGTATATCTTCTTTGGAGAAATTTCTGTTAAGATCTTTTGCCCATCTTTTAATTGGGTTGTTGGTTTTCTTGTTGTTGAGCTGTATTAGTTCTTTGTATATTTTGGACATTAACCTCTTATCAGATATATGGTTTGCAAATATCTTCTCCCAATCGTTAGGTTGTCTTTTTGTTTTGTTGGTTGTTTCCTTTGCTGTGCAGAAGCTTTTTAGTTTGATGTAGTCCCATTTGTTCATTTTTTCTTTTGTTTCCCTTGCCCAGTCAGACATGGTACTTGAAAATATGCTGCTAAGACTGATATCAAAGAGCGTACTGCCTATGTTTTCTTCTAGAACTTTCATGGTTTTGTGTCTTACATTCAAGTCTTTAATCCATTTTGAGTTGATTTTTGTGCATGGTGTAAGGGAATGGTCTACTTTCATTCTTCTGCATGTGGCTGTCCAGTTTTCCCAGCACCACTAATTGAAGACACTCTCCTTTCTCCATTGTATGCTCTTGGCTCCCTTGTCAAATATTAGCTGTTCCTAAATGTGTGGGTTTACTTCTGGACTCTCGATTCTGTTCCATTGATCTGTGTGTCTGTTTTTATGCCAGTACCATGCTGTTTTGGTTACTATTGGTTTGTAGCATATTTTGAAATCAGGGAGCGTGATCTCTCCAGCTTTGTTCTTTTTTCTCAGGAATCCTTTGGCTATTTGGGGGTCTTTTGTTGTTCCATATAAATTTTAGGATTCTTTGTTATATTTCAGTGAAAAATGTTGTTGGAACTTTGATAGGGATTGCATTGAGTTTATAGATGGCTTTAGGAAGTATGGACATTTTAATGATGTTAATTCTTCCAATCCAAAAGCACGGAATATCTTTCCATTTCTTTGTGTCTTCTTCCATTTCTTTCACCAATGTTTTATGCTTTTTGGTCAACAGCTAATTTGAAAATAATCAACATTGTCTAAAAAAGCCATAAGAACAAACTAGCGGTTAAATAGCTATTTTTAGTATGAAATCCAGGAGAGATTCTTGCTGGTGAGTCTCTGCAAAGAAGACATCTTGTGAATGTAGTGAACAGGGTCCCACATTTTAGGGGTAGAGGACCTTCCTCCCTTCTCCCGTGTTTCCGTGGGGAAAAGGAATGCCCACTCCCCACTCCAGTAGGGAAAGTGGGACCTGCAACAGAGCCTTCTCTCTCACCCTTCTTACCGCCCCTAAGTGGAAGGAATGACTCATCTGGTGGAGGAGTTTGGGAGCAAGAGTGTGTGTACCTCAGCCCCTTCCTCGTTTATAATTCTTGGAACCAATCTGCCTTCAGGGTGTCTGAATTCTCTGCAACCTCAGGGCAAATTTCAGGGTGCAGCTTAGCCTCAGAGGGATGGGGTTAGGCTGTTGTCGTCCTCTTTAGGCTGTGACTTCACTAGTAAACCTCAATCTTGGGTGGAGCCTCAGGGGGTCCATTTTGCCACAGAGCCAAGCTCCCCCTCTCACCAGCTCTCTTAGCAGGAAGTGAAATATTGACCCTCATCCATCAGACACCTCTGCCTCTCCCAGAATTGGTCAGGCCTTGAGTCTGAAGAGGAATGTTATTTATTGGGCCAAAAAATCCCAATACTCAACAACATTCTTGCAGTAGATGCATTGATAAGGTTTTTCGGGGATATTTCTTACAATGTACCCCAAAGAAGAAATGATGCTGTTTGAGAAATTGTACGGAAACCAATATAGCTGGAGAGTAATGACTGGTAAGGAAGGTGACAACATGAAAAGAGGCAGAAAAGGAAGGTCAGGGACAGATCCTGTGTGCATGAGAGGCACTGGGAGACTTTTAAATAAGGAACCAACATAACTGGATTTTTGTTTCAAAAGCATTTCTCTGGAGGCTGAGCGAAGCGGGCATCTTCTAGTCTATGGTTTCTTCACTTTTAACACCTATTTGACGTTGCCCTACGAAGTGAACTGGGCGTAATAGGGCCGTGGCTACGGGTCTGCTCTAGATCTGACACGAAGATCCCTGGGCGCATCCACAGGTCATACGAATGCGAGGTCATCAACAACAAGGCCCTGCGATGCAGCCAGTCCACGAGGCTTGATGTGACATTCCTTGTAATTTGGCCTTTCTGAAGAACTTTTATTACAAAAACAGACACACTCACATGCATACATGCACATATAGGGACATGCACACACATGCATGTGTGCACACGCATACAAAACCGCCAGTTCCACTATTCTCTCCTCTTCACAAGCTAATGCTTTCATTTCTTTTAGCTGATTATTTTGGGATTTACTTCCATGTTTTTAAATTTCATGCTTCTGTAGCTATTTCTTGACTGTGAATTTTAGACATTGTTGATGGATTTTCTGTCCTGGGAGATGAAAGTGACGTCTTCTTGCACCGTGGACAGACACTACTCTCATGAACCATTCTTCCACTTGTCATGTTGTAGTCGTCGTTGCACCAGGGCGTGGTGTGTGCACTGTCATGACTATTAACTGCTATGCTACACTGTAAACTAGGATGGCATCTCCTTTTCCACCCCGCTTTTGGCTTCCCTGGAGAGATTTACAACTTTTTCCCAGGTCCTTTTTACATGTGCTTTTCCCTCTGCCTGCAACACTTGTCTTCCCACTTCCCCTTGTTTTGCAAATATGTGTTATTATTTCCCCCATTTTGACACAAAAGTTAGCATATTGTTAAAAAGTGGTAAATTCTTGGTATGAGAGTCTCTTTATCTGTGGATAATTGTTCATCGTTCAGCTGTGTTTGTGGAGTGTCAGATCCGAGGCAGGACTGTTCCAGGCTCTGGGGACAACTTTGGATAAAAGAAAGTCCCATCCTGCATTCTAGGGGGTCTCAGATACTGCAAGTTTCCAGCCCAGCCAAGACAAATGCCTGTAAATGCAACAGTTCTGTTGTGTTTTTGCTTTTAAATGAGAAACTGACTCAATATCACCTCATGCGGAAGCATATGCTTCTCTCTATTGGGCTCATAAATATGCAGGTAAAATGCTCACCCAGCTGAGGTTTAGCATCTCCTTTCAGTTACCAGGTTTTGTTTAATGAGTCACATTCTTAAAATCACTGAACAGAACTAGAGAGTCATAAATCAGCGCAAACCAAAGCCAAGACAAAAACATTTGGGGCTTTCCAGAGCAATTAAATATGGAACAACCAGTTTCAATCTCAAATCCTCTTAGCGAAATCACCGTCCCATACAATCAAGTGCTTTGTCTTTTTGATTCATTTTTGAAAATAAAGAGGAGGTAACATGTGGCTGCCAAATTTGTCTTACCATTCATCATGCCCAACTTAAACTAACCCTCATCCTAGCCTATGGCTAGAGACGTTATTTTCCAGAAACACGCTGGAAGTCTTACCTACTTGTCCATCACCTTAATCAGTGTAGTTTGCTCTCATTTACCAAATTCTCTGCCTGCCTGTGGGTGACCAATAACATTGCTGGTTATTTTCAAGAAGACCCAGATCATTGATTCAAGGCGTGTGACAAGCAAAATGACACCCATATTTTACTTCCATTCCCAGAAGAGAGCAGCTCCTCATTACCACTATTGATTCTGTAAACATGTCAGTGCTGGTAAATACCTTTCTGACAATATCTGCCTAATGAAACTGAGGGAACTGACAAGCCTGCCATTAACCTTCAGAGCAACTGATAGTGGTAGAAGCTACACTCATCATTTATAAAAATTACTGGTCCATGTTTTATGGGCCATTTATCTCACAGATAACTATTAATGAAGTAGGTTTGAACCTTGAAGAGTTAAGCCTTCTGCAAGCAAGTTGCTAAAATAATTAAGTGAACAATCACTGATTCTAATAGTAGGAAAGAGACATAAATACTTAGAATTCAAAACCTTTTCCTGGGTGAAAACTCAGGGACACATAACTCAATAATAACAAGAATGAAATTTCATCCTAATTGTACAGAGACTCTCAGAAAAGCGATAAAAAAAATTACTATTTATTTTTAAATATTTTAGCAAGGAATTTCTCATAATACCTGATAATTATCATCTTCAACAATAGTCTGTGGAGTTTATTCTGTTCCTTCGAGTAAAATAAGAAGTAGAGAATGTCATAAAGTCTGGTTATCGAGATTTCCACATTTAGCACACTTTTCTAATAACTGAAATATAAATACTGTGGAATCCACTGACCGGTCTTGAGTGCTCCTACGGCATTTCATAAGGGTTTAAAATATGCTTAATAACCACAGTGTTTCCATCCCTTTGCAAGCCCTCTACTGGTGGCTCTTGGCCACCTGAGATTTTAAAAGCCCCCTGTTGGGTCAATGTGCAGCCAGAGTTGAGGCCAGGGGTCAGTGTTTCTCAAACTACCTGCCTCAAAACCACCTGGGATCTTGGTAAAAATGCAGGTTCCTGGCCTCCACCCTGGGCCTATGGAGTTGGGCCTTGAAATCCAGGTTTTCAAGAAGGCACATCCTTCACACTCAGGTTTACTTCAAGGCTAAGTAGAAATGTCATAAGGTCCTGATTGCTTTTCCTTTCTTACAGTCAGAGCCTTCTCAAGCCCAGCAATGGTCCTGGCAGCTGCAGCCTTCCCTCGGTCTGTGGGGACAGGCTTGCTCTCAAACTTTGTTCAGTTATGTGCTTGTTTATTCTTGATCCTCCTGCTTGCTCAAGTCTTTGAGATCCCGGACCAGTTAATTTCTTAACTCATCAGAGGGAAGTGCCACTCTCATCTTTTAATTTTGGCATTAGCTTGGTAAGAAATCTAGGCTATTACTTCTTTGAGAAAAATTTTTGCAAGGTTTGTTAGAATTTAGCAAAACAGGGAGTCCCGTGGACTACTTGTTGGGGTATAGATTGGTGCAATGTTTTTGGAAGTTGGCCCTTTCATCTTGGGAAACCTAGGAAGATCACACTGAGCTTCTGGGGCAGGCGGCTGGGTTCCCGGGGGTCAGCCTTGCTTCCCCTCCCCCGCCCCTACCCCACCATCCTGTAGATTTGGGGAAACTTCCATCTCCAGATTTCCCTCCACTAACGTGCCTGAGCCAATGTGAACCCAGACAGACATCCTTACCAGTGGGTGTGTCTTGTTACCTACTGTCTCTGTTCCTGGCCTGAGCCCCTGGGTACTGCCGTGGCTCACACGAGTCCTTCTCTGCAGGGTCCTTAAATCATTTCGCATGCGCTACTTTCCGCAAAGGTCACTGATCAGTCTATCTCTGCAGCTTGCCAGATTTGGCAACTCACTAACAGCTCTCCCTCATACAGGTACACTTGCAAAGGGAGCAGATATTTTTTTCTTGTTGAGTATTTTATGCATATTTATAACATAACAAAAATTTATTTATGACTTAATACGTTTATGAATTAATTATAACTACTACCCATTGGTAGCTGCTGTACATCAGGCACTACGTTGGGCACTTCAAATCTCTTACATCTAATATTCTCACAAAAACTGCAAAGCAGGTAATATTGTTCCCATCTTACAAGTAAGGAAATTGAGGCTGAGATTCTTAAATCTACTATCATACAATGAGTGATGAGTAGAATCTAAATTTTAATTCAGATGTGAATTCATTAGTTTAAAGTGCAACACTAACTCTATTTTCGATCTACTTTAAGTGAATATTGTTTAACAAGGCCTGCAATAGACAGTAACTTTAAGGGTTGATAGACATTCATCACTGTCAGTGTGAACTTGGACAAATTTCTCAATCTAGTTTATTTGAGGATTAAAGAAGAACGTGGTGCCAAGAGCCTACCCAACAGGGCGTCTTAATGACTGCTCCCCATCTTCATTCATGCTGAGTTGTAATGCTGACCATCGCCATATCCTTGTTTCACAGCAAATCAGAAGCTGAGGGTAAAACCCATAGCTTCTAGTCCAAAACTTCAGGTTAAGTTGAGAATAAAACTTTTGGAATTTTACCCATTCTGAGAGAGGAAATAATTATAAAATAAATGAGCCCAGGCTTACAGAAATGCTGGGCTCCCTGACTGTCCTACTCCACTGAAAAACAGTTAATCACAGATTGCCATGTGAAGAAGGACTTGTTCTTTTCCTCCATTTCCTCCAGAAAAATTCTATTATCACTTTGCCAAAACACTGTCACATGGTCTGTAACAAGGCTGGAAAATGCAAACAAATGAAAATAATACTGAAGTGGAGAAACAGACACCTAGAGAATTTCTCACTTCAGACATTTTTTCACATATTTGGTCATTTTGTCAACTGTCCAATTCTCAGAATCTGGAGATGCGTTTGGAGGGCAACTCAAAGAAATCTGCAGAACAAAGCAAAAGGAGAAAAAAGCACGTGCAATAGGGCTTTGTTTTTGTGAGTTATGAATAAAACAAGCAACTGCAGTTTCATGTAATATTTATGCAGCCCCAGGAAAATTAATGCGGGGTTCTCTCACCTGTAGGAAGTTGAGAAGGAATGACTTCTGCCTTGAGATCTTCCAGTGAAGTCACAGCAGGAGGCACAGCGAGCCTCGGGTGCTTGTCACAAACACAGCCGATTGCTTTCCATGGCTGCACGAGAGATTCTTTGGGGTTTGAGCGCTCCTCCCAAATATTATAATATTAATTCGCATCCATAAAAATGACAAGTTCTATGGTTTCCTATCAAGCAGTGTATTAGCTCCAGTTGTAAGCAGGTTTAGAAGGAAACCCTCAGTGTCCACGTAGTGAAGAATGACTACAGAGAGTTTGTGTGCCAGTGGTTGAGCAGGGGACTGGAGAGCCGGGATCCTGGGGTTCCGTCAGAGCCCTGCCACTTACTAAGTGTGCGACTTTTGGGAAGATAATCACCTCCCAGTGCCTTTGTTTCCTCGCCTGTAGAATGGGACTAACAAGAAGGACCTGCTTCGTACATTGTTGAGGATGTAAAACATTGGGAACGGTACCAGGAACATAGCTGGGGCCATCTGAACCGAGCTTTGCTTAGTATAGGAAGTTGGTGGGAGTCACCGCTAGCCATTTGGCATTGAGTAACTCAGTTTTCTGAGTCTGATTTTCTTAACCTTAAAATAGGGACCATTCGTTGCCTAGCTGCACAGTGAGGACTGGAGACTGTCTTTGAAACAAGGTGAATACGTAGCGAATAGAGCTGTTCATCTCTTTGTAACCTCTCTTGGCTCTGTGTGTCTTTCATATCTCTCCTCCCACTTTCTACCTAGGATATAATTGTTTGTATGTGTGTATATATGTGTGTGTGTGTATATATATACATACATATGTTCTAGACTATTAATTCCTTGAGAAATGGAAGAAACACATGTTTATACTCCATGGCACGAAGATCAGTACCTTAAATGTGGTAGGCACTCAAAAATTGTTTATTAGCTAAGTGAAAAAAAATTTAATATTAGATTAACTTTTAATTTTAGTACTTTAGCGTATGCTAAGTTCTGTGTGCATCTTCTTAGTTTTACATTGTGAATTATAAAGTACTCTCCAAGAAACTGGGAAATCAACATAGTAGTATTTTCTAAATCACGTTGATATGGGAAACAGAGCAAAAGTTTGCAAAAATGCTGAAAAGTTATATTTTCTCTTTGGTGATTTGTCATCATATTTTTTCCCTCATCAGCTCACAATCCCTTAGAACCCAGATCTATTATTTCCATTCTTCAAATATAACTAATCCATATTAATTCTAGATATTTCCTCAGGCAACTGAAACTGCCGACATTAATGAGAAAGCTCTCTTCTCAGGCCTGTACCACTCCCAAAGCACGGTTTGACCAGGGCTGTGTCTGCACCGTCAGCCTGTTCACATGGGCCCGCATCTCCTGGGGAGCTGTCTTGGCCCAGGCCCCACTTCTAAATTCACAAAGTCACAGGTCTCCAACTCTTCACTCAAAAGATTAGTATCATTTTTTAAATTTTTTAGCAGTGCATTATTTTCCTTTGTCTACTGTACAAATGACCACAAACTCAGTGACTTAAAACAACACAACTTCATTGCCTCCCAGTCTGTAGACAGAGGTCCCCTGGGATCACACAAGGTGTCGCTAGGGCCACGCTGCTCCTGGAGGCTGTAGGGGAGACCCCGTTTCCTTGTCCGTTCGAACTTTTAGAGGCCACCATGCGCCATGCCTGGGGGCCTTTCCCCTCCATCTTCAAAGCCAGCGACAGCTAGCTGACTCTTCCTCCCACTCGTCTCTCTGCCTTTTCTTCTGCCTCTTCTTTCTACCTTTAAGGACCCTGCGATTACATAGGGTCCACTGGATAATCCAGAATAATTCCCCTCTTTTAAGGTCAGCTGATTAACAACCGTAATTCCCCTTTGCCATGTAAGGTAACATATTCACAGGTTCCAGGAATGAGGATGCAAACATCTTTAGGGGCCCACTGTTCTACCTACCACAGACCATTCGAAAATATGTTAAACGTCCTTTAAAACTGTGCAGATTAGCACATGTTGGAAAACTGACATTTTAAATTTGGGATTCTGCAGTAATTTGGGGACCCAGAGCTCTCTAAGGGAAAGAGATCTAATTGTTGGAAGTTCACTCGTAGAGCAGTGCCAAGGGTAGACCCGCTCCTCCCAGAGTCTGGTTTCCATGGTGACCAGCGCAGCATCATCTGTTGTTTTGCAGCCTGCAGTGTGGGGCACCCCATGGTTCCGGTGTGAGCAAACAAGGGCTGAACACCGAGCTCTCCTGGCAAACACCCTTTATCACAGAGTCCACAGACGGGAGGTGGGTGCACAGTTCAACCTCCTCCAGCTTCGTCTGTGTCCACGGAGTGCTTGGCAACACCAGGGCCCGAACGGAAGGACTTCACTCCCGTGGGATGGTTCTACTGACCAACAGGTTGATGCAAAGGGAGACGTATGGCAAACAGGGAGCACCCCACGTTCACCTGAGGGCTTCACTGTGCTGGCGTCACAGGGGGCACCCCACGTTTGCCTGAGGACGTCACCGTGCTGGTTCACAGACGAGCTGAAGTCTGCACGTGGTGTTTTGCTCCAGGTGAGGCCAGCCCTGGACTCCCAGTTCCATCTTTGACAAGCCTGTGATTGCAGCATGGTCTTGGAATCAGACAGCGAAGGGCAAAGCCCAGCTCTTTCCCTTGAGAGATTTGTTATCATGGGCATTTTACTTGACCCTTTTAGTCCTCAGCTTCTGCATCTATAAAATGAAGGTCATTGTTGTGAACACACAAGGAAACGTGAGGTCATGTATTAATATTTTAGTTTAGGGCCTGACACACTGTAGGCCCTCAGTGGATGGCACTGCTTTCACTTTTTGATCTGTCGCGCTTTACTGCCTTAAATTCCAGCTAAAAATATTAGGCAGAATATAAAAGTTCATATCTTTACCTGTGGCAAAAAGCTACTGAATTTTTATTCCACCGACATGCTATTTGTTAAAATATTTCATTCAATACACCTTCATTGAACAAAATATTAAATCAACTAAGTGAAGATGAAAATTTTGGTTGAAATGGCTTTCCAGTAACATGAGATGAAAATTCTTATTATTTTGCAAATTCTGTTATTAGCGAGTATAGAATCTGCCTGCCTTGTTCCCTGGCCTCTGCACTTTCGGGTCCCTCACTCCCAAATTCCTTCTTTGTCCCTGTTCATCACTCACCAAGTTTGGAGATCCATTCTGGGTTGTCCTGTTGTCTGAGTGGTGGTGGGCATGTTAAAGAGGGAAGAGGCAGCCAGAGGAGGTGTTTGGTAGAATAGTCTGTGGAGAGTGATGGAGTCTATTTTTAAGGAAGGGACGGATCCTCAGGCTGGACGTGGTCTTAGTTACCCTTCCAGCCAAAGAGATTAGCTGAGCATGGGCTCATGGAAGGATCTGGTCATGAACATGGTGTAGAAACAGCCTCAGGGCCATCGGTATCAGAAGAGAAGTTGGTCCCAAAGTGACTGGTAGTGGTCACTCAGCAGAGTTTTCAGAGCAACAGAGTTGGCAGACGCCACGTGTAAAGTGGCCCAGAGGCAGTTGCAGTTTTGGATCCTCCACGTGCAGCCATCACATTAAGAACTGCAGTTTACGCATTTCAGCAGGTTCCTTTGTGGTCTTCATGAAGCCGTCAGTTAGAGACTCTCCGGATATCCATCTGGATAGAGACACGCAGTGGGTTTAATCTCACACTCAGTTGATCCAAATACCACTTTCCATAGGGCCAGGTGGGCCTGCTCCGTCTATCTGCTTGTTCTCTTTTTTTGCTCCTTATTTCTTCCTGCGTTTGTCTCCCCTTTTCCTTCCCAGATGTGTCCTGGGCAGTGGGTCAGAGCTCATGACCCCATCTGCTGTGCATGTCCAGGGTAGCCTTATTTGAGAGTTAGGAAATGACCCTTGGAATGGATGGGCTCCCAGCAGTGTCAGCTGGTGAACGTCTCCACTGGCCCTGTGCTCAGGGGTCCCCAAATGTCTTTCACCTGCACCCAGGTAATGAGAATAGGTATAATTGTTTTTGAAAATTAGTGCTGTTTTTGTCTTCTATCTCCAAAGACATAAATGTGGTTTGTGTATAATGCAACCCTCGTTGCTTCCCGACTCGACAGCCCCTGCCTCACACCCCACGTGAGGATGGGGTGGCCTCTTCTGAGCTTGGCATGCTGCTATGTCAGGACATGGAGTTTGAAACGAATAGAGACATTTGCCACCACAGGAGACAAATTTGAGGAAAAGAAGCCATGTCTCCGAGAATGGCATTGGGTCATAAAACAATTTTGGAACCACTGCCTAGCAACTAATTCACTCTGATTTCTTGTTGTGTCTGATGATAAATCACTTTATTTTGTAAGCAGTTTTGAGTTGTGAAATCATCCTAACTGGTAAACAATAACAAAACAAAGTCTTAGGGGCATAAATTATCCTACTTCCACATTCCGCATGCTTATATTGAGAGCCCGGCCAGTGTTTTCCGGGGTCCCTATTGTATTGAACGGAGTAGTTAAGGGTGAATAAGAAACAATTTTCATGAGGTTTAGGATGGAGGAGCAGGTCCAACTCTTATAAGCATGAGATGCCAATAAGAGCTTAAAGAAATTACTAATTTGATTTTGTGGGAAAATGCAAGATGCCCTGGTCTAAATATGAATGCCAAAGACAAATTTTGCTAAGTTTATGGTTATGTATTTGGGCCTCCCTGGAAGCGTGCAGAAAAGACAATTCGTTCTCCCTGACTTTGCTTCCTTTAAACCATTGGCTCACCAAGCAGATTCATTCACATAAAAGGCTGTCCCTAAACCTCCAAAGCTTGAATCCTGAGCCATTTGTACTGATTTTGTTCCTTGTGAATCATTTTCAGTTTACAGTTTCACCATGACCTTTGGGTCTGTGATCCAATCCACCTGATCCACCATGATCAGGGCTCCTTCACGCTTTTTCCTTCCACTCTTCCCCTACACACAATTTGAAACTTCCTCTATCAATATCTGAGGCTTCCTCAAAAAATTTCCTACCTCTTTGGTCCACTAGGGACCAACTCCTCTGACACAAACCCCTCTGATCAACAGATTTGCCCCGTCCTTGTTCAGATACTGGACAAGATCCACCAAAAACCCTTCTTATAGAGCCAGAAAATCAACAAAGCCATTGAAAAAAAGCTTATTCTTTTAATTTACCAATAGTCAACAAGTACTTGGTTTTTGAACATATAATTGCAGAAAGTAATTATCAGCCTAACTTTTGGAGGAAACATTCAGTTATCTCAATATCTATGATGCAAAATTATAAAGGAGTTATTGAATACACATTAATTCATAGTGACAGGAATTTAGAAGATATAAAAATACCAAATAATGAAAAATAAGTGTAATAAATTAAAAGTAAATAGTAATGGTGTTTCTGTTCCTAAAATGTAGTACATTGGGGAATGTTCCTTAGAAATGTGCTTAGATATCAATAGGACAAAACATTGTTTCATAAATGCAGTCATGTGTTGCTTAACGATGGGGATCCATTCTGAGAAATGTGTCATTAGGGGATTTCATCATTGTGTGAATATCATAGAGTGTACTTACACAAACCTCGATGGTATAGCCTACTGCACACCTAGGCTGTATGGTACTAATCTCATGGGACCACCAGCATATATGCTGTCCAGCGTTGCCCAAAACGTCCTTATGCAGCACACAACTATAATTTCATAAAGAAGATCTGGCTTTTCAGGATAACCTTTGTAGTTCTTACTTAAGCACAAGAGAACATTCCTGTTAAATGGACAGAAATTTGTTCTCTTGGTCCTCATTGTTTCCTGAAACCATGGGCTGGACTGAAAAGCCACAAGGGCAGGAGCCTCATCATTCTTGTCACTTCTGGAATCCGAGTCCTTAACAAAATGCCTGACTGTAACAGGTGTGCTGTTCCGTAAACACGTATTTTTGGAATGAGAAGTCTGCATTTTGCTTCTGATCTGTCGCTAACGGTCTGAAAGAACTGAAGCAAACTGTGGGGTGCTGTTATCTAGCGAACGTCATGTGCTCCCAGAGGACTGTTGAGACCAGTTTCTGATTTCGACCACGGACTCTGGAATTGAAGGCGAGTGGAGGGGTCTTCACTCACTTCAGGAAAAATGCCATTCGATCTCTGCTATTTTTCGCCTTAGGGTGCTTATTGCATTCAATTATTTGTCTAAAGCATTCTTTCAGAAGAAAGAGAAAAAATTCACTCCATCTTCTGTGTGACTGTCATTTCCAGATCCAGGAGAACAGTTCTCTCTACTGTGTGTCAATCATCCCTAATTTTTATACAACGTTGCTTCTTCATCCCTCTCTGTCTTGGTATTTGATCTTTCCACCTTTCTCTGGGATTCCATCATCTCCTTTGAAATGTGGTATCCAGAACCAAACTCAGTACTCCTGATGCACACTTTTTACCCCAGTTTTTAAAAAAATTTTAGTCCTAGAGAAAAGTTGAAGGAACACTACATGGGACACCTGTGTGCTCTTCACCTATATTCACAAATATTTAATATTTTGTTGCATTTGCTTTATCTGTCTCTATAAATAAATGTATGAATTTTTACCTGGAACTTTGACATTAAGTTGTTGGCATTATAACACATTGCCCCCAGATGTATTAGCATGTGTTTCATAAGAACAAAGACTTTCTCCCACATAACCACGACATCATCAAGATGTCCAAGAACTTAACATTGCTGTGCTAACTGTCAGTTGACATTCAAACACCCACTCTGTCCCCTAATTGTTCTTTATGAACGCTTCTTTTTTCTCTGCGCCAGGATCCCATCAAGGATCGTGCTTTGCATTTGGTGGTTATGGCTCTCTAGTCTTCTTACAGTCCCTTCACTTTTCTTTTTCTTTGATCATATTGACATTTTGAAGAATCTGGGACTGGTGTCTTGTAGAATGTTCCACAACCTGGATTGGTCTGATTGATTTTCCATTTTTAGATTCAGGTTAAACATTTTTACAAGAATTCTACATAGGTAATGTTGTGTCCCACCACTCGAGCACATTAGGAGGTGCATGTATCAGTCGGTCCCATTATTAGTGGCAAACATTTGAATTGTTTGATTAAGATGGTGTTCCCAGACTCTCCGTGATAAAGGTCTGTCTTCTCCTTTGTGATTAATCCACAGTGTTTGGGGCAATAAGTTAAGACCATATCAATATCCTGTTCTCTAACAATTTACACCAATGTAGCATCCACTCATGGTCCTTGCCTTCACCAGTTGTTACATTGGCAGTTGCAACATTTCTAATTTTATTCCTTTAACCTTTGCTAGCTGGCGTTCTCAAAGAAGAACTTTGCCTTCCTCCTGTGCTTTGAGTACTTTTGATCTCCTTTGATCTGGATATTAATACTCTCAGTAAGGCAGGCTAAGATTGCAGTAAATTATTTTTCAGTCGGGTCACACAGTTTGCTCATTCAAAGAACAAATTGTAGTTCCATTTGAACATGTAGAATTGTAAAACATTCCTGATGTATTACAGCATTAAAGTGCAATAATTAATTAGAAATGTTCATATAATTCATAGGGGACGTTGTTGTTTCTTTTGCATCCTGATATCTAGTTTTTCTGTTTTCAAGGGTCTCTATTGACTTAATGTATTTTCCTGGCCTCTTATTATACTTCCTATTAGAGGTTCATCTACTTTCTGTCACCGGACTGCAGAGACTTGTCTAGCAATAAAAATGATTACATGATATTTACGGAAACGAGAGTAATTCTACACATAGCTACAAAGTCATCTGCCAGTGAATTTTCTCCACATCAGTACTGTATGTTAAGATAAGATAGAAATGTTTTTACTGCATGCTAAAATTAAATGAAAATATAAACACTAAACACAGGAATCAGATGTTATAATATTGCAACTTACACTTCTGCGTAGAAAACCCTTGAGGTACTGTTAATATTTAAGCATATTAATTACTCAGAAAATGGGCTAAATGGTTTGAAATTAGGATCATCTGGTCCACTTCTTTTTTTCAAAGAATGCGGCACAAACTGGAGAAAGTAAAAATCACTTCTTTTCAAGGACATGCTGATTGGATTTTTTGTTTGGTTGGTCTGGTTCATAAAATCACATGAATTCCTGAATGGGTGTTTCTCCCATGAGGGACATCATCGCCCAAACAAGCTTACAGAAGAGACAGCTGTGGCTTTTCTTCCGTAGAGACCGTGAAGCTGCAGCCGTGAAGCAGACTTCACAGCTGCACCTTCGCGACTGCAATTGGGCATTGCTTTCTAATTTATCAAATTGAAAAAAACGTAAGGCAAAAATTTTGAGTCATTTCTCTCATTATTATACTGATTACACAGATTCAGCATGAACAAGACAGATGCTAATTTGTGCATAAAGCATATTCCTTTTGATAGGAAAATACACATAAGTTGTGGTTGGAAAAAGACAACAGGGATACTGTTAAAACCATTTTTGGATTTATGTGGAAAGTTTCCAGTGAAAGACATGAGCTCCTGCATTATCACATCAACAAAAATTCCTAGATGTGAAGTGTCAGTAGAGGGACCCAAACAACCCTTCCTGCAGAGGGGGAGGCGTGGCAACTGGGAATATTTTTAATCTAGGCTAACCAAGGAAGGTGAATGTGATGGAGGGAAAACAATGTGGTCAGCCGTGGTCTTGATTTCTGGCACCACTTCTTCTACAAAACCTAAAATTTGACCTTCTGCAATTCCTTTATCATCCTTCGGCCTCTGTTTTCTCATTTCTAAATTCAAGATATTTAGGTCATATGCTGGCTTGTGTACCTTTCAGCTTTAACGTTTGATATATGGATTCTATTTTTTGAGCTGTGTAGAATGAGTTTGTGACCTAAGCATCTATGAACTGATATAAATTTAGAGTCAAATAACCCCCATGACAGGTGGATTTTCCCCAAATCCCATTATAACCTAGAAAATTTGTTATTAAAAGCAACTTCCTTTCTGATAACCTTATAAATACTTAAGTGTTATAAATTCAAGACCCAGTCAGTGGAACAAGGATGACGTCTGCCAAGAATGATGGCAAAGCAGAGTTTTAGAAGAGCGTAAGATTAAAGCTTAAAGCTGAAAGAATGTCCGTGGTGATGGATGAATTTCTCGTATTTAAACTGCAATAAAATCATACTCTTCTTTTAATGCCTCTTATCCTATAAACCCTTCCCATCACCCCTCCTCCACTGTTTCCCTAAGACTTTGTTCTTTGATCTGGTCTTCTATTAAAATTAACTATTTGCGTGTTAATCCCGCCCGCTGCTGTGTGAGTTGCTTGAGCCCTCAGACACTTCTTTCACTTTTGTGTTTATTCTTCCTCTTTACCTTCTCTCACCCCGACTCTCCGACCACATGGTCTAAAGACGCACGCAATCAGGATTTATTTCTCAAGTTGAACTTTATTTCAGTTGACAAATGTGAATATACATGACAGAGCATCAAAATCATTGAGTCTGAATATTTTCTTGATTCAAATGATCAAATCGGCCAGGTGTCTTGGTGTTCTGTGGACGCCATCTCTGAGTATTAGCCTCATTACTCAAAGTACACATCCCACACCAATTGTAAGAATCAGCTTCTCTTTGCCGCAATTGCCATTGGTTAATAATTACCGATATGTATTTTCCACTCTCTGTTCTCATCACGGTTGTAAACAGTTAAGTACCCATCAATCTCTGGCAGACAAATGGTAAGATTTACACGACTCTGAGCTTCTGAAAGTAGGGACCATGTCTTGTCCAGCTTTGTGCTTCTAGCACTAGGCCTGGTGTCTGGCACCATGAGTTCCACCAGTGTTTCCAGAATAGAACAATCCTCAGCTATGGGCAAGGTTAGGATTAGGTGGGCACCTGTGCAGAGAAAACATAAAGTTAGTCTATTGGGTGAGTTCAGAAGAGAATAGACTTCCAAGAAAATAGATAAGGGATTGCAGCTGTCTATGAGCCATAATATTTGCAATATTTTCATAGTATCTGGTCTCTAGTCTCAATTCAACAATATATTACTTTTTAATATACTAAAGGAGAGTGTGACACAGTGGGATATGAAGGGAATCATATTAGCATTCTACATGGAATCATCTGTTTGACTACTAAGTTCTTTGTCTCATTTTCAGATTTATCTGGGGTGTTGATGAAAAAAAGTTTATAATTATTTTTTCCCTCTTTCTAACATGCGATTATTTTTCCATTTAATGATATGATAAAAGTTTATTATAAGTTTTTTTCAGTAAATATTTTCCAGTTTATAACATTCATTCTTAAGAGTCCCCACTAGATACCAATAAAGCAAGTAACGAAGCAGCGTTGCTTCTCTTCTCATTGCGGGAAGAAAATTAGAGAACTCTAAGTTGCCTCAATAAAATTTGAACAGACGTTTGTCTCTGGAGTTAGGACTTTGAGTGAGGACAGTAGCAATAAACGTTGACTATTTTATTTTCCTGCTGGTCCTCCAGGTCCAAGGCCGTGTGTAGGTGGGATGTTTGTCTGTTCAGCAGAGTTTTCACCAAGCTTCTCCTTTTCCATAAGATGGAGGTCAACTGCTATCCACCTAAACAAGCTGTAAACTGCAGGCAGCCCCTCAGGCAGCCCGAGGGGGCGTGTGGGAATCCAAGTCTAGGATGGCTGGCTGTGTGTTGGTCAAAGCCGAGTGTGCAGCAATGATGTCTGTGGTGATTTTTATGATAGCATATTGATTGCTCAGAGTTTTCTGTAATATGATCTATATAAAAGAATATATAGACTATGATTCTCTTATATTCTATATAAGAATATAGAAAAATATTTCCTCTACATGCTCTGAGAACAAAGGGGCTGTGGGGTCGGATTAATGGAGGAGATGCTACATGCCGTGTGCGTCTCTTGGACATTCTAAATGCGCACTAGTATAGCAAGCACCTTTGAGAAATTAACATTGTTATCCCGGCATTTCCTAAACTTATCTGGCCATTCTTCCATCTCCTCCTTCTTACTCCCTTCCCTGCCACTCCCCCTCTTCCTCCTTTTTTGGCAGAACATACGCTCCTAGCACAGCATTTTAACCTCTGATGCATTCTTTGGGAAAATCCTCTGCGTAGGTTAGAGTTTATTTTGAAATAGTCAGACTAGCAGGAGACTCTAGCACTGTCTATGTTGTACAGCCCTGATGGTTTGCTCTCATGGAGCTGCTTTTTGGTACCATGTCCTCATAAAATTCCTATAAAACCTCTCTCTCTCTAGTTGCTACAGGAATTGTCGATCCAAGTGCTCATTGCCTTCCCTGTGAAGTTTCACATGAAGATGTTTTAAAGAAAATCTTCTATTAATTACTAGAGAAACTTTGCTTCTCCCAAAGAACAGATATTTTCCCCTCAAGACAATGAGTGTTATCTGCAACACCATCTGCAATTATTACAGCATCAGTAAGTGCATAATCTCAATTAACAAGGTGTCAGGGGACGGCTTGGTTCAGAGTACGATTAATGTAGCGGCTCAGTGATCTTCACAGCATTCACAACTTCCCGATTTTTCCAGCTCTGTCCCCTCAGTGTCAAGCTTGCCGTCAGGCTGACCTCAGTCATGGTTGTTAGACGTTGCACGCCCATCTACAACAACTACCAGCAGAGCTACCACCAGCAGAGGAGATGAGATTACATGACTGCCTTCGATTAATCAGAATTTACCCCCATTCTGTTTAGCTGTCTGAATAAAACAGAGTTTTGTTAATAAGGAAGAGAAAGGAATACATCTTGAGCAGGAAGCAACAGTGTCAACTGGAAACACTTACAGGATTTTTCTTTTATTCCAAAATAGAAAGCTTATAATTAAATTTGTAAGTTATGCATGTATCTTTATGGCCTTTCTCTATATGTTCCATTTTTTTCTCTTAGTCTTGGTGTCAAATTTAAATTTATTTTCTCCTGCTCGTGATTCTTTCATATACTATTTTTGGCATGTATTTCTGATGTTGTATACTTTACACGTTTTTCAAAATGATGTATAATATATAATAACTATAGTTAATGTATCAGGGACAAATTAGGGAATAGGAAGTGAGCCGGTAGCTGCTCTGGGTTTGGGCGCACAGGGTTCATTGACATTCCAGCAGAATAGCTAGAACTTGTCAGTTCAAAGTGACTTTGGTCCAAGCCTTTAAAAACACAGCTGTGGTAATCGACTTCCCAAGCATGGTAACACTGAATATTCTCATATAATTAACATTTCTAATTTATAGACAAGCAGTGGTGGCACTTATTGTCACAGGTAGAATTTAATTAGCCAAGACAAATAAATTAGTTTTCACACTTCTATCAGGATAGTGGAATTGCAGAGGCTGGTCTGGAAGATGCCCTTTGACCTCTCAAGGAAATTAACTTTTCCAACTGCCATTCGAAAAGCTCTAATTAAGCCATATTGATACTATTGGCTTATAATGGATGCCGTGTAGGCTACTGTCTTGGAATTCTAGAAAATCCTTCAGATTTTTTTTTCTTGATGTCCACCTGCATGAAAAGTGAGATGGAAGGCATCTCAGGACTGGGTACATGTCATTGGACCATAGGGAAAGAAGATTTTCAGGGACCAGTCATAAAACCCCCCGAGATCCACTGTATTCTTTTCATACGTGGACCCAATTTGCATTACATCTCCTTTTGTGCATGAGTTTTATCAGAAACAGAGTTCATGGTTAAATGTATTTGAAGAAATGAGCCTGTGTGATAATGGGAAATACTGCAGGGGAGAGGCAGATGTTGGAAAGGCAAATGTGGACTTATTTTATAGGGAAATAAAGAAATAATGGGAACACACACAACAGTATAGGAGTGGTAGTTAGTAGTGATCTGCAGGGAGGTACGTGGTTCAATTAAAGAATGTATAGGATAATAAGTACCGCAAAAGCATTTGCAGGCAAAGAGATATAATTAATTACAGGGTTGTGCAAACTTGGGGACATTTTGTGTGCTTGGTTCCTTGAACTAAAACTTATTAAACTAATACAATTAAACAGAAAGTAAGAAGAACATACTGGAATCAGCCAGAACCCTCGAGGCGCAGACATCATAAAGAGGAAGAGAAAATTGGATATTTTTGCAGCTAGAAGAGGGGGGAGGAAATTGAGGGGAGTCTTTGGAGGTTACAGTTATTAAGTTATTCCTATGTGATGTGCGATGTATGTTTTCTCGGTCTCTCTGGGGATTGTTGGAATGCACAGCTTATATCTTTGCACTAATCCTCTCTCTCTGCCTGGTTTTGGGGGGGTGTGTGTGCACATGTTTGTTTTAAACACCCTCTCTCTTATTGATTCCAACTTCTAGAAATTTCGCAAAACTTTTGCCCATCGAGGTGGTCTCCACTGTTTGCTAACTAATATCTGTCTATTTTGATTTCAAGTGGATTTTGGAAGGGAAGAGAAGTATATGCAATGAGTCAAGTAGCCATGTTTAACTAAAGTCACAGATGTATACTCTTGACACTTTAAAACGCTTCATGTTCAGCACCTACATTGGGCCTAGCCAATGAACCAGTACCCAACTTTCTCATACTAGGTTAACAATACTAAAATAGATTCAGTTTTTCATGCGTCATGGGTTCACGCCAAGGGGAAGACATCCATTTGGCCTAGGAAAGCTCTTCTTGGAAATGCCCTGAAGTAGACCAATTTAAATGTAACCCGACTCATGTAATTCCTACTTAGCTTTAGACATTAACCTAAGGGGGTCCCTGATTTAACAGACAGCAGTCACTTGACGTTGTGTGGTTTTTGCTCCATGGCATGTGTCTGAATTTGGAAAGCAACTTAAGTCAAGGGAAGATGGATGGAACATGAGCTGGTGCTATACTTCCTGCTCGCTGCCACTTGCTTTTTCTTTTAGAGCTAAAATATTAAAGCTTGACTTGTTGCCGAGTATTGCTAAACACATATTCAAGCTAATAAAGAATTCTCCAAACACGTAGTGAGGAATCAATGTTCAAAGAGTCCAAGCAGGGCAGGGAGTCTGGGACGAGTTCTGAGCTCGAATTAGAGACCTGGTCCAGATCCTGTTGCGGTCTCGCTGTGTGGTTTTGTTTACCAGATGGGCGCCTGTGCCCCTGCCCTCCTCCCAGTTTCCTCCTCTGTACACCAGGAGCAGCACCACCCTCCCACTGTTGCTGAGAGCAAACCAGAGCATCCCGGTACTTCCTGTGCTCAGTAAATGTGGCTGAGATCCATTGCAGCTCCTTTAGCGCTGCACCCCGGGTCCCCTCTCCTCCAGACCTCCTTCCCAGCTCTGTGTTGGGATTGCGACTGTCCTATATGCTTCTTCCGTCACTCTTGCTCTTGCTTTCAGCCCCACCCATCTTTTCCTTGACTTATTGATAAATAGTAGATCAATCTTAGAACCAGAACTTTTTTTGTGTGTGTTTTTTTACCCTTTTCTGCCCAAATCCCCATGGCTGTGATTCTAGTTCTATGATCTCTCTTCCAGCATCTGCCACAAAGCCATGGTGGAAATGCTGGGTAACAGAGTATGCTGGATGGCAGAGTTTTTGCATTTATTTCTCTCTTTTAAACAGGTCATCAAATAACAAGTCAACTGTAGTAATTTAACTAGTAAAATAAAATGATTATGAAATAAGAAATGGAGAAGCTTTATAATTCTACTAAAAACATAATCATAAATCATATTACTTAAAAAGCAATATAGGGGCCGGCCCAGTGGCAGAGTGGTTAAGTTCATGTGCTCTGCTGTCGCGGCCCAGGGTTTCACTGGTTTGGATCCTGGGCACAGACCTAGCACCATTCATCAAGCCATGCTGAGGTGGCATCCCACATAGCACAAACAGAAGGACCTACAACTAAAATATACAACTATGTACTGGGGGGCTTTTGGGAGAAGAAGAAGAAAAAAAAAGATTGGCAACAGATGTTAGCTCAGGTGCCAATCTTTAAAAAAAAAACAATATATTGTTAGTATTTTCACTTTTTATATTTACAGTATGTCAAAAAACTTTTAAATAATTTTTAGATATAAACCAACTTTTCTTTAAGTGTTGTTGCAAGCCTCTGTTTTGGCGTTAACAATGGCAGATAATAAATGGAAGCCGCAATAAAGTGGCAAATTTGAAGTGCAAATTTTATACGTTGCCCTCCTCTCTGCGAGGGCACATGCTCCCTGAAGCTCATTCTGAGCAAACTCTACTCCCCTCGCAATTCCCTCACTCCCTTTTGCTCACACACACACTCACACCCAGGTGCAAAAATTCATAATTTTATGTAATACCTAGATTATGTACAAAAAAGTTAGTGTGCTCTCTGAGTATAAGGGTCAGAAAGTAGTATCTGATGCAAAATTGAGTTATAAAACTCACATTGCCACCCAATAGGATCAAGAAAATTTAAAGTAAGGCATTCTACAAGTATTTTTGATTTGATTTAAAATTCCTTGTTTTCCTGCCTCCCCTCAGTGTCTCTGGGGAATGGACCACAAAGGTTACATTATTGACCTTTTTAAACCTGTTCCTCATTGTTGCCTATGTAAGAAAACTCCCCAACAAGAAGGAAAGGTATCACATTTTATTATAGAAGAGATAATGAATCTTCAAAATGCCCATTCCCATTCTGTATTTCACGCATCTATTGGGGGTAGAAAAGGCCAGATTTGAAGAAGGTTTAGAAGAACACAGTTTGGAAGGAAAAGGAGTATTTCTACTTAGCATAGAACTTTAAGTCAAATATCATTCAAGCTCCGAAGCATTTCTGCAGATTTCCACATAATGATTTTCTCGTACATTCCTGGAAAACAAACCAACAACACAAACCACCTCTGCTATTTGGTCTACAAGACAGGTCTCCATCTTGAATATAGATGAGTGAGTGCCTGCTTCCCATCAGTTGACAGCTGAGTGTGAGTTTCTGAAAAACACTTAAGTTGACTGACATGTTTATAAACTCTAGAGATTCTCATCTGAGGAAAAAAAGATAGTTTAAAAAACACAAAAAGGCAAAAATTTTGGCTTTAAAATTGGTTTAATTATCAATGATTTCAAAAAATATGGAAAAGGCTAAATTTTGGAAAAGACTAAGTTGCAAGCCTAGCAGCTGCAGGACGTATGTATTCTGCTTTGAGTATAATTCTTGAGTTTGCATTTGCACATTGATATCAAACATTTTAAGACTAACAACAGTGGTGTGCATATGGTAGATATTTTATGTGCCTGTGGGGATGTACTGAGCACCTTTCCTATGTTTGGTGAATTTCTTACCTTATGACTCCCAGTTTCCTAAGATAAAAGCCAGAAACTTGCTTTTCCAGGCTCCCTTGCAGCTAAGGTACAGTTCTGTGACCTTGATTCTGCCAGGCACAGGTTAAGACAGGAGGGCTCTGATTGTAGACAGATGTGTGAAGAAGGCCATGCAATGGGGATTCAGTTCTGGCGATGAGCATTTGCAGAATGGCAGGGAGAGATCCACTTTCAGAAGCAGCAGTGGGAGATGGCCTAATTGGCACCTGATATTGGAAAGGCGAGGTGCAGAGCCTGTTCCCAGAAGGCAGGCCTTGGAGTCCCTGCAGCAGCCTCATCCTATTTGTTCCTAGTTGTGCAGCCTTTGTGCCTGGTTGCTCAGACGTCTGTGAACTGTGGGACCCCCTTTATCAACTTCCTTTTCTACTTACGCTGTCGGGAATGATTCTGTTGCTTGCAACTCACAACTCCGATTAGCACAGAACAGAAAATAATGCTCCTACTAAGGCTTTATATTTTCATAGAACGTTTGTAATTTTAAAATGATATCTTTCAAGGCTTGTTTTTCAAGTGGTCTCTTTCAATTCTCATATCAACTTTAAAACTTGGGGAATGGCAGTATCTGTAGTTTTCCTTTGACGTATGAGGGAGCTGTGGACCAGCCAGACTGTGACTTTTCCTGTCACAGAGCCAGCTGGTGGGGAGGAGTATAAACTAACATTGCTTTTGCTTTGATTTAGTGACTTCACCATTATTTAGTCTCACAAGGAAACGAGATTTTTCCCTAACCCTTGTTTAATTAAGCTCCTTGACTTCTTACATGGTTACTAGAAAAGATTGCACCAGAGAGACATTTTGAAAGTAGGATTATGGGATATGTGAACATTCTGTGTTACGAGTGGCTTGCACCCAGCATCCATTCACCTTTCTCCCAGGTGAATTTCCTCTGGGGGAATTACCTGGCCCTACACAGCTCCTGACCTGACTCTCCTCCTGGCCCCAGGGATGAGGGGGAGGTGGATCCTGCCCGGCCCCTGGCCTCAGTCATTAGCTGAGGGAAGAGCAGGCACATGATGCAATGAGGTGGTGCTTGGATAATTCTGCCTCCCGTTAGAGAGGCATGTGATCTTTCGCTGGTTTTAAACATGGAAGGATGAACATCCAGACTTCTGGCAGCCATATTATCTTCACAACCTATGGGTAAAGTCAACCAGAGGAGACAAGAGCTGAGAGATGGGTCTTGATACCATCATGTGGGCCCTCGGATCTAGCCATACCTGCAGGTCTCAGCCACACCAGCCTCTAAAGCCCGGAAATTCTCTTCTATGCTTAAGCCAGTTGCACTGCATACTTTGTCCCTTGGGACCAAAAGAGTCTTGTGGATACTTTATGCCTGTCTAACTTTCTTGGGCGTCACCAGTTATACATAATCCAATAGAATGGTACTGCTGAATCTATAATTTGCTTTCAAAACTTAGTGACCTTGTTTTTGTATGGAAGAACTCCAAATATTGTTTTCCCAAATCTGGGTGAAGCTTTAAGGGGAAAACAATGGATCAGACATTAGGACTGATTAACGTTCTGAATTTCCTGTGTTAATCCTGTCCCTCTTTTATTAGTGTTCAATAATCACTTAGCCCTTTCCTAGTTCATCTTCCCTAAATTTAGTAATTGCATTATAATCTCCACTAATAGATTGCAAAAGGCAGAAAATGCTCAATGTCTTTTAAATTACTAATCAATTTTAAAATTTTCAAATTCAAAAGCCTACATCTTCCTTCAGATTTTAAGTTCAGTTCATAAATTTATTCTACTTATACTTCTAAGAAGTTTTGGAGTCAATTTTAAGGTATGTTTAAATAATTTTTGGTCCCATTTATAACAGGTATACTTAATATCTTGAAACAATTTTAATTGTATTTATAAACATAATCATTTTCTTTCATTTTTAAGTACATTAATATGAGAATCTACTTAGTATTTAAATAACTATTATAAAACTAATATATTAAAGTTAAAAATACAGCAAATTTAATGTTTTAAGTAATTGATAACTAATAAACTTACTAAGATGTTACCTTAAATCAAAAGTCAACTCAATTATTCCTTTGAAATTGGAGAAATAAGCCAAATATTACAAATGTATAAAATCCTCAATTTGCACAGATTCTTTCTTAATCCCTATCCAGAGTTAGCCAACCTGTAAAGTCAGAGGGAACAGTCCACACAAGACAGCCCTCATTTCAGACATAGCTGCAAGCTCGGGGCCTCCAGGACCACCCTTACTTCAGACCAGCTGGCTAAAAATTGGGGGATTCCCATGACCACCCTCGGGTTTGATAATTTGCTACAAGAACTCACAGAAATCACTGACAGCTGTTATCCTCAAGCAGAGCACACAGGGACAGGATACAGGTTAAAATATGGTGGAGTCTGGGAGCAGTCCACACACAGAGCTTCTGGTCATCCTTGTCCTGTGGGGGCATGCACAGCATCACCACCTCCTGGCCATCATGTGTGGCGATGCACAGAGAATTACCAACCAGGGAGGCTCAGTCAAGCCTTTGGGGTCCAGAGTTTTCATGGGGCTCCACCACATACTGCCCACGTGGCTGATCTTTTGGCTCCAGCCCCTCCTGTAGGTCAAGCTCTTGCCTTTAGGCCCTAGTTACTCTGGTGGTCAAAACTGACATGGCATGGCTCAAAGCCCCCATCATAAGTCACATTATGACCTTCTGGTGGTCAAAGACCCCCGCCAAACAGAGACCCTCCTACCAGGCAGGACGTGCCAGGGGTCCAGAGAACCCCTCCCAGGAGCCCAAGGCAAAGGGCAGACCATTTGAGTCAGGTTAATTCTTGACTACACAATCCCAAAGTATCATTTCTCTATCTTTGATTATCCCAACATTTCTAAGAAGACTCTAAATCCTTGTGGATTTGAAGGACACTTCCTGGGGCAGACAATTCCAGCCCAGCAAACAGCTGATCTTCGGCGTTTCACCTGGTGTGAGGTCTGGAGCTGTGGACGTCCTTGGCACTTCTCGCCGTTCACTGGCAGCTTGATCGTTGGTTTTGTCTTTTTAAAACACTCTACACTTCAGCCAAATTTAGAGTTGGCTGGACTAACATTTAGACAAGACCCACAGGTAAAAGCTTCCCCATGAATAAACATTTTTGACTCTTCGAGATGGCACATGATGTTGGTCATACATTAGGAAGGTCTTTTAAGAGAGAAACAGTAAATTTCCATCTTGCCACAGTGACTGTGAGTGAATTCCTTCTAAAGCTTACTTAGCAGCCACAATTTAGACGTAAATAATATTAATAATGCTTTGAGGCAATTTTGCAACATAATAGGAAATCATCATTTGGGGATGCTCTGATTTTTGAAAAAGCTTAGTGATTTGTTTCTAAAAAGCATGACAAAGACGTCACTGTGCTCAAAACAAAGGGAAGTCACTCCTCTGTGTGGACTTTGCAAGCGGCACCTAAGCACACACACGGTTGGGCCGGTCCTGCCCAGGTGGCCACACGACACAGTTCATGGTGGTTCTTGCCGTTAATGAAGCAGGATGCCGCCGACAGTGGGGAATTCAGTTAGCAAACTCCACAGGCTGTGCCTTGTGTCCAGGCACAGATTGTGTACTTGGCCTCGTAAACTCCAGGAACCAACTGAGCCAGCTCGTTGTTTCTCAGATTTGCGTCTTCCTCTCTTTTCCCCTAGAAAAATAGTTTCCTAAGATTAAATGGTGAGGCTTTAAAGAAGTTATGTTTCTTACTATTTATTTTTTTATTCTTAGCTTCAAACCCCATTCTTAAAGAGGAGCTTCAGTATCATTGTGACATGTGGAAGGCACTGTCACTGTCATATCATAGCCAACATGTCAGCATTTCACATCGAGGTTGCAGGAAACAAAGTGGTACAGCCAACTACACAAAGCAGTGTAGATTTAAGTGAAACAATGACCAAATATATTAACGTTTTATATGCATAAGGCAAATGAGTACAATTACAAAGGAAGCCATTTATACGGGAATACAGACATCAAACAACTAGAATTGCAACATGCACACACTTCCTCTAAAACATTAAGTAATAAGATCTAGTAGCTACCTTAATTTATAAGTACTAATGAGCATTAAATGATATTTGCAACATTATAAGGTGACAAAAGAATGGATACTGCTGTTACTATTGTGGTAATAAATAAATGAAACGTTAAATCTCACTTAGAGCTTTGTGAAAATCAAGATGTAATGGTGTATGTGTGTGTGTGTGCACGCGTGTGTCTTGGGGACCAATGACGTGGGTCAATGACTGATTCTAGGTCAACTGGTTTCAGAAATGCAGACTGCCTTCTTTTGATGGGTGGCTACCTGAATGGATTTTGAGAGAGGTCTCACGCTTTGCAATGTCTCTCACTTTATCTCCCTTTATTATTCTCAGTCTGTTTCCTCCAAACTGTGAAGCAGTGAGAAAAAGAAAAAAGTGCAGGGTCCTTGGGGGAACTAAGGGGGATGACTTTCTTGCATGACTTAGAGCCTTGGCAGTGGAGAGAGTCCCAGGCTGACAGGAGGTGGCAGCTTCAAAGAGGAAAGGCTTTCAGAAAAGGAGAGGAAAACAAGCTGAAGGCCTGGAGTCTGCAACAGGGAGGAAGAAGAATGCGGGAAATTGGTCCCAGAAGATGGACAGAGGGAGGGCCCACGGGGTTCCCTGACAACAACTTCGAACTCAGGGATGAGTTCTTGAGTCCAGTGATCATCAAACATGAATTTTATTTATTATAGAACCGTAGCATACGTTTGTGAATGTGCATTGTCTCTGTATGTCTGTGTCAATATCTGTTTGATCTTCTCAAAGAAACCTATAGAGTGAACTGCTCCTCCCCTTTCAGAGACGAGGAAACTGAGGCACAGAGGTGTCAATGCTTTCCCAAGGTCATGTATTTGTAAGCAGCAGAGCCAGGCTTAGAATCTAAGGCTTATTTCTGAACACATCCCCATATAGACGGCTGAAGGGATTGGGCTGACCAAGCGTAGTTTGGTGTACAAAGTGTTTATGTGGAGCTACCAAAATGTCCTGAAATGTATTTTTTAGTCGGCTAATTTTTCACTGACACGGAAGTATACGTCACAATGCACTTAAAATCAGACGCTTCATATGTGAAATTTTCCTGAAGTTACCAAGTGTGTGGCTTTCTCCCGTAGCTAGTATTTCACATGCTTCTTAACTCTGAGTCTTTCCAGCATGAAGTGAGAAGTCTGCTACGGCTGTCTTCGGGCTTCTCCAGCTTACTGGCTTGGCCTCACTTAGGGCTGGAGGCACGAGCCAGCGGTGCGTGAAGAAGTTCATTAGAGAAAGGAATTGGATTTGATTAATCTTTTCTAAACACTGATTGACTAAGACAGTCCATTTTGCTAACATTTATATTGCAGTAAAGTTTAATTATGGATTATTTTGCCATGAGGCAAACTAGACTGACATAAAACAGAGAGTGAAAATTTACAGTACCGTAGAAATATCTATTTCTAATTTCCTGCTAATTACTTTTCTATTTTATTTATGGCTTTAGAAACACACTTTTATAAGTACACACTTTTATAAGTACAATTGTGTTCCTAAAATAAAAAATTCAGGAGAATTGATAAAGACGAAGAAATAGATCATAAGAAATACAGAACCGGTATCCAATATGACAACTTCTGTACGTACACATTAACTTAACTCTGTTGACTTGACATAAATGGTCAAGTCGATCAAAAAATAGACAAACCAACGTGCCATCTGATGTGGCTGCTTCCGAATAGTGATTTTGCTCTTGCCTACCATGGGGCGTACGGATGGAAAGAACTTTTCCAACTACAAGACACTAGTCTAATATATTCTGTCACCAGAGCTTTTTTCTTTTCCTTTTTTCCAGGTGCCTCTCTATTTGTTTGCTTCTTAAAGTGATTAAAGGATTATAGATTCTGCTTTGGAATTAGTCAGCCTCATCCACGACGTTTCCCATTAGTTAGAGAATACATTTTTAGCTTGAAAAGAGCTCAGAATAAAAAAGAGATTGGCTGGGGAAGGGAGACGGCAAGGGAGATATTTATATTCAGGGGCAAAAGTCCACATTTTAATTGTGTGTCCAAGTTCATATCTGGTAATTGCTGCTCATGTTGGTTTCAGACAGATAAAGACTTGGAATGACCTGCCAGTCAGACAAGCAGCCCACGGGAAGCCTGTGCACATCCATGTCAGGTCCGAAGAGACTTCTGTTTCACCAGCCTACCGTGGGTATCAGATAATGCAGGACATGAAATAAAGTGTAAGAATATTAAATTGTAAATCTGAACTTCTCAGGTTTAACTCAAACCTCATCCTTATTTGATCACCAAGACCCCCAATAAAAGTGATTCCCTGCTTTGTATCAGTACAATTTGAGGCATTTGAGGAGATTCGATAGGTTCAGTTCTTCGCTACAATCAGCATCTGGAGCAATAGCTTCAGCAATAAAAATTCTGGTTTAACAGTTAGAACAAAGCATTAACTACTCCATCCCGTTCAAAAGAGTAAGTATATGTCTCACTGTTTGCTTTTGGGGATGAATTTTTGTGCTAGCATCTTTCTTGCATGTCATATGAAAACAATGAACACTGATATTTTTAAATTTTGTTCAGCTTTGTTTTATTGTCCAACAAATACTAGTTTGCTTTAGAATAAATTAAGTAAATAGTATCAAAATAAAGAGAAAATGCTGCCTATAATCCTTTCTCTTGCCTTCGCTACACCTAAATACCACTGTTAACAGTTGGACCTCTGTCCCCAGGCGCATGCAGAGGTGTATAATGTTTCTGGATAGATACATATATTTCTGATGCAAAATATTCAACAGCTACCTTTCAGAAACAAATTAAAAAAGCTGCGTCTTTTATTTCTTTACCTCTAATAAAATTTCTGAGTTCGTTTTCATTCTTTCCTAATCTCTCATTATTTAAGCTTGCCTCAAATAAATGTACAATTAAGCTAATGCTTATTAATTACCTAAATGCTAAACTTCTTTTTTTGGAAAGTAAGATATTTCAATTTCCTCTTAACCTTCCTGAGTTCAAATGAATATATTTAATATATTTAAATATATACATTGAAGGCTTTCAAAGCCAGAATTAAATTAGGGGCTGGGAGCAATAACAAAGTGTAAGAATTCCTCTCTCTTTAAGGAGATTCCAGAGTGCTCAGGGATACAAACAAAGACGTGAACGGATTGAAGAGCCATTGGTGCAGTTGAGGAGAAGGGACGGACAAACCTGTGGACTTGGATGCCTCTGAGAAGCCTTCAAGGCTCCACACAGGCTGCCAGCTCTGAGAGATTTACACTGTGGGAAGGAGGGGGAACTCTTCCAGGCACAGGAAGCAACTGACAAGGCATGGAATTGGTAATGAGTGTGGCGTGGCAGGGCTTCATAAAGTGCAAGATGAACAGAGGAAAAGGTGGTCGTGAAGTCGGATGGGGAAGGTTACAAGAAATGTCATCATTATTAATTTACACCATTTTGACCTGAGCCTCTATTTTGTTCATCTGAATGAGATGTTCTTGATTTATTGAAAGCCTTATCAAATATCACCTTTATCTCTATCAACTCTTTAGCTCTCTGTGCACATTTTTAAGTGCCTGCTGATGTCCCACAGATCTTTCAACTCACATACGTCCTCCATTGTACTCATCACATTCCTTCCGTTCAGCTCCCCAGATGATCACCAGAGAATCTGTTAGTAAAGCAAAACTTCCTCGAACTTCTCTCAGTAAGGGAGAACATGACCTTGACAGAGTCTTAGCAGTGTCTCAGAAGTGAAATATTTACAGAATTTTGGCATCTAGGCTTAAGCTTTAAACTGGTCCCTCAAGATGGGAGCTAATTGCACAAAATCTCCTGAAGAAAGTCTTGATAGGCAGACTTTTGTTTAGTGAGTGGCCTATTTGCTCAGGTGAACAGACTCTTATCTTTAGTAAATTTATCGGTAGGAATTTCCTAGGACAATTGGTGGAATTATTTCTGGAAGCTTTCCGAGAACAAAGAACCATGTTACATTGGCATAGGTGTTCTATAGACTTATCTAAGTCAGTGGACATAGATGGTCTCAGTTCTCTCCTCCCTAAACCAGCTCCTTCTAAGGCGTTTCCCACCTGAGTCACTGGTAACAGCCGGCTCCCTCCTACTCTTCCTGGGGAGGAGTCCTTTTCACTCCTCCCGCCTCTAATGCGGGCTCTCCCTCTCAGTCCCACGGTTCGCAAGTGCTTCCCAAACTCTGGTCCAGCATTTCTTCTGTCTCCATTCTTTCTTTCACATAAAGGTGAGAGTTTTATTTCTGAAATAACTGAATAGGTAATTTCTCTCCTAAATGATTTACAATAGTTTCACAACTATTCTGATTTTTTTTGTGATGGATTAATTCTGTCTCTTCTAGAACTTCATGTAAATACAATCAGACAGTTTGTATTCTTTTGTGGCTGGCTTCTTTCACTCACCTTAATGATTTTAAGGTTTATCCATATGTGTGTGTGCCAATAGTATGTATTTTTTCATTGCTGAATAGCATTCCATTTTACAAGTATACCGCATATTGTTTATCCATTCTCCTGTTATGGACATTTTTATTTCCAGTTTGGGGCTATTAGAAACAAAGCTGCTATGAACATTTTAACACAACATTTCTTGTGTACATGCGTTTTTATTTCTCTGGGGTAAATGTGTAGAGGTGGGCAGCTCTGTCAGTGAGTAGGTATATGTTTAATTTTATGAGAAACTGCCAGGCCAATTTCCAAATTGGTTCTATGTTTTGTCCTCCCACCACCAAAGCCTGAGAATTCCAGCAGCTTCACAGCCTTGCCAGCATTTCACACTCTTGGTCTTTTTAATTTTATTCACTCCAGTGGGTGTTTTGGGGTATCTCATTGTAGCTTTAATTTGCATTTCCTAATAATTAATGACGTCGAATGTGTTTTTATGAGCTTATGATGACTTGTGTATTTTGCTTTGTAAGTGTCTGCTGAAGTATCTTGCACGTTGTTTATTGGGCTGTTTCTCTTTTTATTATGGAGGTATAATTATTCTTTATATATTCTAGATAGAGGTCCTTGGTCATTATATGTACTGCAAATATTTTCTCCCAAGCTGTAGCTTTATCTCTTTAACTGTGTTTTGTGAGACATAGAAAATTTCAATTTTGCTGAAGTCCAATTTAGGTATTTTTTCTTTTACAATTATTGCTTTCCGGATCCTTTGTAAGAAATCTTGCCTAGCTCAAGCTCATGGTATTTTCCTGCTTTTGCTTCTAGATACTTCATACTCTTAGCCTTTATGTTTAGGGCTATGATCTATCTTAAGTTATATTTGTGTATGGATGGAGGTAGGCACTGAAGATTATTATTTTCCATATGAATATCCAGTTGTCCTCATAGGATTAGGTAAAAAGATCCTTTATCCATTGAATCCCTTTGGCCCCTATGTAAAAAAAAATCAATTGATTACATAAAATAGGGTCTATTTTGAACACTTCACCTGTTCCATTGATATATTTGTCTGATTTTGTTCCAATTTTATGCTGTTTTGATTACTGTAGCCTAAGTAAATCTTGAAATCACGTAGTGATGTTCCCCCAATTTGTTCTTTTTCAAGTTTCTTTGATATTTTAGGTCCTTTGTGTTTCCATAGAAATTTTAGACTCAACTCACCACTTTCTACAAAAAAGCCTTCTGGGATTTTCATTAAGATAGCATCGAATCTAAGATCAGCTTGGGGAGAATTAATCTCTTAAAACAATATTCAGTCTTCAAATTCATGAACGTGGTAGAGCTCTCTGTTTCTTTAAAACATAAATTGCTCTCAGAAAACTATGAATGTTTTGTAGTTTTAAATGCAGCAACCTTTCATATACATGTTAAATTTATTTCTGTTTTTATTTTTTTTGATGCTGTTGTAAATACCGTAATTCAAAATTTTATTTTTCAGTTTCCTATTGCTAATTATAGGTATATGTGTGTTTACATAAAGTTTGTTTTCATGTTGAACTTGTATGGTTTTGCTAAATCCACTAATGAGCTCTAGTAAATTTCTTGTAGATTCCTTAGTATTATCTACACAAATTTAACATAAGCAAAGAAAGACAGTTTTACTTTTTCCTTTCCGATCTATATGCCTGTTTCTCCTTTTCACATTAGCTAACACCTCTCCTACCATGTTGAATGACAGCGGCAGGAGCACTGTTCCTAATCTTATGGGGAGTGTTATGTCTCTGCTGTTAAGTATGATGTTTGCTGTAGGGTTTCATACATGCCCCTTATTAGATTGAGGATGTTTCCATTTATTTTTAGTTTACTGAGAGTTTTTTTTATCATGAATGGAAGTTGAATTTGTAAAATACTATTTTTTTGCACTTATTGAAATGATTATATTATTTTTTGGCCTTTAGTCTATTAATGTGGCAAATTATATTGATTGATTTTTTAATATTAAATCAACGTTTTATTCCTGGGATTCCTCTATTCTTGATATATTTATTATATTTTGCTGGATTTAATTTGTTATTTTGTTAAGGATTCTTGTGTCTATGTTAACAAGAAATATTGGTCTATAGTTGTATTTTTTTCTTTTTTGTAATATCATGGTTGTGCTAGACTGATGAGTTGGGGATTGTTCTCTACTTCTCTCTTCTTTGAAAGAATTCTTGTAATACTGACATTATTTCTTCCTTAGGCTTTTAATGGGATCCGCCAGTAAATCCTATTTGGGTCTGGAGTTCTCTTTGTTGGATGGTAACAAACTACAAAGCCAATTTTTAAAATATATCTGGGGCTATTTAGATTTTCTATTTCTTCTTAATTTGTGTTTTTAAGGATTATGTTCATTTCATCTAAATGGTTGAATTTATTGGCATAACATTGTTCATATCATATTTTAAATTCTGCAAGATCTCTAGTTGTGCCTTCTCTTTCATTTCTGATACTGGTAATTTGCATTTTATCTCTTTTTTTGATCAGTGTAGCTAGAGGTTTTTCAATTATATTGATCTTTTTTAGAGAATCAATATTTGTTTCTAGTCAGCTCTATTTTTTTTCAGTTTTCTGTTTCATTGATTCTACTTTTATCTTTGTGAGTTTCTTACCTAGACTTACTGTGAGTTTACTTTGCTCTACTTCTTATAGGGGGTGCTTAAACTATTAATTTACACCTTTCTTCTCTTCTAATAAATTTTAAAACTATACAGTTCCCTCTGCTTAATTCCGTGAATTCTGGTATGCTATCTTTTAAATTATCTTTTTAATTATCATTTAATTTGCAATATTTTCTAATTACTCTTGTGATTTCTTCTTTGACCTGTAGCTTATAAAAGCATTTTTGCTGAATTTCCAAATATTTTGATTTGCCAGATTTTTTGTTATTGATTTATAATTTAATACCATTGTGGTCAGAGAACATACTTTGAATAACTTCATTCACTTAAATATATTAAGTTTTTTTGGCCTGGAATATGACTCATTTTGGTGAATGTCGCATGTACAGCTGAAAAGAGTGCTGTTGGTTGTGGTGATGTGGTGCGCATATATGTCGATTAGCTCAAGTTGGTACATAGGGACGTTTGAATCTTCTGCATTCTTACTGATTTTCTGTCTATACCTTTCATCAATTACTGAGAGAGGAGCTATGAAGTCTTCAAGTTTGATGGTAGATTTGCCAATTTCTCTATTCGGTTCTGTTAGCTTTTGTTTCATTTAAAACTATATTTATTTGCAATCGCAATTAGGATTGTTATATCTTTTTGATGGATTGACCCTCTTATCACATGGCATATTCCTCTCTATTTTATTTTTGGTGAAGTCCTGACGTCTGCTTTCTCTCATGTTAATAAGGTTATTCCAGTTTTCTTATGACGGTGCTGATATAAGATGTATGCAGCCAGCCATGGCGGTCTGGTGGGGAAGATCCGTGAGTGGCCCAGGTTCGTTTCCTGGTCAGGGAACCACACCACTGTCTTTCAGTTGTGATGTTGAAAGCTATGCCACTGGTGTTTTAAATACCAGCACGGTCCCTCATGGTGGACAGGTTTCAGTGGAGCTTCCAGACTAAGACAGATAGGAAGAAGGACCTGGCCACCCACTTCTGAAAAAACTGGCCATAAAAACTCTGTGAATAGCAGCAGAGCCTTGTCTGATACAGTGCTGGAAGGGGAGAGGATGGCGCAGAAAGACGGGGCAGGGTTCTGCTCAGCTGTACACAGGGTCCCTAGGAGTCAGAATTGACTCGAGGGTACTAACAACAACAACATACATTTTCCAACCTTTTACTTTTATCCTACCTGTGTTTTTATATTTCAAGTAAATTGGATCTTGTTGTTGTTGTTTTTAATCCAGTTTGACAGTCTCTGCATTTTAATTTGCACAGTTAGTCCCTTTTTATGTAATTATTGATCTATTTGCATTTAAGCCTACCATCTTATTATTAGTTCTCGTTTTCTCTCACATAATCTTGGTTTCTTTTTTAAACCTTATTTTGGATTTATTATTTTCTAATATTTTATTTTATATCCTCCATTGGACTTTAACCACAACTCTCTATGAATTTTTTAAGTGGTAATCTAGGATTTTTATTAAGCATCTGTAGCTTATTACAATCCACCTTCCAACAATCCTGTTATGTTTCTTCATGTCTAATTTAAGAACCTGGTAGCAGTGCCTCATTCACTGCCTCCTTTGCTTTCTTCTCTGTCATGTTTTACTTCCACATATGCCGTCTACTGCACGATACTTCATTACGGATTATACTTTAAGGAGTCAGTTATCTTTTCAAGGGATTTAAATGCAAGGAACAATAAATTATACTGATCCATGTATTTACTATTTTTAATGTTCTTCATTTCTATGTAAAGATCTGAGTTTGCCTTTGGTGTCATTCTCTTTCCATCTGAAGAACTTCCTTTAACATTTCTTGAGTGGAGGTTAACGGCAACAAATTATCTCAGCTTTTATTTGTAAGACAATGTCTATTTCACTTTCACTTTTTCTGAACATTTTCTCTGGACATAGAACGCTAAGTTGACATTTCTCCCAGCACTTTATCATTTCTCTGTTTTCTGGCTCTGTTTCTGATGAAAAGTTAAAGGTCATTTTATCATTTTCCCCTATTCTGGATGGCCTTCTCCCCCTTGGCTGCTTTAAGGATTTTCTCTTTGCTATTCATTGTCGGCAATTTGATTATGATGTGTCTTGGTGCGATTTTTAATGTTTATTCTACTTTTGGTTCATGAGCTCCTTGGATCTGTGTTTATCTTTCAAATCAAATTTTGAAATTCTTGGCCATTAGTCCTTCCGCTATTTTTGTGCCCCACCCTGTCTCTTGTCCTTTTCTGGGACCGTGATTACATACTTGTTAGAGCAGTTGATGTTGTCTCAGAGGTCACTGAGGGTCTGGTCATTGTTTGAAGCCTGCTTTTTCTTTCTGTGCTTCAGCTTGCGTTGCTTCTATTGCCTGATCTTGACATTCACCGCTGTTTCTTCTGCTGTATCTAAGCTTCTCTTAGGCCCAAGCAGTGAGTTCTTCACTTGGTTCTGTTTTTAGCCATAGCGTTTCCATTTGGTTCCTTGGTATGGTTCCACGGATTTGTCGAAAGTCTCTCTCTGGTTCCTCATTATGCTCGTGTTTTATTTTAAACCTTTGAACATACTTATAATGCTGTTTTTCGGGAGCCTTGTCTGTTAATTGAATCACCTTTGTAATTTCTAGCTCCATTTTTATTCACTGATTTTTCACCTGATTGTGGGTCCTGCTGTTCTGCTTCTTTGCACGTCTACAAAGTTGTCATTGGATCTCAGATAGCGGACAACACTGTGCTTGTGAAGGTCTGCGCTTTGTTTCCTTCCTTGAAGAGTACTGAGTTTTATGTCAGATGCTTAACATATTTGAAGATCAGCTTGATCCGACTGAGGCTTCTTCAAGCTGTGTTAGGACAAGTTTAAAGTAGACGTTGCTGAACTAGCCCGACTCTTGAGCGGTTGTCTTCCCGGAGTCCCTTCTGGATAACCGAGGGGTTTCAGAAAGACTCCCCTCGCTCGCTCAGAACTGCCGCCTCAGCCTGTGCCCGTTCCACGAGTGTTCTGGTTGTGGCTCCAGGTGGTTGCTTTCTCCCTCACTCCTCTTTGCCTGGTGCCATGTGACCTCACCCTACACGAATGAAACTAGTGTCCACACAAAGATCTGGGGACTCGGAGGCTGATTTCTGGAGCTCTTTCTCCGTGTGTCTATCTCCTTGCCCCCCGAATTTGAGTGCCTCCACCTCCCTCACCCCTGACCTGTCTCCTAGTCTCAGGGGACCACGGGGCTCCGCTCCATTTCTGCCTCCCACTCTTTGGTTCTAAAAGTGCCTACCTGAAGCCATGTGGGCAAACTGTGGGCTTGTTCTCCTTTGTTTCCCTTCACTTGTGGACCAAAGTCTGCGGATGCCTGTTGTTTAGCATCTGAAAAAGAGTTTTTATATACTTGGGCCAGTTTGCTAGTTGTTATGGCCGAAGGGATAATCCAGGATCAATTAACTCCATCGTGGCTGAAATTGGGAGTCATTAAAATTAGACCGTCTATATTTCATAATATATAATGATAAAATGCATAATAAAAAGTAGCTGCTAATGTTATAAACTTATGGGGTAAATAGAAATTTGTGGTGGGTTAGGGAATCAGAGTATTATTTATTAACGCACGTTTTAAGGATGTATTGATCACTTCTTCATTCTTATTAAAGGAACTTCTACAGTAGTTATTTTTTCTTTACTTCCATTAAATAAACACCTCAACTTCTGCAATATCTTTCTTTTGCTCTTATAAGTGAGTTATCATTTAACAACAAAGCTCCTGAAGAATGTTGTGCATTGGTGAGTGGGTGGTTTTCTGCAGGTTTTATTTCTGCTAAAGCTATTCATTAATCATGAAAAAAATAGCTTGTGCATAAAGGCTACCAGGCAGAGTAGATTTGGGGGATGTTGATGGACAAGAGGCATCTTGCTAAACTCATCCAGCCCACTGACCTGTGATGAGCATCTGCCTTCATCTGGATGAGTGAGCACGTGGTGTGTCTCATTTAAGAACAAGAACAGTTCTCAGAAATTTATAGTAACGTGAAGCCATAGTTTAATAATATCCTTTGACAGTAAGCATGGCTATAGGAAAGGGTTTGAGCTGACTAAGGGAGGACCTTTGGGGAAGATTTTAAAATGCTGATGTTGCAATGACATTGGTCCCAGTCAGCAGGTTATTTTTAACTTTTCTGCTTCTTGTAAAGAACTGAGTCATGCAACCAAATATGTGCAGAGAAAATGAACAACTTGTAATACCCACTCTAGACTCAAACCCTTACCAAGTATTTTACGATTGAGGCAAAAAATCTTTTTTTCTTTTTTTTTTAAAGATTGGCACCTGCACTAATATCTGTTGCCAATCTTGTTTTTTTCTTCTTCTCCCCAAAGCCCCCCGGTACATAGCTGTGTATTCTAGTTGTAGGTCCTCTTGGTTCTGCTGTGTGGGACGCCACCTGCCCCATCCCATCAAGCCATGGCTTGATGCGCGGTACTGGGTCGGCGTCCAGGATCCGAACTGGTGAGGCCCTAGGCCACCACAGCGGAGCACGTGAACTTAACCACTAGGCCACAGGGCCAGCCCCCCCAAAATCTTTTTGACTCCAGGGAAAAATACAGAGTAGTAAAAGTTTTGCAAATATAATATATGAGGTTTTATGGCCTGAAGTCACTTGGAGATGAGAAGCCTTAGGGAGGAAAAAGTGTTGGTCTTCCTCTTTCAGCTTTGGAGATTGAACGGTGGACCTTACGAAAAGGCATTTATGTGCTTTTAAAGCCTTCTGCATAGAACCCAGAAAACAGAGGTGGGGTATTGGAATTCATATCACTGGTGAACTTTCTTAACTTTTCATATGTGCCTATGTCCCCTTTCAAATCCTCATTTTAACAGCCTCTTGAGGAGAAAGATTATTCTGAACCTTTTGAACTAAAGTGAAGTGGAACAGTACTTGAAGTCTTTTGTATCCAGTGGCCTGTTGGTAAACCAGCTCTCTGGAGTGGGGAAGGAAGCCCTTGTTTGTAGTGCTTATTGATTTCCATGGTGCAAATATTCCCACCGTGGCCAAGTGCAAATTACCAGATTTTAACAACTGGCTTTGCAAGATTGCTGTATATCTGAGTTGGTGTGGGCCCACAGGGGCAGCAATGGTTGCATGATAGTCTCCAGTGCAGGAAGGGCATTGGGATGGTCTTAGTTTAGAATTCTGGCCACACTTTTTATGAAGTATGACTTTGGGAAAATAACCTTTCTGGCTGTATCCAATAATTTGTGATTTATTAATGCTACAGAGGGTTGCTGTGAAAACTGAATGAGATAATGATTGAATGCATAACGCAAATCCTGAAACAGAATAAGCATTCGATAATTGGCAGCTATTATTGACTATAAGTGGTTCTGAGATATTCTAGTTCAGTTACATGCGAGTAACTGCTTTTTAAATCTGAGGATTAAGAAAATAGATTTTAAAACTACTATGAATTCTATAATTTTTTGGAAAATATTTTATTTTCATCACAGCAGGTTCTATCTTCATTTAAAAGTTATTTGTATGACCACTTCTTTATTCCCACTACAGACGATGCTTGGATGTGTATGGATTTTTAAATATGTTTTAATAAGTTAATGGCCTCCCAACAGTCAACGATCTGTAGGTTTGGAACCACCATACTGACAATTTTGTAGGGGAAAGCTGGGTGAGAGGGGTCAGTCACTGCCTACAGAGATGCGTAAACAAACAAATTGATGAAAACCTTGGAGTCCCTCCTGCTTTCGTAAATGCAGTTATTCAATCCAAACTTCCAAGCCCTTGAATGGACTTGATCACGGAATTTCAAGCAAGACCAAATTTTATGTAACTTGGGTGGAGCTGATTTCATTTTTCTGAGATTGTGTTTTTGTTTTCATGAAGAGTAAGTACTGTTACTTCTATTTTTCAGAATCCTATTCTTTTGAGGAAAATATCAATATATTTTCACCTGTGAAGATAATACTGATAAAAGTGGCTCATGTCACGGTTTTCTTAAGATGGAAATAAATGTCTTTTTGTCAAAATCTTCTAGAGTTTTTGAGATTTCACATTCACTCAATTTTATTATCCTTATTTTGTTCATATAGAGTTTAATCAAGAGAATTCTCTGAATTTTTAACTCTAACTCTAAACAGCTAATGGTTTGTTCTTTTAATAATGAAAATTTTATAAGAAAATATTTCAAGAGGTAGCATGAGAATATTTCTAATGCTCTTTTTTTGGTAGAAAAAACAAGATCATCTTTTTTTTTTTTTTGCTATTGTGCCAAGCCTATCAAAATACATATACTACAATGTTATTCATACTTAACAAATAGCTCTGATTATATTTGAATTCAGGCCTATCAGTGGTATTAAGACTGCAGCTACGATAATTCAAAATCATATAGACAGCATCCACAGATTTATCTCGCCTTCCCCTCTGTGTAATCTTAAAGCTTCCAGTTAGACCACTGGAAAATCACTGAAAAATGCAAATGGATAAGAGGTCGTCAAGCAGCCGCGTGAACTGGCGAGAATAATAACGTTGGCAGTTCTGTAATCACTGAGCATACAAAAGCTGACAGGACAAATACTTTCTCTCCACCAATTGACTAAACGTATATTATTGCTGCATGCTTTAAAAAACACAGGTGAAGGCACACGACTCTGAGCTGGCCTTTTAAGCGTTTTCAGACTCATTATGGCTTGCTGCCTTGCAGAAAGAAACAATGCTGTTTGATATTGAATTAGTTATTCCGTAATCAGCTGTGTTGCTTGCATTATAAGGACACATTTCTTTTTCAGCTAACGAGCAAACAATGGCTGGAATATCCTACTGGAAATGGCCTTTTTAGAGTCAGTCTAATGTTATCCCTTGATTGGACGTCATCCAAGGAGCCAGCAGGCCTGCTGCCCTGCCTAGAAAGCCCTGACTCTTGACAGCCAGGTGCAGGACCTGGAGGCCCCCATCTCTGGCTCATTTATCAGAGAGCGTGGGCTGCTGGTAGAGTGACTCTCATGTATGATGGAACTAATGGGCAAGAAAGATCGCTGAGGGGCAAACAGAGATGATTCTGTGTCTGTTCATTCACCCACGCTCTCGGTTTATCTGCCTCTGAATTCCTTTTTTGCCGGAAAGGATCTGTAAGGTATTAATTCCCTAGGGCTGCAGTAAGAAAGCAGTAGAAGCTGGGGGCTCAAAGAACAGAAATTTGTTCTCTCAGTTCTGGAGGCAGAAGTCAAGGTGTTGGCTGGCCACCCTTCCTCCAAGGTCTCAGCCTCTTCCTGCTTCCAGTAACCCCCGGTGTTCCTTGGCTTGTGTCAACAAAACTCCAGTTTCTGCCTCTGTCTTGACCTTGCCATCTCCCCTCTATGTCTGTGTCTTCACAGGATGTTGTCATGTGTGTGTGTGTGTGCCCAGAGTTCCCTCTAATACGTTGTATTGGATTAGGCCCATTCTAAAAGTCTCATCTTAAACTCGATTATATCTGCAAAGACCATGTTTCCAAATAAAGTCTCATCCACAGGTGCCAGGGGTTGGGACTTTAACACATCTTCTGAGGGAACACAATTCAATCCGTCACAGGACTCAAGGAGACAAATTATAGCAATTATAGTCAATTACAGGAATAGGCTATGAGTGCTCCAAGATGTTTGAGACAAAAAAAAATGGAGTGCGATTCATTCATTTAGCATTATATGTTATAGACCTACTATGTGACAGACATGCACTGGACTTGCCTGTACAGTGGTGGTACTATCCTCACGGAGCTTGGAGTTTAGTAGGGGATTACACAAATATTCAATTAATCTTAGTTGAATTTAGTCTAGAGAAGGAAAAGTTTGGGATGTTATGAGAGCATAGACTGAGCAGATTTGATCCAGTGCAGGGAATCAGAGAAGGCCTTCTTGAAAAGCAAGATAACTATGTCACTGATAAGAACAATAATAAAAATAATGATGCTAACATCCACTGAGCACTTCCTGTATTCCAGGCGCCACTGTAACTGTTTTACTTGTATCAACTCTCCTTATCTTCTCAGCTACCCAACTTTATAGGTGAGGAAACTGAGGCAAAGAGAGGTTGGGTAAACTGCTGGAGGTCGTATAAGAGGTGAGAGTTCTGCTGAGACCTGATTACGAATGAGAGAGGTAGGAGGCGGGGGCAGAGAACCCCGCATGGAAGCAGCAGCACGTGTGAAGACTCTGAAGCCAGTGGGCTCCTTTGGCTGGAGTGGGGTCAGCAAGGGGGAGAGGGGTGCACAAAGGGGATAGGGCAGTCAAGGGTCAGATCCCGATGGCATCGTAGGCCGGATTAAGACATTTGTTTTCATCCTAAAAGTAACGTGAAGCTATTGATGGGTCTACATAGGACAATGTCTTAAAGAAATTCGTATTTTAAAAGGAAATAAAGTTTAGTTGCAATGTGAAGAAAGGATTGAAGGAAGATAAGGGTCTCCAGGAAAGTTACTGAGAAGCTTTAGGAAGAAGATAATGGGAACTTGGACTAACTTGTGATGATGGAGATGGACAGACAGGGACACATTTGCGGTGGCACTGAGAGGACAGGGCCAACGCCTAGTGTATTGTCATGATCATCTGGGCAGGTGGTGGTGCCATTTACTGCAATAGAGGAGTATGGGATGAAGAGCGGGTCTTAGACGGAAGACTGTGGCTTCGATTGGACACATTGAGTTTGAGGGACTATGTGACATCCAAGAGGCTCTACCAAGCTGGCAATAGGAGACTCAGTTCTACGGTCCAGAGAGAGTGTCAGGATGGAGCTATAATTTCTGAGGTCATTGTAGTGATAGCGTTTGAAACCATGGAACTGAGCTTGACCAGATGGAGAGAGAAGACAGGAGCAGGATAGGACTTCAGACTGGGAAAAGACAAAGAGGAGGGAGCTGGGAAGAGTGGCTGAGAGGTGGGAGGAGGTAGATTAGAAGACATGACTGATATGACAGAAACTGAGGGAGGAGAGGATTTCAAGGAGGTAAACATGTCCAGTACTTCCTAGTAAGATGAGACGTGAAAAGTGTTAAGTAGATGTCGTAGCAAAAAAGTCATTGAAGACCTTATCCAAAGTAGTGTTAGTGATGACGGTACCCAGCATATTGGAATGAGCGGGCTGGTGAAATAGGGAAACTGAAGGGTAGAATTTCCTACCTTCCCAAGGAAGTTTGGCTCTAGGAGAACATAGGGCAGTGGCTGAAGTGATGTGCAATCTTGGAGTGTGTGTGTGTGTGTTTTAAATAGGGGATTTTAGTTTAGAACAAACATAAATACTCATAGTTAGGATTCAACAGAGAGAGAGTGAGGGTTATTTTGGGCACAAGATAAAGCGGGGACATTGACAGCCCAGGATTCTGGGAGGTTTACAGTGATGGGATTCATAACAGGCAGGGAGGAGCAGAAGAAGCGAAGCAGATTCGGTGGCAGGAAGTTGAGGGAGTTTATGCTTCACGGCTTCCAATTGTTTTGATGGACAGGAGGTGAGGTAATTTGCCCCAAGCGAGAGGAAGAGGGGCCTGGCAGTTTGAGGAGACCGAACTAGTCATCGGAGAGAGGGGGGAGGTTGCTGCAGAAATCCAAGGAGAAAGCACGTGGGTCCCGAGAGCTTGGTCGTTTTGTTTTCCAGGTGTGTTTCGAGCATCGGGACAGAGCCTGGTGCCTAGTCAACACTAACATATTTGTGAACAAATAGTTTACGAATCTGAGGCTGTGAGTCAAAGCACGGGCAGAGTTCTCTGTTCGTCTTTGACCTTGAGCTCCTGGACACATGCTAAGGACAGTTCTTGGCAGACTTCGAAAGGGACGACAGCATTCAGGGTTTTGAAGTGATGTGAAGAACTGTAGCTAACTTCGTATTACAATTTACGTCCATTAGCATCACACACATTTGCACCCTAGTTCCTTTAGAAAGTCAGTCGATTTCTGGAAGTCCTTGTCTTCTTTCAGACAATTTCTCCTTTCCAATAAGGCATCTTTGTCAAGGACACATCCATACTTAGGAAGCTTTTGTCAAAGGATTATCACTTCTTTTTAAGAAATTTGTCCACATTAGGAAGAGATCTGTCATGAAACGGGAGGCAAGCGTTCCATGTTTAGAAGAAGCATTGCCCTGGAAGGGGTGATGGAACGCGTCTTACAGGCTTCCTCTGCATCAGCTCAGTCTTTACTGACTATGTACTAAATGGCTTGAGTCTGGTTTAACAAGTTCTGCTGCTTCTGGTGGAAACCTGGTAAGTAATTTGCCAATATTCATTTTTATCAATGTTTTCGATGAATTTAAGCAACTTTCAGTTCTTAGTAAATATTCTTGTATCATCACATATTCTTGTAATGTTCTGTAGGCTTCTCTTCTAATGCTTATATTTTTCATTTTCATTATATTTCATGAAATATATTTTATTTCATTTTGGCATTGAGATTAGCAAAGTCTTTTGGTAATTCTCTTCTTGATAATGATTTAATAACTGGATTCACAGAGAGAAAATCCACTCGCTTTACTCTGGGAGCATCTGTGTGAATAGCCCTGAGATCTTGACCAATTCCTGCCTTCTTCCTGCTCCTTTGTTCAGCTGGTTTGTGTCCCTTCCTTCTAATAGTAACTGAGAACCTTCCTTTGACAATATGTTTATAAATGATAGCACTTTATTTTCCAGATTGCGTCATCAGAAGAGAATTCCAAAAATATTTCATATTTTCAAAGGTGATATTGGTTCATTCCACAGAACCAGGAAATTATCAAAAAGATGTAAGTTACCACCAATGATAAAATACTCTTGAGTATGATTGTCAAGTATATTCAATTATGAGAATCATGTTCATAGCTCATAATAGCTTTTATCTGGTAGTTTAGAAAAATGCAATTTATCTTCTAGAGTTATCACCTTTTAGAAATTTCAATGTAGTTTGTTTTCTGCAAGGAAAGACTTGTCCATGAAATGCATTCCAGAATGGAGCCTAATACCCTTGAACGGCTGGAATATAATTGACTTATTACGGGCTAAGTGACAATTAATTCATTTTCATCATTTATGGATTAATTTCCACTTTGGTTAGGCAAATTAACCACCTGAGGCGCACCTGTTTGAATGCATGTGATAGATCTGCATGCAAAGTACCTACAGGGAAGAAAACTCTGTTTCTACCTCTACAGGGACAAGCAGAGTGCACTGCATGCGTTAAATACTTGATACACAGTTACTGAATAAATGAAAGTTTGCCCAAATTCTCACTTAGGTAAAGTACATATCTCTACTCTATTTTTTTCAGATTTACTTTCATGCTATCGAAGTATCTACTGGAATTGCAACAACTATTGCTAACATGTTCTTGAATTAAGCATCTATTGTGTATTTAGAGTAGAAAGTACAGTCAAGTGTTTCACTAACTGCGAGAAATGTGGATCCTTCAGCTACAGAGAAAACAGCTTTAAAATCCTGACGGCCTTAGTGTCTAAAATCCTCCATGATCTGGCCTCAAATTTCTGTGTCTTCCAATGGGCAGAAGAGAGCAGAGATCTTGGATCGTTTTGAAAGAATATCACCTTTTTAAAAAAGAATGTCAACGTAGTTATTGCGGCCACTCCATGGACGCGGGATGGGCCCCCATCCAATATGTGGTTCCCACATCAAGCCTAACGACGTCACTCAATCACCCAAAGTGCATGAAAAGATTTGTTACCAGCCTCCCAAGCTGGTCCCTGACGATTCGAGAGAGCAGGAGAGGAGACTTTCGTGGGGTCTTTCTGGCCCTTAGGAGCTGGCCAGGTGAGGACTCCTGCGTGCTTTGAACCTTCCCAATGGTGCCAAAGAAAGGAGCGTGTGGGCACTCCTACCCATGTGCCCAGATGGGGCAGAAGGGAAGAGAGAGGAGGAGACTTGAAAGACATCTGCAGCCAGTTGTCAGAAATAGAGTCAGGTTTTTTATTACAGAAACTATCATAGGAAAAATCAGAATTTGTGGGGAAGAATGTACACTGTCATCTTTGTACTGTTGCTAATGATCTGTTTCATGGTGGGTGGGGATCACTTCCTTCTCAGCATTTAAGGCCTCAGCGTTGTGACTGGCCTGGGCTCCAACTTACCTTTCTCCCCTTATTTTCCACTCTTGTCTTTGGAAGCAGCCTTGAGCCACGAGAACCACGGTCAGCTCTCTGCCGTGACCTCCGCTCCTGCCCAGCTCTGGTCCTGGAAGCCTTTCCCACCTATTTGCTGTGTATGAGTCTTATCTGTCTTCAAGTCCAGTTCCAACGCGTGAAGCTTTTTCTGGTTCCGCCTCTTGGAAGAGATTCTTGCTTCTTCTCAAGCCCCTGAGCATATTTTGTTTCCTCTTAGACCACTTGTTCTCTAGCCATGTCTGCAAGGGCCTGGAGACCAGAATCCAAGAGATCCACTGATTTTTCTGTCTTCCACACTGTCTTCCTCAGAGGTGTCTGTGCCAGGAGGGTGAGAACCTCATTTCACACACTGTTATTCCCTTAACACTTGGAGCAGTGCCTGGCACAGAACTGGTGCTCACTGTATACCGTTCTGTAAATAAATAATAGATGAATATGTGTTGAATAAATGAAAGCTAAATTCATAGAGCCTGTCTGATTCAAACTTGTATTATATCCTTAAATTGCTTCTTAGGCATTGCTTAAATAAAAGGGAAATGCACGTTTTCTTGAGAGTTTGGTGTCTCAAGGTAGAGTTGGCTTTTGAGCTAATTTAAAGGGGAAATCAATACTAGGCTGGGCATTCACGACTGGGTGTCTCTGATACTGTCCTAGGACAGAGAATCTAGCATTTTCAGAGGTTTCTCAGGACTGACTGTGGCTGACCCAGGGAGTATTGCACAGCCGGCGGACCGTCGCGAAGGTGCTGGACAATCACAGACATTGCCCTGCCTCTGGTTTTCAGAACCTGTGCCAATTCTGTTCTTCTTTTTATCACAGCTGCAGACAAAATTGGCAGATGCTGAGAGCTGTGCACACATGGTCCTGGTCCGTGCCCACATGTGCAGCGTTTATTGGAGGCCAACCCAGGAGAGGATACCAGACACGAGTAAGCTCAGTTACGGAACTTGGGGGTAAGACTGAGGGAGGTAGATCTAACGGGGGAAGAGAAAGCAGGAAGGAAAGCTCCAAGGAGGAAATTTTGCCTCAATGCTCACAGCCCTACTCATCTCCAGGAATGCACAAGCTGAAAGCTGTCTGCAGAAGCTTATGGTACCAGAGCCCACGTACGTGATCCCCAGATAAGGGCGTCAAAGTCCAGCACCAAAAACTCCAGATTTCAACTGATGGTTGTTAAAAAAAAGTCTCCTTACCTTTCTCTGTGTCTCTTCATGTTTGAGAACTTGCCTGGCCTTCACTCTCAAGTTACAGATGCCACAGGGGAAAGAGCAAAGGGAGAAGAGAAGGTCCCCTATTCTAGAAAGGGGTGATCAATGATCAGTGGGATCAGAGGACTGACCACAAAGCTGATTACTAAGAGCCGGGGGGAGACTCACTTTCCCCTTCTTGAATCTGCACTGGTTTTGCGATTTGCTTTGATGGAAGTGACATTGTGTGTATTCAGAGCCCCGGCCTCAAAGGTCTTGCGGGATCTGCCTGTGCCCTCTTGGATGCTGCCCTGAAACTCCCACAGAGGAGCCAGTCTAGCTTACAGGAAGGTGGGAGGCCACATGGAGAAGAACCAAGGTGCCGGAGCCAGGAGTCAGCACCCACTGCCAACGTGAGGGAGGCATCTGGGACCTTCCATTTCTGCCGAACCACCAAGTGCAGTCATGTGGGGAGCGCAGGAGAAACCAGCAGAGGAGCAGCCCGCCAGCTCAAGGATCTGGGAAAAACAGTAAACCACGTTGTTCTTGGCCACTAAGCTCTGGGGTGATTTGTCACAGGGCTGAAAATAGCCGATGCACAGCCTGCTTGTGAGTTTCACATTGACTTACTCTACCTGGCAAGTCAATTATTTATTTACACTTTCCAACTTCTCAGGTTTTTCAAAACAATAAAATTTCAGCATCTTTGACTGTTATGCAGCTCTAAAGGGTCCTTCCTTCCTTCCTTCACTCAGGATGGTGCTGCTTGAGTGTCATGTTTGTATTAGGAAGCAGTGAAAAGAGATTTCAGAAGCTGGCTGACACAAGACTCATGCTTTTCAAATCAGGATGGGCTGACAATTAAGAAGGAAATAGAACAGAACAGATGTCAGCATCACACGTAGCAAAGGTGAGCATGGTTTCGGTTATTTAAACGTATATATGTGCTGGGTCATAACATACATGCTCCTGTTACTGTGGGTCCTTGTTATACACTGGACAATATCATGGAGAGCAGCACACATTATCCTAAAACATTTGAATTTTTCCCTATGGTTTGATAAAGACTAGAATTATTTTTGAGATTTGGCCATCAGGAGGTCACCTGTAAACGTGTCAGTGGAGTGGTGGGGGCAGCAAGCAGCTGGCAGCGGGCTGACCGTTAGTGGAGAAAGAAAGACCATTCTGTCAGGACAGTGGAATGAGACTGAGAGGTGAGCTGCTGTATGGCTGTGGGCTCGGGGAGGCTTCCGGAGTTTGGTTTGCTTGTCTAAATGGGAGATGTTTGAGAATGTTTAACGCCCTGCAAAGAGGAACCCGTGGAGGAAGAGAGCATGAAGCCAGAGGGCAAGAGGGAGCGACCAAAGGACCAGCACCCATTGCCCGCCCCACCCAAGACAGTGGCCAAGTCCTGCTGTTTGTGACTCCACAGTGGCCTGCGTGCGTCCCTTCGGTGGTGGCTTCTGCCGTGCCATAGTCAGGGCCGCCACTGCCTCTTGCCTGGACTGCTGCCTCCTCAGCGGTGACAGCGCAGACCCTGGACTGAAAGAATCTGAAGAATTGTGGCAAGTAGAAAAACACCCATACAGGAATCATCCTTACAGCAGAATGCAACAAGGACTCTGCCCACTGTACTACAGGCTGATGCTAGCATGGTGGCAGGAGCATGTACCCTTTCCTGGGCGGTTTAGGAAACTTCCCAGAGGATGTGGTATTTGAACTGAATCTCGAAGGATGAGTGAGTGTTTTTCCGAGGATCAGGACATTGGAAGTGGAAGGATGACGTGGCAAAAGGAACACAGCACATGGTCGAAAGGTGGGTGGGTGTCTCATCTACCCCAGCTGCCACCTCAAACACCACAGATGGTGGCTCAGACAATGGAAATCTATCCTCCCAGTGCTGGAGGCTGGAGTCTGACCCTAGGGCGCCAGCAGGGTCAGGTTCTGGCTTGCAGAGGGCTGCCTTCTCACGTTTGGTGGAGGGGAGGGAGAGAGAGTCCTGGAGTCTCCTTCTCTTCTGACTAGGGCCCCAACCCATCATGAGGGCACCACCCTCGTGACGTCAACCAAACCCAGTTACCTCCCAAAGGCCCCGTCTCCAAATACCATCACACAATTAGGGCTTCAGCACACAAATCCTAGAGGGACACAGTTTAGTCCACAGCACTCTGCCCCGGCCCCTAAAATCCGCATCCTTCTCACGTGCAAAATGCGCTCATTCCATATCGACAGCCCCAAAATTCCTAACTCATTCCAGCCTCAACTCTAAAGTCTAAGGTCCAAAGTCTCATTTAAATATCATCTAAAGCAGGCGAGGGTGAGAGAGAGAGACAGAGAGACAGAGAGAGACAGAGATGGAGAGAGAGAATGTACACACCCTCTCTCTTTTTAACTGAAGTTACTGGAGGGCAATGACAGTCTTCATAAATTAGACACAGTAACAAAGACTTATCATAGAAATTGTTTTTATGCGAGTTTAACAAACTATTCAATTCCAACATGTCTTTATCCTTGAAACTGACCTTATCCTTGTCATGGATTGTTGGCATTTAATATTCAAGCTTCCTAATTCTTTTCTGAAAGGCTGTCGCAGGAGAATTGCATCTAGAATACATAATGATTTATTCAGTCTCCCAGTCCTAGTATCTGGGAACAAAAGAAAAGAGAAAGAAGACAGGTTGATTCTTTCATATTAATGGAAACAATCGCCTATGAATTAATTTTAAGCAATTGACAGTATGAAACTAAAAATAGTAACATAAGTATCTGATTTTCAAAGTGTTTTTGCTATTCATATCATCCATCCATATTTGAAAACTCGGCATTTTAGGTGCTTCAAGGTAGGATATTTAGCCTTGCACTGTTTCCATGAGATTAGATTCACCCAATCGGAGTGTTAAACCTTAGCGTTTGCTCGGTCTCCACGGTAAAGTTCAGTGAATTTGTCTCAGGAAAGTAATAGTCACGAACCCAGAAGATTGTTGTGAAATAAAAGGAGAGTGATAGCACAGGCCCTGAGGGTCATGTTTCCCCACACAAATCTAATAAAACAAAGGAAAAAAAAATAACCTGCATCAACACATTTAAGTGTTTGAAAAAATTTAGCCAAACAACTGGTTATCTTTAATAAAAAAGAAAAAAAGATTTAGTTCAAGTAGATTTTTAGCTAAATTCCGTCTCAGTTTTCCCCAATGTTTGTGTTTGTGGTTAAATGGAGGGTAAGTAGGATTTGCTTTCTGGTGTGAGCAGAATAAGCAAGACGACTGAGAAACGACAGTTCAGCCATCTTCCCTCATTTCCAAGTACATGTTTTCAACTTCTGGGGTTACAAGTAAACCAGTTAATTCTGCAGGCTTGTCCATCAGAAGTTACAGCTACAAGGAGCCAGGCCCATCTTCATGTGGGTGCAAGACGATTTTGGCTTCAAAAAGACAAGAAGCCACTTGACATTTCCATCAGGATGTCTAATGGGTGTCTCAGACTTACTATCTCCTTTAGATGTGCTCCTCTCCTGGCTTCCCTACCTCAAGTGCTCAGGCTAAAAGGCTCTGCTCAGAGTCTCCTTGGCTCAGCTTTCTCTAACAGCCACTTCCGGTGGGTCAGAGAATCCTGCAGGCTCTGCTTTTCAAACCTATTCAGAACCCAACCACTTCACCATCGCCACTCCACCCAGGCCACCCACCTGCCACCTGGGTTCTTGTAGAAGCCGCCTGATCGCCTGATCGGTGCCTACTTCACTCTGGTCTCCCTACAGTCTTGTCTCAACACAGCAGCTGAGAAGATCTGTTTTAATCTATAGATTCCCTGCTTGAAACCCTCCACAGACTTCTGTCTCTGAGTAAAATCCGGAGTCTGTGTGAGGCCCGTGAGGTTCCACCTGACCTGATTGGCAGCTTCCTCCACTCCCCGTGTTCATTTCTCTCCACTCAGCCCTTGTTATTCTCCAGCACCCAGACACACCCAGGCCCCAGGGCTGCTCACTTGTTAGTCTCCGCCTAGAACATTCTTCCCCCAGAGGTCCACACAGCTAGCTCTCTCACCTCCTTCCATCCTTGACTTAAGTATCACCGTCTTAGTGAGGTCTCCCCTGGCCTCCTCAGTTAGATTACAATCACCCCAATGTTCGTATCCTTTTCCCAGCTTCCTTCACCTCTGTAGCACTTACCGCCACCTAAGCCACGACTGGTTTTACTTATTGTTTTACTTTTGATTGTCGGTCTCCTCAACTAGAACGTAAGCTTCCTGAGGGCAGAGGGTTTTTTATGCTGCTTCGCTTGTGCTTAGAAGAGTACGTGACCCAGAGTAGATGGTAGACACGTGTTGAATGCATGAATAAATGTACCCACGTGGCTATTTAGGAGTATTCTGTGTTTTAAAAGCACGTGCCATCCTGTCCACGTAGCTCTTGCTTTTTATAGTCAACAACCGGGCTCTGCACGTTCCACATTAGTGTGATCTCAGCCTCATCTGTTGGGTGTGCAGTGTATCCTATATGCATATAGCTCAGCACTGAGGGACCTTCATTTTCTCTAACGTTTAACAAGTACGGTGTGGTGCACATGTTCGGTCCCGGCTTCCTTGGGCAGGTGAGGGTCGACCGCTTTAAGGAAGGGTGACAGATTGGTTTTTGTCAGCTTTGATGAGCTGGAACAGTTCCCTGGACTCCCCTTTGCTGCAGTGTTCCTCCACAGTGTGGGCTCTAGGAGAAATTTTTGGTGAGATCTGGCAGGTGGGAGTTAGTGGGAGCCATACTCTGTTCACTCCTGGCAGGGCGGTGCTGGACCTGGTGCTGTCGCAGCTCACGCGCCCTACTGGCTCCTGCCATCACCCTGGGGCAGAAGTGCAGCCGGCCGGGGCTAGGCCAACTCCTCTGACTCCTGGGCAAGGTGCATGTTTAGCTCTAAGACAAGTGTGAGCTTCTCGTGTAGGACACCCCAGTCATCCAAGTGAGAGGTTTGGTGGCCATGAGAGATGAACCGATTCCCTTCCTCCTGGTTGCCTCAGGCTCAGCCTCCCAGCTTCCGGCTCCTCTTCCTTTCCCCACATTACTTCCATCTTCCTTTTCAGACTGCCTACCCTGTGGGTTCCAGCCTCCAGCTGAAATCAGAACCAGACACAGAAACGACAGCTACACAGAGAGTGCAAACAGCTCCCACAACTGAATAAGGTCAAACCCCAAATATATGTACTTATTTCCCATAGAAACATATATGTAATTTCCTAGTGGTTCTGCTTCTGTGGTGAAATGCTGACTGATGCAGGTAGGTAGCAAGAAACAAATTTGCCAGGCCATAGGATTTGGACATTTTTTTTTAACTTTAATAGATTAAAAGTTTGAAACTTTTCTATGAAATGCTGGAGCATTTTTGACCAGGGATCTGTAAATTGTGGCCATCCACACGTGGTCTCAACTGTTTGCATCTTAATGACACTGAGTAGAGAGTCGAGTGTGTTTTCCTGCTGGGGAGGTGCCTGTGGAGGGAGCTGGGGAGGCAGACGAGCAGTATGAGAGCCCTCAATGCCTGGTCCTCGTCTGCACAGCTGGCCTCGGTTAGCAGGACCACAGAGAATCCATTGCATTGTAGACACTCTTTTTGTACTGTCATAAATCAAAAACATAATTTCAACAAAATAAAAGCTTAGATTTTTTTTTTGTCTACCATCACTGAAGTTTTGCTGTTCATGAACAAAAGCAATTTTCCTCCCAGTGTGCATTCTTACTCTTGGCAGATGTTGGACAGATGTTTTTACTATAGACACATGGGAAATTTCAGGAAAAACACCCTCCTAATTACTCAAAGCAGCCCAAACTGTGTTTCATAACTTAGTGATGGAATTTAAAACATCTCACAGCTTCAAGCTCTCGCATGAAGATGCCGTCACAGCCTGTTGTTCCTTTGATCACGCTAGGCCCTAAGTTCCTTCGACGTCTGTCTTTAGAGAGACCTGGCAAGATGTATAAACCATCTCTGGTCCCTTTGTTATCCGTGCTTGAGACACAGCGCTCACAGGATTCCCTAGTTCCCTCCAGGATAACGAGTTCCTATGGAGCAGTAGCCCTACATGTCAGTAACGAGAGGCCGTTCCAGAACGTGAAGGGTTTTCCTCTCTGGAAGGACGCGTGGGTGAGGGCATGCACTCAGCAGAGGCAGGGTCTGGCTGCCTCCAACATCATGCACCACAGGCTTCTGAGGCTGGCAGCGCCCAGACCAAGCTTCTCAGCAGAGAAGCGACCATGAATGACCCACAGAGTCCCAGAAGCAGGGTCCACATGTGTCTGTGATGGAATCAGCATTCCTAGATGGCGTTAGGTTCAGTAACTAGGAAAAGCAAGCTCTTGTGTGATTTATGTTTTGTTTTGCAAAAATCAGATGAGTTTGTTCACTAAGCCAAGGGTTAATTGTTACCTCTTCCTTGAAAGCTGAACTCCCTTCAGCAAAGAAGGCGACGCTGTGGTCTCGGGGGCTCTGCCTCTGTTCTCCCTGCTGGCAGCTTGGAGGGGCCGTGCCGTGAGATGCCCACTCCACAGTCCTGTCTGGATCCAGAGGCGTCTGTCACGATTCGCGGGTCACTCTGCAGGGCCTCTCAGCACACGCTCCAGCCGCCTCAGGTGACCATTAGGATGCATTCAAGCTTTGGAACAGCTTTACTGATAGTGTACAAAATCTGAACACACTTGCCGAAGGCCGGCCCTGCTCTGGGTCCCGGTCATCAACTTATTGGAAATAGATCTTTTCACTTCTGGTAAATTCTTTGTTCTTTTCAGACACCGTGAAAGCTCCCTGGCATTGAGAACTATCTTCTTCAGAGCACTCTTGGTCTGGGGTTCTGTGTTTTCTCCGTCTCTCCGTCTAACTTTTCCGAGCAGAGCGCATTCGGCACGGTCATTCCTGGTAGGCCCCAGAACACTCCGCGTTTGCAGCCACTCCGATTCAGTTTTCCTGCTCATGAGCAGAAAATAAATCACTTCCCAGCCCTGCCACAGTGTTGGTTCCTCTCCCCCTTGAGCACAGGGGGTCCCCATTCCTCGAGGCTGTATTTTGGCTACAGAGGAGTCAGACTATAAGGTGTGGCATATCTATTCCTGTGTAACTTTGGGTCCAGAGCAGGCTCTTGGCACAGCAGTGACCTCAAATGTACAACTGGTATCACCCAGCTCATTCTCCCTCCCTCCCTGCCTCCACCAGAAACACCTGCAATGCAGACGGGCCACCCTGCTACCCAGAGCTGCGTGCCGCTCTTCCCCTACCCAGCTTTCCATCAGTGTCCAGGAGGCACAGACCCAAGCAGGGGCCTCCATTGACCCCAGGGCCTAGAGCGGTGACGAAGAGTGAGATCTCAGAAGCAGGCCATGCGGGTCCCAGACCTCGTTCTTCATTTACTAGTTGTGCAATCTCAGACAAATTAACTTAATCTCTGTGTCTCAGTTTCCACATCTGTAAAATGGGGGATAAAAACAGTATATTCTTGGTGGCAAATACCAGATGAAACCACTGTACGAGTGGAAGTGGTTTCCTCTGGGAAGGAGAGATGGAGATGGGAATGGATGGGGCAGAGGACCACAGTTTTCCTGTCGTTGGACACTTTGTAGAATGATTTGACTTTTAGCTATTTCTTCTGGTATTTATCATCATTATCAAAAACATGCTTATACTTCCGATTCTTGATTTTTTTTTCAGTTTTCTATATTTTCTCGTGGTTTCCTGTCACTGGGAGGGGCAGACTAAGCTCTCTCACAGCCCTCCTTCCACCATCCCAAGGAGTTTTGGCTAGTTCACTACTGCATCCAGACAGCATGCTGGCTGTGAATACTGTCCACAGCTGAGCCACGTGGCTATTTTTATTTCGATTTCTTTTGTTGTAAGCTGTTGAGTATCCTTGGAGTTAATTGCTATTATTTTCTATGCATCATTCACTCATTCATGCCCTCTTGATAGCGTCAAACACAGCAGATAACTTGCCAGGCTTGGTTTTGCAGTGCTTTCTCTGCTCTGGCCTCCACCCTCCTGCCCTAACCAGTAGTTACCCTGGGGCTCTTCTCACCACCAGCAGGCGGGGTGGGATGCCCTCCGCTTCCCTCCTTTGTTGGACTTCTTGATTCTTAAATCCTACATCTTCCTTTTCTTGGCCAAACAGAGCACATCCTCCACTAGTTTCCTGAGAAAGAGGACAGAGGAGACGCAGTATTTTTGAGGCTTTCCACATGTGCGTGTCTATCATCACTTGTAGTCACAACAATCCGAGAGATAGTTTCTATTAAACTCATTTTATTGACAAGAAAACTGAGGTTTAAAAAGATCTACCCAAGCTCACATTGCTGTTGTGAAGTGTAACTAAGAAAGGAATTGGCATAGTGCAAATATATACATATATATACACACACACATGCACACATACGCTCACATAAAAAATGTAGAATTGGCTAGTACCATTTATTATTAATTCATTTTATTTCCACAGAAACAAATTTTAGAGAATTAATCTGAGACTTAGTATAAATTTTTCTTTCCTTCATCTAATCTTGTTTCTCTTTCTAGTTTTTCTTAGCAAATTAATTCATCACTCCTTTTGAATAATAATTGTAGATAAAAATGTCATCTTCTGTAATTAGAGTATCAGCTTGACTATTAAAAGATGATAATCAATGGAGACATTTCACAGATACAGCAAATTGAGTTTGACTATAATATACCATATAACTGTGGATTTAGATACTTAAGATTCTTTCATGGGCATAGTACAAATATCCATAGGACTATTAGGATTTGTAACTGCTAACTGAGAAATTGGACAACTTGTCTTAGAAATACTGACTGGAGTTCTTGTTAGAGAAACAATTCGTCACTCCCAATTCTTTATAGAATTATTTGACTATTTAACTTGAAGTTTAGGCAATGACCTCGATGACCTTTAGTTGTCTCCTTTAGACTTAACTTCATCTAAAACTGGGGGACTAGTGTGAAAATGATAGCCCAGTGTCTAATCCCTCCAAAACTGTTACGCCCCCTCAAAATTCATGTGTTGAAGCCCCAGTCCCCAATGTGACGGTAACTGGGAAGGAATTAGGTTTAGACAAAGTCATGAGGGTGGAGCCCCCATGAGGGGATTCGTGTCCTTACAAGAAGAGGAAGAGACACCAGAGCTGGCTCTCTCCTCCACATTAGGACGCTGAGAGAAGGTGGATGCCTACAAGCCAGGAAGTGGGTTCTCCCCAGGAACTGAATCGGCTGGCACATTGATCTTGGCCTTTCCAGCCTCCAGAGCTGTGAGAAATACATTTTTGTTGTTTAAACCACCCTGTCTATGGTATTTTGTGACAGCAGCCTGAGCATGCTAATACAATAGTCCATTTATTAAAAGTTGGGGTACTTTAGGACCTAGGAAATTACAAAATGGCAAGGAACACTTTATGTTTAAAGAGAGCACTTTATATTCTAGACTAAGATAACACGTAATTTGGAGGGCTGCATGGCGTCTTTCAAAATCAGAGCCTTGTAGTTGGAAACACTTTGCTGCCACTTTGGCTGTGGGAATCTGAGCAAGTTTCTTCACTGGTGACAGAGCTTTGATAACGTGGGGTATTGTTGGGGACCGTCAGGTGTCTGGCATCATGCCCCTGTGTAATAAGTGCTCAGTTAGCTTTGTTGTTATTAACGACTTCCACTTATCCTCTCCATCTCTTTGAGTTGGTAAAGAAAGGCCCAAGTCAAGAGCGGTCTCCTGACCAAGGTGTCTGTATTACTCAGGAACAAGTCAGGACACGGATGCCACAGAGCGTTTTGAACAAGGTAAGTTTGATAGAAAGAATTATCAATAGGAGAATGAAGTAACAGAGAATTTGATTGTGAGAGTTAAAGACAACTGTAAAGAATAGAGGGATATAAGGAACAATAAGAGGGATATAAGGATAAACAGATATAAGGAGCAGACACTGCCCTGGGTGAGGCACGGTGTCCAAGGAAGGGCCTTGACCTCCCTGGACTGAGATCCTGGAGGGAACTAGGATGGCTCCCTGGATGGCAGAAAAGCCACTGTGGTGTTGTGTTGGTAGAATGTACCAGATTGTCCCTGTGTGTCGGTAGGGAAGGCTTTTCAAAGGGAATTGTCAAGCCTCAGAACTCGCTAGAAGCTGGGGTAGCTGCTGGCCACTAGGTGCTCATGGAACTGGGAGCTGAGGAGGCTACCCTCTGCAGGAGGCCAGGCTACTTCTCTGTGTGGCTTGGACCACGGAACCTCTAGGTCATCTGCCTGGGATGAAGGTCAGGTGGCTGGCTTGCTAGAAGATCAGGCTTGCAGGGTCCTGGGCCTATGTCTACACGAGGCTGGGAATGGAGTCCTAGGCTGGGGCACCAGCCTGAACTGTCTGGGCTCCTGCTATGCCACTGCTGCGTGAGCTGAGAGCTGAAAGAATATACTGCAGCCAGCATTGGAGAAAGGTGCACCTTCTGGAACGAGCACAGGAGAAACTCTCACCTTCCTCTAACACCCTCCACAGACAAGGCTTAACGTCCTACTGGGTGGCAAAGGAGAAATATTTACAGGGCCCAATTGTGTTGTCACAGAGCATGCACAATGAGTGGATGTGAAACTGGGCTGTAACGCATCAGTAACCAGTACCATGTCACAATCAGAAACATAGGTACAAAGAACTCATCACCTCAGGACAATTTCCCCAGTGTGCCAGCACTGTGTCCCCTAGAGAGATCAAGGACATCAACCTCTAATAGGGTGACAGATGTGTCCTGCACTCTACTAGGTGTCTGATATCCAAGAAGGAAATGTAACATCTGGTCCTTCCTCAAAGAACGTACAGTGTGGCTGAAGAAGCAAGAATATAACACAAGAAACAGAAACAAATGACAATATACTGTCAGGTGTCAAACAATCCTCTTCCCCAAGAAACTAGAGAGGTGACAGATCTTTTTCACTGTTGTTTTCGTGTTCTTATCTCTCCCTAATTCTCCACAGACACACCCAAACTGCTTTCTATTTAGGTATTTATTAAATTCCACAAAAAAGTATATTTCTCTACAAGCTTTAAAAACCACAAATAAATGCTACTTTAAAATCATATAAAATATTCCATAAGCACATTAATTCTGAATTTCTCAAAGCCTGAGGATCACTACTGTGGAGATTAGCCAGAACTTTTTTGTTGTTTAAATAAATATTTTTGTCCCATTGCCATGACTTCTTATTTGTTGCCAATTTGCTACTTGCCTCAGGAAGTGATATAACCTTAGAGTTAAATATTCTGTGTAGACTCGGTTCCTGGAACCAAGTGAACATCCTGAGAGCACCCAGCATGTTTACATGAACTGGATTCATCTGCCTTCTTCACAGTGGGCCAAGGCCCACCGGAATAGCCCATGCAGCTGAGATGGTGTCATGATAAGCTCACTGTCACCAGTGTTCTACTTCCTGCTCTCTTCCATGTGTCAATAAGTGCAACTGTCTGCCAACCTCTTGACCAAATGACTCTTCATCTTCTGTTCTATCCAAAATGCCAACTTCATAAACCATCTCCTCTACCCATTCTTTGCCCTATACTCCCCAAGCTGATCCCATCCCTTAAACTCTACCACATGCCAGGGAACAAACATCAACAAATTCCTGAGAGAAAGCAGAGCTCCTTGAAGAAGACAAAACTCATTGGTTCTGTTTTCATTTTCCTTACTAATTAGAATAATTTAAAAGCTGCAAATCATAGAAAAAACATAGTTAAGAAGGGATCGAGCCTCAAGATATACAAAGAGTTAGAAGTTGAGCAAATATCTGTGTTGAGCAAATTCAGAGCCCACACACAGGTCAATTTTTTCATGGAAAGCTGGAAGAAGTCAGTGGAGGATCACAAAACCATTTTGAAAAATCATCGAAACCAGTGACAGGAGATCCAGTTTTTGAAACAATGAAGAAGGTGGATTCACAAAGCGTAGAACAGAAGTTTCACCGCAATCTCGAAAAAAATAATCGGATTATTAAAGGTGGTTTGTAAGTTCTTACAAAGGAAGCAAGGCTCCCTGGAGATCAGCACAAGTTCTGTATGATCAAATCATGTTGGAACAATCAAGTTTCCTTTCCTGACAAGGATTTTGAACTGAACGGGGCAACAAAATGCTTTAGAAATAGTATATGTTAATTTCAGAACAGGATTTGCCAAAATATCTCTTCATATGCTTTAGGCAATTCATTAACTTATTCAAGATATATTTATTAAACCCATATTATATGCCAACCATTATACTAGCACTATACAAGATAGGAGAATGTAGGCTGGATGGTGGAACAGCTCGTAGATTGAAAGCTTCCTAAAATCTGTGCTTCCAAAATGTGTGTTATCACTTGAAGGAAGGCTAGCAGTGGAAGACAGTAAGATCCTAAGAGTCCTGGCGGCCCTACTTTTTTATGAAGAATGTTAACTACTTAGAGTTGCTTGAGTTTAAGTGACATATTTGAAAATAGAATTGAGGCTAAGAGATATCTTTTTTTTTTTTTTTGGTGAGGAAGACTGGTCCTGAGCTAACATCTGTTGTCAATCTTCCTCTTTTTGCTTGAGGAAGATTGTTGCTGAGCTAATTTCTGTGGCAATATTCCTCTATTTTGCATGTGGGACACCTCCACAGCATGGCTTGATGAGCAGCGTGTGGGTCCGTGCCCAGGATCCGAACCCGAGAACCCTGGGCCACGAAGTGGAGTGCCTGAACTTAACCTCTCAGCCACCAGGCTGGCCCCCTGAGAGATATCTTGACAGGCTGAAGTAATGGGCCGAAACAGATAAGGCAAAATTAATTGGAAATGACACAATAGCTTGGAACTGCACAGGTAAAAGAGAGTCTTCATCAAGACAGATGCTCATACGAAAACATCTTAGCCATTGTATTTCACTGGACGGTCACTATGATTTATTAGGTGTGACCTCTCTACCAAAAAGCTAGCAGAATTTGAGCTACCTGTCAGAGGCGTCCAGTCAGAAGAAGAGTCCAGAACAGGGGCTCTCCCCGACACCTGTGAGACCATTTCCGTCACGTGTGTTCAGTCTTGGGTCCCACATTTTAAGAGGGGCATTCCACACTTACCAACGTGCCAAGTTGAAGGCACACAGCATAGAGTACGTTTTGGCAACCTTGTCATAGAAAGTCAACTGAAATAACTATAGGATATCAGCATAGAGGAAAGAAAACCCTGAAGGCGATATAATAATTATCTTCAAGTGTTGAAGGGCTACAATGTGGAAGAGGTATTTAAAGTGTGTGCGTTCACGACCTTCAGAGCCTTGGGATGCACAAAGGGACTGAGAGGCCTTGTTTGCCGTGTCGGGTTTTGGGGATCTGAAGTGAATGGAGACGGGTGGTAGAAGGGGTTTACCTGAAGGAAGACCAGTATGATAAACAGGAAGGGTAGAGTCTGTCTCCTGTGGTGGAGCAAAGTTTTTGAGATCAGATACATCTGGATTCAAGTCCTGGCTTTGACCTAACTGTGGGATCTTGGGAAAGTTGTCCAACCTTTCTAGGTTCAGTCTTATCACCTGTGAATTGGGAATAATAATAGTATCTAATTCAGAGAGTTGATCTGAGAGTGAAAATAGATGAGGCGTGCACACAGAGATGCACACTTATGTGATCAATTGATATTAGCTTGTCTTTCTTCTTTTTCTGCAAAGCAATGGAAAGCTAGGATTAGTATTTGAAGGTTAAATTAAGTCAGTTTTTGGCTTCCTAAAATGAGAAGTCTGTGCTCTGTTTGGAACTTCCCAGTAACACGTCTTTAGTGGTGATGTGCTCTCCTTCACTGGGATGTCCAGCCAGGTTTGGGGAAGGGTTTTACATCATGTAAGACATTCTTCTAGAATGACCATTAGTTACCAGTATGAGAATCTATATTTAGCATCAAATATTTCTCATAATTTTTCACATGATAGTTTTTGTATTTTTATTACTCATTGATTGAAACAAGCACAACAAAAACTCCTATGGAAAATACTAGTGACAGCTACAACATATGGAATTCTTACTGTGTGCTAAGCAGTTTACAATAACTCCGTGATAAACTTTATTACAATAAATTCTTTGCAATAAACTCTATGTGGTAGATGAGCAATCTGAGGCTTCTAGGACTTAAAAACATTGGACTAAGGTTACAGGATTTTTGGAGGACAGTATAAATTTTAAAATATTAAAAACTCTACTTCTCATACAAAATAAATAGAAAACACGTCAAACTGTCATTTAGCTTATCAATGAGGAAATCAAAAGGATGACAGAGTTGGTTCAATGGAAGAAGGGAGAAACTGAAGGATATATAAAGTCAGTGAAAGAAGGAATACTGGGATAAAACTGCTAAGCCAGATATAAAACTGGCTAATCCCATAAGGGCACTAAAAATGTAATCTTTGGAGTTATCTTCTCTCCCAGACAGAAGTCCCTTTCATCATTATTGGACAAAGTCACTGTTAGTTTCTCCGAGGAGCTGCCTCTGATACCAAAATTGATGTGTAGAATATTTATTAGAAAATGCTTCTGGGAAGAAAGCAAGACTGAGCTGAAGGAGAAGCTGACTTGTGATCCTGTCCCAAGGAGGATCAGCTGATCTTTCTGTTTTCTTGAGCTTGGAGGAGGGACTTGGACCTTTATATCCCTTTGTATACTTGAGTTGACCAGTCCTGGGAAGCTGGTCACCCTTGGGAGGAGCCATGCCCTTGGGCAAGCCAGTTTTCTCCAGCGAAGCAATTCCCAAAGAGTGCTGACCACTGGGGGCTGTCTTCCGGTAGTGTTCTCAGCAGCTGTGGGAATAGGGTCTTTATTTCTGAATGGAGATGTGGACAATACATCACAGTTTCCACCACAAATAAAAATAATCTGCATCTGATCACTCTTCTACACACTGAAATCTAACTTTGGGGTGTTGTTCAACGTCTGGGTCAAAATCAGTAGTAAATAGCAAGTCCAGCAAAGTTATAATTTCCTAGGTCCTAGACAGTCCTAATGGGCTTATATAGTAATTAAGATGTGCAGCCAGTTTTGCTTCATTTAAAATTTTTCTTAACAATAGCTGGGGGATATAATGCCAAAGCTCTTACCAATTAAGACAATAGCATGAAGCACCTAACGATTTAACACCTTTAAATGGACTCATAATTTGTAAAATACTAGCACAAATGAACTCAACACGTATTATTGCTCCAAACTATAGACATTTCTTGGTGAAATATGAATGTGAGGGATTCCTTCTCTGGGATTTGCAAAGCACAGGCCACAAATATAAGCATTAGATAATCTTAAGGAAATTTCTACCTTACAGATTCTGAGGCGTCTGCCTTCCTCAGAGGAAGAACCAATTGTGGACTTTTACTTTTAAAGAACAACAGGCAAATTTCTTTCGTAAAAGTGCTTTTTCCTCCTCCCTCACTAGTGTTTGAAATTCTTTTAATGGGAACAAAATCTTGCATCTCATCATTAGTGTTAATGCTCAAACTTAAACGACCTTAGGAGCAGTAGCATTATGTAGTGGACATTATTATTGCTGACCATGAGTTTTAGAAATCCTCTCCTTGTAGGCATGCTTTGAAGTAGGATGTGACTTGTGACTTGATTTGGTCAATGAAATGTGAGTGCAATGAACATTTCCAGGCAGAAGCATTTACAAGCCAGTGCACGATTTTCTCTGGTCTCTTCCTCTGTTGCAGCAGTTGTGGAAGAACGCATTGATGCAGAGGTGCCAACAGTTCCAAGAGGCCTGGCGTGCAGAGCCACCACCTGGAGGCTGGCTGCCCTGCAGGGCTGCCCAGACCCTGCCACAGAATTCGTGAGACTGAGTGAGAAACTCAGTGTCAAGCCACTGAGATTTTGACTTTGTTACCCTGGCAAAACAGCTTAATTCACTAAGAGAAATGAAGACTGAAATGTAGGCTCAGATCATCTCCTTTCCTTTCGGCAGATTTTGGCAGAAAGGGATGGCAGAGAGGAGCCAGGAAGGTGTTTATGAGGACACTTGGTCAAGGGAAAGGAGAACTTTGTAGGCAGGACAAGATGTTCAAAATCTTTACAGGAAACTAGACTTTTGGTGGTGAACACAATCCCGTCTATTCAGAATTATGTACACCTGAAATTTATACAATGTTATAAACCAATGTGACCTCAATAAAATAATTTTAAAAATAAATGTTATAAAAAAATAAAACCTTTCCAGGTTTGTCCTGTGATAACATTTCATTGATGTAGTTTATTAAAAGTATTTTTATAACATCATATATATATATATATTTCTTGCTTGCTTTTAAAAAAATTGATAGCAGAGAAATCTTGAAGATTTATTTGAAAGTCTCACAAAAGTTTATAAAACCTTCCCTACAGTTTATAGAATATTGTGGGATTTCTAACATAAATATCAGTGTTCAAATTTCAGCTATTGAAAAGTGGGTCATAATTCAGAAGTCTTTCCAAGTTTAAACAGCAGACATCTAGGACCGCTCAAAGCTTTATTAGTCACCAGCTCCTGTAGCAGGAGAGCACACTTAAAAAGTGAGTTAAAATCTATAAAGTTTAAAAAATTTAATCTCTATTTTTATTAGTCCTACAGGTTTACAACAACAACAAAACCACAGCCATACATTTCGCGCTGCCTTTCCCTCTAATGTCTGCTTCCAAGGGTCGAGCACATTTAACTCAATTAACAGCTTTCTATAATATTTACCTTCAAAATCCTGATAACTGCTTATAGTTCTCTTTTTCCATTTTCACTTTAGATATTATATATTGACTTGTGTATGAGAATTTAGCTACATTAAATTCTTGTTGCCCCAAATGTCATCCTTTTAAATGCACTACCCTCCCCTACCTTTTAAATATCATAATTTTGGTGAAATCAATATTCCTTGATAATGCTGTGACTACAAATATTCACAACTGAGCCATGTAGTATATCATGAGACATTTTATTTTGTGGATAATTTTAAATTTCTCTGGAGGTTATAATTATCTCCCATTTTATCATTAGTTTGGTTTTCTTTGTACTTGTGTGTAATTCATACCCAATTCTCCAACAGAACTGTAAGATTGAAAAACTGCTGCAATATATTCAAACACATTGGTTTCATCTTTTTTTTCCTTGGTACATTTCACCTGGAGTCCTCCATTCTCCTAAAATTATTAAGACTGTTTGCTCCCTCACCCTGCTGCCTAGCTGTCAAAGTGCAGTCTCCCATGACCACTAATCTGTGTGTATTCTCTGCAGCTATGGACATGCCTGAAATGAATGAAAGTTGGAAGCTTCAGCAAGGAAACAGAAGCTCTCACCAAAGAAACAGGTGACATAAAGAAGTAAACAAAAATTTTAGAGGGTAAAAATGTAGCAACCAAAATAAAAAGCTCAGTAGATGGATTGACAAGCAGAATGGAGGGACAGAGGAAAGAATCAGTCAACTAAAAGATAGAATAAGAAATTACCCAATCCAAATAACAGAGAAAAAATTGAGCAAAAAATTATGAACAGAGCCTGCCTCAGGCACCTGTGGGATGACAATAAAAGATCTAACATTCATGTCATGAGATTCCTTGAAGGAAAGGGAAAAAAAGGAAAGCCTGAAAGAGTATTCAAAGAAATAATGACTGAAAACTTCCTAAATTTGGCAAAAGACATAAACCTTCAGATTTAAGAAGATGAGCAGTACCCAAACAGGATAAATCCAAAGAAATCTACGCAAACACACATCGTAATTAAACACCTGAAAACTAAAGACAAAGAAAAAATTGAAGGCAGGGAGAGAAAAATGACACCTTACCTATAAGGAAAAAGTGATTTCAGTGACAGTGAATTTCTCATCAGAAAACAGAGGCCAGAAGGAATTGGCACAGTCTTTTTTCAATGCTGAAAGAAAAGAGCTATCAACCCAGAATTCTATGTGTAGATCATTAATGAAGAGGAAATGAAGACATTCTCAGGTGAAAGAAAACTAAGATCACCCATTTCCAGTGGAACTAAGCTAAAATAATGACTATAGGGAATTCTTTAAACTGAAATCACTGAAATTGAAAACAGAAAAGTAATAGACAAAACCAATGAGGCAAAGAGCTGGTCCTTTGAAAAGATCAATATGGTTGACAAACCTCTAGGAAAACTGACAAAGAAAAAAAGCAGAGGATACAATTGACCACTATCAAGAATAAAATAGAATATCAGTTCAGAGACCTTGCAGACATCGAAAGGATAATGGAGGAATGCTACACACAACTTTACACACATAAATTTGACAACTTAGATAAAATGGGACAATTTCTTGAAAAATCCAAACCATCATAACTTACCCAATATGAAATAGATAATTTGAATAGCCCTGTAGCTATTACAGAAATTTAACTTGTAATTTAAACACTTCTCACAGAAATCTCAAAACCCGATGGTTTCACTGGAGAATTCTATCAGGTGTTTAAACAATCTCTTCCAGAAAACAGAAGAGGACGGAATACTTTCCAAAACATTTTATGAAAGTCACCATATAGCTATTGGTGTGGTGCTGGCACTGGGATAGACACACAGATCAGTGGAACAGAACAGAGAACCCAGAAATAGAACACATATGCCCAACTGATTTTTTGACAAAGTTGCAAAAGCAATTCGGTGGAGGAAACAGCGATTTCAACAAATAGTCGTGGAGCCACGAGACCTCTGGGGGAAAAAAACAGAAAAAGAAACTCAACCTAATTCTCACACCTTGTACAAATATTAACTCAAAATGGATCGCAGACTAAATTGCAAATTGTAAAACTATAAAACTTGAAGAAAAAAACATGAAGGAAAATCTTCTGGATCTAGGGCTAAGCAAAGTATTCTTGCCTTAACCCCAACAGATTAATCCACGAAAGGAAAAATTGATAAATTGGACTTCATAAAAATAAAAAAAAATTTGCTTTTTGAAAGTTCCTGACAAGAGAATAAGAAAAGCAGCTACTGACTGGAAGAAAATGTTTACAAACCTCCTAAATGAGAAAGAACTGGCATCTCCACCATATAAAGTAGGTCTCAAAACTCAAGTGTGAAAGCAGAAACAATCCAATCAGAACGTGAGCAGAGGCGAGGACAGACAGTTTAATGTCGAGGATATTCAGATGGCAGATCAGCCCCTAAAATGATGTGCAACACCCTTAGCCTATGAGAATGGTTAAAATAAACATTAGTGACGTCACCAAATGCTGGTGAGGCTGTGGAAAAACCACATCACTCATAAGTCGCTGGTGGGGGTGTAAAATGTTACAGTCACTCTGGAAACATTCCGGTAGCTTCTTGAAAAACTAAACTTGCAACTAACATATGACCCAGCAATTACGCTCATGGGTATTTGTCATAGAGAAATTCAGACTGATGTTTATGCAAAAGTTTACACAAATATCTGTAGCCCCAACATGGAAACAACCCAGACATCCTTCAGTGGATGATTACACAAACTGCCAGACACCCACACCATGGAATATTGCTCAACAATAAAAAGGAATGAATTATGGTGCGTGAAACAACAGGATGAATCTCAGAATATTATGCTGAATGAGAAAACCCAATCCCCAAAGTTTACGTGGTATGTGTTTCCATTCATATAACACTCTTAAAATTATAAAACCATGGAGATGGAGAAAAGATTAAGGGTTCCCAGAGAGTAAGGAGGGGTTGGTGGTGGGAGGAAAGTGTATGGCTATGAAAGTACAACGTGAAAGAGCCTTTGGGGATGGAAATGTTCTGTATCTTGATTTCATCAACGTCAGTATTCCAATTGCAGTATTGTACTACAGACATTACTGTTGGGTAAAACTGGGTCAAAGATACAGAAATCTCTCTCTATTAATCTCACAACTTCGTGTGAATCTACAATCATCTCAAAATAGACAGTTTAGTTTAAAATAGTGTGATACAATATGAGAAAATAGCATTTTGAAATGTTTGGGAATTGGTAGACAAATCAATAAATGTATATTATACTTGTGTATGTCTATGGAGTACATATATTTATAAATATTGCAATGTACATATATTTGCATATATATAAATAAGCCTAAAATATTACCATTTGGACATTTACAAAAATCATTTGCCAACCCATGATACACACACAACACACACACATATACAGAGTAGATTTTTGAAATTTGAAGATTCGACACTCACAGTTTGCACTAAGACATAAGAAGTCCAAGGCATGTGGAAATTTATAGTTTTGCCAATTCACGCATTTTATTTGCACATTTCATTTCTGATTTATATTAGCAAGTTGTTTAGCTAGCCAGCAAACACTCACAATTTTATGCTTTACTAGTCATTCCATAGCCTTTATAGTACCCTCCATGATATAAAAGGATATTCTTTCTGGGAAATAGCCAGTAAATAACAGAAAGATGCTAATAAAAATGTAGTTAACTCTTAGTGTTAGGATATGCAAGGGAAAGACAAAGTGCCAGGGAAGGAGCAAGTCAGTTATACTTTTGTTTTTAAAATTTGAAGGATCCATCAAGGCGTTGGCATATATGCCTTGAGAATGTCAATGGTTCAGAAATACATAAAATATGTCTTACCATTTTATTGAAGAAATTTAAGCAGAATATGAAATAATTTTAAAAGAAGACCACGTAGTATATTATATGTAGATTTCCAGTAAAGTAAAAAAATATCAATTCATGAGGCTTCTTATCACATAAGTAAGGATAAATCAATGATATCGAAATCATGTGAACATAGAGTCAATATTTTTAGAGTACTACATCACTTGGAAAGACATCGTCTGAAACATTATTTCTGTACAGTTTCTTAGCATTTTCTCCCTTTTTCTTACTCCTGCGTGTAGTTTTCTTTTTTTTGAGGGTTATAGTTTCTGTACAGACCAAAGAATTTCTTTCAGTTGGATACAACCACCACAATTTTAAGTATATCTTTGCTATCAGAAGCCACGCCCATCCGTAATGAGCAGTGTCCTAACACCATGATTGCAGCTGGAGGAGGCGGTGTTGATGTGTCAGCAAGCAGCACTGGAAAAATGCTCAGCATGGTCTTCCATCCTTCAAGTCCAGGCACACACCGCGTTCTTTAAACCATCACATGGTTGATAAAGGAAGAACACTACACGTTATTGTACTTTCCTTTACTTTTTAGCGTATTTGGTATCATCTCCCTCTTCAAACGTCTATAGCTTCCAATTCCACTGAGTTTGGCTATTATAAATACACCATTTGGAAAATAATTTTTTCAGAATGGTTTTTTTCTTGCATGACTCTTTTACACAATTTTCATTTCAAATCTAGTCTGCTTTTATCACCTCACATGGCAATTTATAGTTCAATTATTTTGTTTTCCCTGAGTTTTTAATAGCTTATGGTGGTGCTGACATAACTTGTAAAACGTTTGCGGGCAGATCGACATACAGTCTTACACCCGTATATAAATCATGCAAAATTTACACATAACCCTGAGAGAAGTTTGGCGTGACTTTATTTATTCTCATTCTCTAGGACACGTGAAGTTGGGAAAAGCATGAGAATGGCTTCGGGAACTGTGCAGTTTGCCTCAGGAAATAATTAAAAGGTGATCGGCTTAGGGTTCCAGAGAAAATTCCTGTGATCGCAATCAACTTTTTACAACGTCCGTAAGTGATACAGACAAAATTTTCCTCCAACTTTCTTTTACTAACTTTATATTTAAGGAGGAAAAGGTTACAACTTTTGAGGAGAGTTAGAGAGAGAGAGGGAAGGAAGACAGACTACAGCATCATTTGTGCTGGAGAAACGGGCAGCTATTATGGAGGCCCTTAAAATTGTCATAAATTCGTGCACCTGTCTCCTACCCATCATGTAATATACAGTGGAAAAACAACTGTGTTTAGAGTTAAAAAAAAAAACAGACACAAACATGTCCTAGGTTTAAGGGTTAGCTCTAGGCAGTGTTCTGATACGCAGTCAAAAACGGAAAATTTTGGTAGTTCAAAGCAGAAAGATAGAGGTCTTTCCTACCTAACCCAGAGCCAGGCGTGTTTGTAAACTATCTAATGTTGCCGTCATGTCAATGGAGCTAGAAGGCAGCCTTGATTTTACTCCTTTCTCTTTATATATTATCAAGCTTTTTAACCACATTTACAAATTATCCCATTTTACTTTTGTTTTATCTGCTGAATTTATCGGTTCTTGTGAAAACTATTTGATACTTTCCTCTCGTTATGTATTGAGTTTATACTGTTCGGTACACAGGTTCACAATTATTATATCATTGAGTGATGTCCTTATTTATACACAATAATGCTTTCAACTGTAAATTCTGTTTGCGCTCATGATAATAGTGTTTGCTATATTGTCTTTCTCTTGGATAGTATCATTTCTCATTCCTCTATTTTAAAACTTCCAATGCCATTAAGTTCTAATTAAGAATTTGTAGGGGCCGGCGTGGTGGCGCAGAGGTTAAGTTCACACGTTCTGCTTCAGTGGCCCGGGGTTCACTGGTTCAGATACCGGGTGCGGACTTGGCACTGTGTGGCAAGCCATGCTGTGGTAGGCGTCCCACATATAAAGTAGAGGAAGATGGGCATGGATGTTAGCTCAGGGCCAGTCTTCCTCAGCAAAAAGAGGAGGATTGGCAGAGTTAGCTCAGAGCTAATCTTCCTCAGGAAAAAAAAAAGAATTTGTAAATAGCTGAATTTTATTTCTTTTTGCTCAAGTTGAGAATAATTGCCTTTTAAGTAAGCTTGCTTTACTTGTATTGATAACGATTACATTTCCTTATCACGTAAGTCCTTTTCTTCTTTGGTCTCATTCCATCTTTGGATACCATCCTTGTTTCACCTTTTCCTCTAGTGGTTTCAAAGTTTGACTTTTTGTTCTATTTATTTGAAGAGGGGTTTCTCAACAGAGAAGCAAACGACGTTTTGGGTTGGATAATTCTTTGTTGTGAGGGCCTGACTTCTCAGCAGTAGCCTAACCTCTACCCACAAATGACAGTAGCATGCTCCCACCTCGAGTGATGACAGCCAAAAGTGTCTCCAGTATTGCTAAGTGTCCCGAAGGGGAAGAGTCACTCATAGTTGAGAACCACTGTTTTAAAGATTATCCGTAATCTTTATGTGCACATATGTCTTAACAAAGCTTAACATTAAGAACGTGATGCTTTCTGCTCAGAGAAGATGAGGACCTCGAAATACTATGCCTGAACTCCTTTCTTGTGGATTCAATTTCTTTTCTAGTAAAGTACTTCCTTCTGAAAAGGTGTTTTCTATAAGAATAAGGTCTCTTACTGGGTGAGTGTATCTGAAAATATGTTTACTCTACCCTGACTCTTAAATGATAATTGAGGTCGGATTAGAAAGATGATATCAGTCTTCCTTAGCAATTGGGAGATATTGCTCCATTTGGGTTTGGGATGTGTCATTGCTCATGAGAAGTCTGCTGACAGGCTGGTGATCATTCCTGGGAAGTGATCTGCATTCTCTAAGTTTTTATTATTTTCTCATCATCATCTTTGATGTTCTGAGCTTCCTTACGATATTTATCCTATATGTGGATTTGTTTTTAAATTATTCTACTCAAGATTTGACAAGTGTTTTTAATCTGAGTATGCATGTTTTCTTCAACTCTGGAAAATCCTCCAACATCATCTTTTCAAACATTGCTTTTCCCTTATTTTCTGGAATCTCTCCTAGAATGGTAGTTATTCCAAACAAGTTGAAATATCTCCTTCTTTCTTTGTATCTCAGCTTTCACATCTCCATCCTCTATGTGGCCATGCTTCGGTCTCACGGATTTTTTTATATTTGTCTATTATTTTATCACTTTTCTCTTTAGCACTGTCTGACATAACTGCTTAAACACTTGGGTTTTTAATGTTAGTGAACTACATTATTTAATCTACAATTTACATTTCCTTCTTCAAATCTGACTCCCCTTTTTTTGCATTATGTTTGTTCGTGAATTTTGGTTGTATTCCTTTCATCTCTGAATATTTTAAACCTGTTTTATAATATCTCTTTTAGATTTGTGAAAAAGGATTGACGGGATGTGAATTTTTGTAGCTGCCAATTCTGATATTGGCAATTTATTTCTTTTGTGTCTGCTGAAATTTGTCCAAATGAGCTCATTGTCAGTGGGGGTTGTTTTCCTAGTGGAGGACTGAGTGGCCCAAGCTGTGGGGTGTCCTTCCAGTTCTCAGGCAAATGTCTTGGCTCTGTGCCTCCCTCGGTACTGGGTGAATGTGCAGATTCAGGCATCACATCCACACGCTTGTGTTTCCTATTTCCTTCAGGTTATAAATGTTCTTCCAGTGGCCTGTGGGGATTAGTTGCGCTCTCCCATATCCCAAGGCCAGTGGGCAGTCTCTCTGGTCCTTTGGAATGGACATGACGACTTGTGCAGATTCGTCTCTTTATTTAGGAAGCTCAGCGCCATCTCCCAGACCCAGGCTCGTGGCCACCACAGCATCTTGGTGAAGATGTTAAGAATCCATCCATGGAGCCGTGCATTAACCCCAGATCTCTGTGGGATATTTGTTTAGCTCTCACTCACTGTTTAAGTTTTCTCATTTTCTGGCTTGAGGGTTTTCTCATTTTTACTTTTAAGCTAGGTCTTGACTTTAAGTTTTATTGGTTATATTTCATCAATATAATGTTAACATATAATTTCTATGTTTGAAATTTTCCACTTCAGCTGAGCTTTCTGTATTGACTAGAACTCATTTGATTTTCTAACATATCAATTTTTCTTGTTACTGCTTTTGCTTCTATATCTTTAATTTTTTTAAAAATCATTACTTTATGCAGCTCTGTTTAGATCTTAATCTGTCCTCTCCTCCTCAGCTTTCTGCTTCTGTTTCATGGGGATTGTTTCTTCTCATCTTCTACTGAGAATACCAAACCTGTTTGAAAATGCTCTGCTAGCTCATGTAGTAAATACTTTTCGGATGTCTGCACTTCATTTTTGCCTTAGGATGTAATTCTTTCCCCCTTCATCCACAGTAAATTTTTTTTATAAATTCTACGCTGAGGTCTTTTCCTGGTTGACTCTCTAAACCCACCATTCACCCTCCTTCACGCTGTGTGCCCCGTGAACATAATCCGTATGGAGCACATCAACAGGCTGGAGGACATTCTGGTTTCCAGTTGAGTTCAGCCAGTGGTAGTGCCTGCAGGGGGTTGGGGAATAAGATGAGAATGAGATTGGAGTATCTATTTCCCTACTTTCATTCCTTCCAGGTATTTGAGACTCGGCACAGCACCTGCGAGGGACCCTCTGCCTGGAGCCCCCCTCTAGATTCCAAGAACTGGTCCCTGGCCTTGCCCCTTCAGACTCGGGGTAGAAATGGCTCCTTGTGGTTGCTCACCCTGGGGATCTGCACCTTCCTTCTTTGCTTTCCTTACGCCCTGCCTACATCTTGCTAAAACAACCCCTTTAGCAAATTCTTTCCTTATATTCCACTTTTGTTTGTTTCTTTTGTTTTGTTTTTTTGAGTCCTGATTAATAAAGATTTCACTTGGAATTTTACTTTTTGCTATTTTTCCTCATTCTTTATAGGGAGATAATCCATCTAGAGCAGCCAAACAGTCTGTGGAGTTTCCTTGGCCGTAGTCATAAAATGTGTTGGTCGGTTCTGATTTTTATATTTATAGCTCGAATTTATTGCTTTCATATTGAATGGCTTTGTGAGAATCAAACAGGAATTTCTCCTTTCCCATTGGCCACCTCTCCAATTTTCTTCTGTGCAGTATTCAGGGCCAGCTGTGACACACACATTTAGCCACTCAGGTTGATTTTTGCCTAAAGTCCTCTTTCTTTCTCTTTTTTGTCTCCCCGCAGACACCTCACCTGCCACCAATTCCTGGAGATGTTTTCTTGGACCTCCCCTCGTTTTCCTACAATTAAGATAGAATCTCTTACCCCTTTTCCTACCTTGTTGTTGAGTCATTACTTGCAAGGAATAAAAACACACCGAAACGGCTCAGCAACAAGAAAGAGGTGAGAGCTGTTCAAAGCCTAGAAATCCAGGACGGGAACAGAGGTGGGCTTTGTGCAGACCAGCCTGGGCCTGGCGTCAGAAAGCCGTCAGATCTAGAGAAGTGGAGACTTTTCTCTTCCTAAGGCTACGTGGTTTTCTGCCATTGCTTGTCTCACATGTGGTCCAATTTTGCAACCCTAATCGGCGACCTCTGCCCTTGAGTCCACATGACAGTGCACTTGGACTCCACTCTGATATGACTCATTCTTTGAGTCCAGTTCCCAGGAAAAATCAAAAACCAAAATCCAGAAAGCCAGTGATATCTTATTTTGGTTTTGATTTGCTTTTGCCTAATAATTAGTGGCATTGAACATCTTTTCATGGGCCTGTTGGCTATCTGTCTATCTTCTTTGGAAAAATGTGTGTTCATATCCTCTTCCTATTTTTAAATCAGGTTATTTTGTTGTTGTTTAGTTGTATGTGTTCTTTATATATTTTGGATCTTAACCCCTTATTGGATATATATATGACTTGCAAATATCTTCTCCCATTTGATAGGTTGTCTTTTCATTTTGTTGGTGGCTTCCTTTGTTGTGTAGAAGCTTTTTAGTTTGATGCAGTACATTTGTTTGTTTTTACTTTTGTTTCCCTTGCTTGAGGAGATATTTCCAAAAAGATATTGCTAAGACCAGCGTCAAAGACTGTACTGCCTATGTTTTCTGCTAGTAGTTTTATGGTTTCAGCTCTTACATTCAAGTCTTTAAACCATTTAATCAATTCTGTTTCATTGATCTGTGTGTCTGTTTTTTGGCCAATATCATACTGTTTTGATCACTATAGCTTTGTAGTAGTTTGAAATCAGGGACTGTGATACCTCCAGCATTCATCGTTTTTCTCAGGATTACTTTGGCTATTTGGGGTCTTTTGTGGTTTCATACAAATTTTAGGATTTTTTTGTTCTAGTTCTGTGAAAAGACCAATTGGGATTTTGATTGGGATTGTACTGAATCTGTAGATTGCTTTAAGTAGTATGGACATTTTAACAATGGTAATTCTTCCAATCCATGAGTGTGCAATATCTTTCCATTTCTTTGTGTCTTCTTCAATTTCTTTCAGTAATGTCTTATAGTTTTCAGTGTCTGGATCTTTCATCTTCTTGGTAAATTTTTCCTAGATATTTTATTCATTTTGTTGCAATTGTAAATGGGATTGTTTACTTAATTTCTCTTTCTGATAGTTTGTTGTTAGTGTATAGAAATGCAACCTATTTTTGCATATCGATTTTGTATCCTGCAACTTTACTATATTTGTTTATTATTTCTATTAGTTTTTGGGTGGATTCTTTAGGGTTTTCCACATATGAAATCATGTCGGCCACAAATAGTGACAGCTTTATTCTTCCTTTCCGATTTGGATGACTTTTATTTCTTTTCTTGCCTAATTGCTCTGGCCAGGACTTCCAGTGCTATATCGTATAAAAGTAGTGAGAGTGGGCATCCTTGTCTTGTTCCTGACCTTAGAAGAACAGCTTTCAATTTTTCACCATTGAGTATGATGTTAGCTGTGGGTTTGTCATATATGGCCTTTATTATGTTGAGGTACTTTTCTTCTACATGCATTTTATTGAGAATTTTTTATCACAAATGGATGTTGAATGTTGTCAAATGCTTTCTCTGCATCTATTGAAATGATCATGTGATTTTTTTTTAATAATTTTTTTTTGAGGAAGATTAGCCCTGAGCTAACATCTGCCACCAATCTTCCTCTTTTTGCTGAGGAAGACTGGCCCTGAGCTAACATCTGTGCCCATCTTCCTCTACTTTATATGTGGGACTCCTGCCACAACATGGCTTGACAAGTTGTGCATAGGTCCACACCCGGGATCCCAACTGGTTATCCCCAGGCCACCAAAGCAGAACACGCCAACTTAACCATTGCACCACCAGGCTGGCCCCAAACGTGTGATTTTTATTCCTCATTTTGTTAATGTGGTGAATCATGTTGATTGATTTGCAGATGTTGAATCATCCCTGCATCCCTGGAATAAATCCCACTTGATTGTGGTGTGTGATACTTTTAATGTATTGTTGTATTTAGTATGCTAATATTCTGTGGAGAATTTTGCATTTATGTTCATCAGGGATATTGACCTGTAGTTTTATTTTTGTGTTGTGCTTGTCTGGTTTTGGTATGAGGGTGATGTTGACCTCATAAAATGAGTTAGGAAGGGTTCCTTCCTCTTCTATTTTTTGGAAGAATTTGAAAAGGCTAGGTATTAAATCTTCTTTGAATGCTTGGTAGAATTCATCAGTGAAGCCATCTGGCCCTGGACTTTTGTTTTTAGGGAGGTTTTTGATTGTTGTTTCAATCTCCTTACTAGTGATCATTCCATTCAGATTTTCTATTTCTTCCAGTTCAGTCTTGGAAGGTTGTATGGTTTTAAGAATTTATCTACTTCTTCTAGATTTTCTAATTTGTTGGCATATAGCTGTTTGTAGTAGTCTTGTGATCCTTTGTATTTTCGTCGTGTCCATTGTAATTTCTGCTCTTTTGTTTCTGGTTTTATTTATTTGAGACTTCTCTCTTTGTTTTTGTTAGTGAGTCTGGCTAAGCCTTTGTCAATTTGCTTATTTTTATTTATTTTTATTTTATTATTTTTTTGGTGAGGAAGATTGGCCATGAGCTAAGATCTGTGACCATCTTCCTCCATTTTGTATGTGGTACGCCACTACAGCATGGCTTGATGAGTGGTGCCATGTCTGCACCAGGATCCAAACTGGTGAACCCTGGGTCGCTGAAGTGGAGCACGTGAACTTAACCACTATGCCACTGGGCCAGACCCTCAATTTGCTTATTTTTTCAAAGAACCAGCTCTTAGTTTCATCAGTTTTTTCTTTTGTCTTTTTAGTCTCTATTTCATTTATTTCCACTCTGATTTATATGATTTCCTTCCTTCTATTGCCTTTGGGCTTCATTTATTCTTCTTTTTCTAGTTCCTTTAGACGTAGGGTTAGATTGTTTATTTGAGATTTTTCTTGTTTCTTGAGGTAGTCCTACATTACTTTAAACTTCCCTCTTTGTACTGCTTTTGCTGCATCCCATAGGTTTTGGTATGTTGTATTTTCATTTTCATTTATCTCTGTATATTTAATTTCTCCTTTGACCTCTTTGCTGACCCAATAGTTGTTCTGTAGCATGTAACTTAATCTCCACATATTTGTGATTTTTCCAGTTTTCTTCTTGTAGTTGATTTCTAGTTTTATACTGTTTTGGTCAGAAAAGTTGCTAGAAATGATTTCAATCTTTCTAAATTTATTGAGACTTGTTTTGTGTCCCAAAATATGGTCTCTCCATGAGAATGTTCCATGTGCACTTGAGAGGAGTGCATATTCTGCTGCTTTGGGATAAAATATTCTGTACATATCTGTTAGGTCCGTCTGGTCTAATGTGTCATTTAAAGCCAATGTTTCCTTATTGATTTTTCTGTCTGGATCATCTATCCATTGATGTAAGTGGGGTGTTAAAGTCTCCTACCATTATAGTATTGCTGTCAATCTCTCCCTTTAGGTCTGTTAATAGTTGCTTTATATACTTTGGTATATATAGAGGGCTCTTATGTTAGGTGCATATATATTAATAAATGCTATGTCTTCTTGATGGATTGTCCCGTTTATCAGTATATAATGTCCATCTTTGTCTTTTGTTACCTTTTCTGGCTTGAAGTCTATTTTTTATGATGTAGGTATGGCTACACCTGCTTTCTTTGGCTACCATTTGTTTGAAATGTCACCTTCCACCCCTTCACTTTAAGCCTGTCTTTATCTTTAGAGCTGAGATGAGTCTCTTGAAGGCAACATGTTGTTGGACCTTTTTGTAATCCACTCTGTGCTTTTTGATTGGCAAGTTTGATACACTTACATTTAGGGTGATATTGATATATGAGGACTTAATACTTTCATTTTATCTTTTGTTTTCTGGTTGCCCTACATCTTCATTGTTTCTTTTTCTTTGTGTTTCTGTCTGCCATTTTAGTTTGGTGGTTTTCTGTGATGTTTTTCTCAGTTTCCTCTTTTTATGTTTTGTGTCTCTGTTCTAGATTTTGTGTGTGATTACCATGAGGTTTATATACAATGTCTCAAAGATAAAATAGTCCTTTTTCTGCTAATACCATCTTATCTTCATTTGCCTGTACAGGTTCTGTCCTTTTCCTCCTTCTCTCTTGTGTTTTTGTTGTCACAAATTATCCCTTTTTATGTTATGAGTTAGTTACCATATTGAAGTAGCTTTAGTTATTTCTAATGTCTTTTCCCTTTAACCTTTTTGCTATAATTAAATGTTCAATGCCTTCTTGTGTAATAGCTTTGCAGTTTTCTGGTTCTGTCTACTTATCATTTTACTCAAAATTTTGTATACTTTTGCCTTTTTGTTTCAGGTAGAAGAGCTCCTTTCAACATTTCTCGTAAGGCAGGTCTCATGGTGGTGAACCCTCAGCTTTTGTTTGTCTGGGAAAACCTTTATTTCTCCTTCATATCTGAAAGATAACTGCTGGATAGAGTATTCTTGGTTGGCAGTTTTTATCTTTCAATATTTTGAGTATGTCGTTCCACTCCCTCCTGGCCTGTAGAGTTTCTGCTGAGAAGTCTGCTGATAGTCTAATGGGGTTCCTCTGTAGGTTACTGTCTTTTTTCCCTGGCTGCCTTTAAAATTCTTTCTTTGTCATTGACTTTTTACAGTTTTAACATAATGTGTCTTGAAGGTCTTTTTGCAATGAGACAGGTGTTCTAATTTCTTCATGTACTTACATATGTAATTCCTTCCCCAGATTTGGGAAGTTCTCAGCTATTATTTCTTTAAAGAAACTCTCTGTTCCTTTCTCCCATTCTTCTACTTCTGGGATACCCATTATCCTTATGCTGCTTTTTCTTACGGCATCAGATATTTCTCATAGAGTTTCTTTATGTTCTTCAAATCTTAATTCTCTCTCCTCTTCCACATGAATCATTTCTAAATTTCTATCTTCAAGCTCAGTAATGCTCTCTTCCATGTGGTCAGCTATATTTCCAACACTTACTACTTTATTCTTCATCTCATTTAAGGAGCTCTTCAGTTCCAGAATTTTTGATTGGTTCTTTTGGTAGAATTTCAATCTCTTTGGTAAAGTACGCCTTCTGTTCAATATTTTATTCCTGAGCTCATTGAACTGTCTTTCTAAGTTTCTTGTAGCTTGTTGAGTTGCTTCATGACAACTATTTCAATTCTCTATCCGTTAGATTGTAATCATCCATGACTTCAAGTTTGGTTTCTGGAGAATTGACATTTTCTTTTTGTGATACCATATTATCATGATTTTTCATGGTGTTTGATGAGTTTTTCCTCTGCCTGCACATTTGTGATTGTAAACACCCTTCTTATTTGGGTAAGACTTTGTTTCCTTTGATTCTGAGCTGCTTCCGACTGTATCTGAGAGCCTCTGCTTTCTGCCTTCACTGCCTCTGCCAGAGGCCCCATCAATGCCCCCCACATGCTGCTGTGCCTCTAAGGTCACTGGCTTGCTGCTGCTGTGCTTGTGTGGTCATGAGCATTGCCACTGGGGTCACCAGGCTGGTGACTACCTTTGCTGCTTCTGAGGTAGCCTGGGTCACAAACTCCATGACTGCGATGGGGGAGGGGCAGAGGGATGGAAGGAGCTTGGGTTGCAATGGCTTTCATGTCCAGAAAGGGGGTGCTTCCGGAAGGTCCCAGGCTCTGCTGCAGTTTCTGGAGCCATCAACTCTCTCTCTTGTTTCTGACTTGTGTTAAAAGTACCTCCCAAAAGGAACTTGGAACTTCAGCTTTTGGCTCTGATGGAGGAACTTACAAAAGATGAACACCCACTGAGAAGAATCAGAAAATAGATACAATGCACACACACATACCTACAAACACAATCTGTTTAAAGGTGTTGTAAGGTTTCTCAGAAGCCAGGACTTCACCCAAGATCTTCAGAGATGAAAATTTCATTGATGTGAGCCCACCATCCCACATGTTGTGACACTCTTGGGGCATGTGCCAGTTTTTAAGCTTGATAGAGCAAGAGGCTGAGGGCAACTGCTAAGGGGCAACAAAACCAGCAGAGCTTTCAGCAATCCCTTATGGTTTAGGAAAGAAAAACAGAAGTGTAGACCTGTGAGGGTGCCAGGACTTGAGGGTCGAAGATTATGGAGATAAATGAGGTGCAGGGAAGTGTTTTAGAAATAGTAAAGGAGAAGTGGGCTATTTCACCTCTAGATATTTGTTGATTTGTAAGCTCCACAGGACAAGGGACCCAAAACTAAGCAAAATATAAAAATCAAGGTAAGATTTTGGTAGTCTCAGTTCTTTGCTGGGGAGACAAAAATTAGAGTAAAGAATGTCCCAAATGGAGATGTCTTGGTAGACGTGGCAAGCTCTGAGTAAGGAATCCCTGGGGCATGGGGTGGTTGTTTTATACACTAAGAGATAGAGCTCGAGCCTCATAGTGTCCGAAACCCAGCCTCAGGTCACCTAGATAGAGACAATCCACCAGCATGCTGACTGTGTGCCGGAAAATGAGGGGAACTCTGGAAATGGATAGCATCACACAGTGTCTCTCAAATTTTTCATGCATGATGACTGTATTTCCTAAAAAATTTCCGAGCATACAAAGAAACATGTTCAAGAGAGAAAGATAGACAGTAAAATTAGCCCTGTGGCTGACGCAGGCTATTGCAATGCAAACCAAGACTTTAAATTTACATTAATTAATATGTTCAAGATAATAGAGGGTGAGATGGGCAATTTAACCAGAAATCTGCAATCTATAAAAGGAAATTGTAGAATTAAACAAATAATTTAAAATAAAAACTCAATAAATGTGTTTAACTGTAGATTGACACATCTGAAAAAAAGGATATATGTTAGGAAAGACAAGAAAGACTGAAGCACAGAAAGTAAAAGAATGGGAAATGCAAAACGATCATAAAAGACACATGGACATAATGAAAAGGTCCTATATAGGTAATTTTTATAACAGAAGGAGAGAGTAAATGGAGCAGAAGCAGTATTTGAAGACCAAAGGATTGACAATCTTTCAAAAGTGATGAGAGAAATCAAGCCAAAAATTGATTGAGAGCTGTGAACCCAAGCGTGGACAAAGAAACAAACAAGCAAGAAACTATGCTACTGCACTGTAGTGAAACTCTTTCAAATCAAAGATAGGGAAAAAACATAAAGAACAGAAAAGTCTGAGACAAAAAGATACTAACCATCAGAAGATTAGCAATAAAACTAATGACTGACTTCTCAAGAGAATCAGCCCAAGTCAGAAAAGGGAAGGACATCTTTAATGTGTTGAAAGAAAGTAATTGTCAACTTATGCTTTACTTAATGAAAAGTTTCTTCAAAAGTAGAGGTGAAATAAAAACATTTGCAGTCAAAGATTCTGAGAATTCTTCACTGGGCGGCCAGCACTGCAAGAAATGCTAAAGGGAATTCTTCAAGCAGAGGGAAATGATGCCAGATAGAAACACAGAAACGCAGAAAGGAATGGAGAGCAATGAAATGGTAACAATGTAAGAAAATCTAAGCAATTGTTCACCATACAAGCAACAACAATACACTGATTCCCCAAGAGTGTAACATAAGTTTTTAATTTAACATGATAAATCCCATTCAGAAGCATGCCTTTCCTTTCCCACTTCTATCTAATGTTACTTTCCCTCAGGCTGTAGAAGATCTTCTGCTTCTACTTGGTGAACAATGAGACGTCATCTGGGCTTATTTTATCACTTTTGCCAACATTTAAGATGACTTTCCCTGGCCCCTTGAGCGCCTCCTTTGTCAGGTTTAGATTTGAGAGGGCCCCTGCTGTGCACAGCAGAGTTTTTTCTTGATTCTGGAGCCTAGATTCAATTTGCCTTGTTTTGTCTTGCTGTTCTTGTTTCTGTTTTTGTATAATTGCTCTGTCCATCCACCCCCACTGTCAAGGGAAGCTCCCAGGGCTCCCTTTCTGCCCACCTTTATGTATCCACTGTTTTCGTTTTTTGGACGTGACTCCATTTCTCAAGATAAAATTTGCAAACACCTTTATCATTTATGTACCCAGGTACTTATAGGCTTTGAATAAGTTTAAAAAATACTTGTCATGTAGGAAAGAGGATGTTTTATTGGATTTTGTGACAAGAACCACCACAGAATCCCAGACCTAGAGGCAGATATTGAAAGGAAGGCAAGGTCTTAGTGTTTTATTGATTTTAAATATATATACCTGACTTCCAGCCACAGCTGTTATCCCAGCTGGAGGGTTTGGACATGCTTAGTCAAGGATTACACAGAGTCTGCCTGGAATGCGGCGCCTCATTGCACAGGCTAAGGATTTATTGCTGTTTCGAAAGGATAGTCTTTAAATGTTTGTTTAATATTTATTTAGTGGAGATAGGAAGGGGCCTAACTTTTGTATTAACGAACTGTCTACCTATTTATTTATGTTTAAACTATGTAGTTTATTTTATGTGCTGAATATTATCTAGTGTTTCATTTTATTTGGAATTATCTTTTGTTTTACAATCTTTCTGTTACCCGTAGCTTATAGAGTGTTAGTCACTCTCAGTCACCAAGGATAGAGGTAAAGTATATAATAACAGTCTTGTTCAAAATACATACAAAAGTCCTTTTCATTTACTTTCCTGGTGAGAACAAGTTCCCTACTTCTCTCTAGACATTGTTCTCAGTTTTCTTCTTTTTTTATTGATATAATTGACATATAACATTGTATAAGTTTAAGGGGTACAATGTATCAATTTGTTATATTTATATATTGCAATATGATTACCATCCTAGCGTTAGCTAACACCTCTATCAGGTCACACAATTATTTTTTTCTTCGTGGTGAGAACAATTAAGATCCAGTCTCTTAGCAACATTGAAGTTTATATACAGTATTGTTGACAGTAATCACTACGCCGTGCATAAATCTCCAGGACTTATCTACCTAGTAGTTGCAAGTTTGTACTCTTAAACAATATCTCCCCAATTTTCTTTTGAAAGTTCCTGAGCCAGTTGCCTTTCTAGAAGGGACATTAAACGTTTAAAACTGGGATGATAAAACCTGCCACTCGCTCCTGGTCACGCACTGTGTGCGCATGACTTTGGTTGGAAATTTCTGCTGACGGTGACTGCTCGGTGGGGCTGGCTCTCAGCTGCTGAGTTGAGGGTGGACTTGCCAGCAGTTGCAATTTGCACAGCAGACTTGCTGTCTGAACTGCAGAACCACTCAAGCAAGATAGGGTGGTGCCAGGGCGGAGTATTCTGAAGCCAGTCCACTTGAGGGCACTGTCTACTTCATCAGGAGTATGACCAAACTACATTCTGGCAGTTGTATGAGGAATTCCACCAGAAAAGCCCAATAAATTGGCCCAATACCTGACTTACTGCATTGGAACTTTGCAGTCTCTATTGGTGTGGTCTCAGGTAGCCTCCTGGCTAGCGGCTCAATTGTGTTTTTCAATCTAACCCTACTGATACGGTGGAATTCCCCACCCCTCCTCTCAATACCATCTTCTCTAAGCTTTATTTTTTTGTAATTTTTGGACATTTTTTCCATTGAGTATGTATTTCATGAGTCTTTCAAATCAGATGACGAGAGTGTTTCAGACCATACTGCCATGTAAAATGGGCCTAACTGGAATTGTTTTTCAACACTTATTGATGCTTTTGCTATTGTTTTCAACATAGCAACATTCCTTTAGAATAAGCAAAACTCAACATACCTCAGAGCTGGATTTTGTAATCTATAATCCCAAAGCAAGTTGAAAAGTTTGTATTTGTACAGCATTGTAGAGTTTCTAGAGAGCTTTTCCACCGTGGAAGCAATCTGACCCCATGAACGGAAGCAGCGAGGAAGAAAGGCTGGAGGCTCTGAATGTGGGCATCTGTTGGCTATCTTCTCAGCATCTAAAATAAAACACACTTGGACAAACAAGGAGAAATTTATATAATTCCTTGTCTGGTTTACATGGAGAGTTTGTGCTCTCCCCAGGGGTGGCTGTGCTCTGATTCTGTGCGTGTGTGAATGAGGGAAGTGTGTAGGAATAATCTCTGTGGAGTTAAGTTAAGGACCCTTTTGTTGCCCTTCTGTTTTGCATCACATTTTAGCATTTCCTGGCACTAACTGAACATAATTGGTGCCATGCCCATGATTATTTCTTTCTAATTCCCAAACTGTTCCCTTGACCACGTGGATGGTGGCAGGACAAGACAAGGAGAAACAAGTTTCAGTTCACCTCCACTATATTGAACATATTTAAAAGTATTTATAGCAAATGTTTGTCAAATTTACAGAATTTTTATGAAGATGGAATTGTTTTACATCATTATTTATTTGTTTCCCCATTATATCTGTTTTTGAACGCCTAAAAGACTAGCTAACTTGAACTATTTCACTTTGGAAAGATTAAAGATGTTCCAGATTCACAGCATGTCACAAGAGGTTAAACGTTTCAATATATTTATTCCATGGAGAAACACTGGCTCAAGAACTACAACACCGTTCACGGGAATCCCATAATTGGACTGTATCAAGATCGCACATCCCATGATTGATTGTACCTAAGGACTTTGTGCTTTTGGTAGGAATTGATTGCTAACTTTATTTTTTTTTAATTGCAGAAAGAGGTTCTTTTGTTTTTCTGACAAAGTGGGTTAACATATTCAAAAAGTGAATAAGATATATAAAACCTACAAAGAAACAAAATATTTCCATCTTTCCCAAGTGTTGCAAATCTAATATGTAATAGGTAGGCAAAATTAAGATAAAATATGCTAAAAACTAAGTAATTAAAATACTATATTTTGTCAAAAATGTATAAAACTAAAAATAAATCATTCAAATATGCACAAACACACTGAAAGGGGGGTTGAATATTTGGAAAACTCCTTTTAGGCAAAGGGATTTTGCATAAAGTGACTTTAAGAAAAATGGTCTATTTCTGTGACTGTAACCTTAAAGTTTCTAAATCTATCATAAAATGTATTCACATATATGTCAAGGTTGGACATAACTATTCTTAAACATATATTTATGCCCTCCAAAACATTTCTAAGTAGTTAGACTATAATGTATGCATATGTTTATGTATGTGTATATATTGTGTCTATACACATATGTATCAGTTATCTATTGTCACAATAATATTGCATAAAAAACAGCCACAATGCCCAAAAGGCATAAAACAACACGCGTTTCTTTATCTCACAGTAGTGAACTCAGATGCTCTTGGCCGTGATTGCTTGTGCACCTGCAGTCAGCTGGAGTGACGAGGCAGCTCTGCCCCTCACGGCTGCCTCACCCACAAATTGAGGATGGATGGGTGCTGGCTGATGTAGGACGGTCTCAGAGGGAATGAGGGTGATGTGGCCCTGCTCCACATGTCTTAAAACAACAGCAGACTAGGCTGGTTGTGCTCAAAGCTGGCAGATGTGCAAGAGCAATGGCAGACACCTAGTGCCTTTCTTTCGAGCCCTGAATGCACCATCACCGCTAACACCCCACTGTGGAAAGCAAAATCATGTGGCTGAATCTAAAACCAAGGCTAGGGAAATCTGTTCCATCTTCTATTGAGGGAAGACATGCAAGTCATGTGGCAAACTGTGAATGAAGGGAGAGGTGAAAATTGGAGGCATTGATGCACTCAATCTACGGAAACTTCTGTATTCAGATTTTTAAATAAGACTCACCTTAACAGAATTAGGAATTTTTATGGGCTAGAACTTAGACAATGACTATCTATAATCTAGATAGAATTTCTATAATAATCAAAAAGAAAGGTCTTGAAATGTTCCCTCATATTAAGTGAAGTAACAGGGTTTTTTGGACAGATATTCTAATGTTACATTTTTCTTTTAATTATAAATAAGTAAGACTTGATTAATGATGGTGGAATTGAATATGTCCTAAACGGCTTTGCAGGTAAACAGTAAGAACTGGCAAGGAAGTATTGAGCATGACAAGTGTGGCCTCTTTCTGGAATTCTGTGCAATAGGCATTCCTTCTTCACTTGTAATGGACCTTGAACTTTTCTTCCCTCATGTTCAGACATCATAGAAACACTTAAATGGCACTTAAGCCACATTAAGCCAAAGAAAGCAAATGAACAAGCTAAAACAAATGAATCTCGCTTCCAAACTCAGAGCATGAGACTAAGAAAAGAGTCCAAGGGTTTAGAAACAGGTCCTGGCAGTCAGCCATTCAAAGGGCGTTTGCCTGGGGACTTTGTGTCCACACAAAACATACCACAGTGGGAGGGAAAGAAATGACTAGATCAAAGCTGGATAATCCAAGTCATGAAATCGCAGAAATGAGATATGACAAAGTGAAGCTTGCGTCACATTAGCGATGTGGGCCTAGCTTCTCAGAGCACAGGAGCTCGAGTCTCACCCTCTCCTGCTTGTTGTTCCTAAGTATTTGTAGGGTTGACAGGCAATGCTACAATTATCCCTCCCAGTTGCGAAATCCACTCTGCATTAGTCATTCTTTTGGGAACCTCATGGACTGAAGTTGCCTCCCCCTGGAAAAGCATGCTTTTCTCCTTAATGCCAGCTTAAGAAAGAATAAAGATAAGCAGAAATAAAGGACAGAAAGATGAAATGTTCAAGGTTTATCTGGAATATGACTTCATTTTAAAAAAAGGTGTTCTGGGAGATGAGAAAAAATAAATTATTATTAAAAACAAAAGAGAAAACTCTTACAAATCTCTTATAAATTGTAAACATGTAGAACATTTGAAAAGCTCTTGACTGCTGTAATATTTTGTATTCAAATTGTAACCATGACAAACAGTTTCTTATTAATTGGGCAGAATCATTTATGCTTGGGGTTGTTCCTAGGTCTACGCAGCTATTTGAGGAGAGAGAAAGTTCAAAGGACCAGCAGATAACAGAGATAACATGAATCTGGATTTGCTAACACATGCTTTTAAAATCCATAGTGCGTATGACTTAAAAACGACCTCCAACAACTGGTTAAGCAATTCATTGCACTCTCAGTGTCCTTAACGTTTTTGAGATAAAGATCCCTTGAGAGGCTAATTTGAACTCTCCTCCCGTGAAACATTCAGAGACCAGAATTTTAGATCCACTTTGTAGAAAGGAATTAATGATTTTTAGTTCTACTGAAAAGTAGTATAACCTTGTTGAGTTTAAAGATATAAAAGCCACTCATAATCTTGCTAATTATACAACAGATGGCCAAATGGAGAATTTTCATCACCTAATAAGAATAACAATAACATTATTGATAAATTGGTATCGTGTTTTATAATGAAAGCGTATTTATGTACATATGTCAGTTGATCCTCAAAACAACACTGTAAAATAGACATGACTATTATTATTACTGCTCTTTTATGATTAAAACTACTGAAATCTCGGTTTGAACAATTTCTTCAAAATAGCACCAAATGACAGAGGTGGAATGTGAATCTGGGTCCTCTGCTTCAGGGACTAGTACTTATCCTGCCTCACAAAGAAGTGAAGAGAATTCGCTGAGACACGTATAAAGCACTTAGAATAGTGCATGGGGTACAGCAAATGTGCGATAAATGTAAGTCACTATCATTATAACAAACGCATATGTAATCAGAACGCAAACGGCACTGGCTGACTGAACACAAACTTGATGCGTAAAAAAAGTGCTGAGAGTGGATTCATTTTAGTTATTTATTTTTATTTTTATTATTCTTTTTAAAGATTGGCACCTGAGCTAGCAACTGTTGCCAATCTCTTTCTTCTTTTTCTCTTCTTCTTCTCCCCTAAGCTCTCCAGTACATAGTTGTATATTGTAGTTGTAGGTCCTTCTAGTTGTGGCATGTGGGACGCCGCCTCAGCGTGGCCTGATGAGCGGTGCCATGTCCGCGCCCAGGATCTGAACCGGTGAAACCCTGGGCCAGCAAAGCAGAGCACAGGAACTCAACCACTCAGCCATGGGGCCGGCCCCTGAATTGATTTTAAAAACTGGGAAAATTCCCAGTTTGTCTAGAATCGGCAAGTGTTTATCTTTGTGACTTCTATATGAATATTACTTTAAAGATTGCCAATAACTGATGTCTAAAATCCTGCGGGTTTACTGTGGGATTCAGTTGTATTTAACCCTGTTAGGCATTCTATGAAACCAGTGAGCCATTCAATTTTGGAGCCCTAGTAAACTAGAATTTCTCTTCTCTTAAGCCCTGGAGACAATTTAAAGGACAGTGTGTTTGATGCCTAAGTGACTTGTGCCCTAGAAGACCCCTTTATGTGGGGTGCCTCACCCTCCTGTGCACCTGTCACCAGCTCATTCTCTGAGACAGAATGTGTGGGACACACCGACAAATACACAGGCTTCCTTTTCATAAGAGCCTCCACTCTGAGCCCTACAGGCTTTTCGTTTCTGGTGATCCAAGGAGGACCAGGCCTCTTTACAGCTCTCTCTGAAGTTATGTCACTGCTTCTGCATTTTTGATATGCACCTGTACACTCAAGGATTTTCTACAGACGGAAGGCATGCCTCCACTTAATATAGAAAGGGAACAAGCAGAGAAAGAATCCTGTCAGGATTGGGAACTTGCACACTTTGTTCTGTACCTATGATCTCTGTAATTGTTTCATTTTAGTCCTAGAGTTAAAGAGAACCAACATTCATCACCAGTCTTTTGTGCCTCTGTGTCTCTGTTTATTTCTTGGGTGGCTGAAATTTAGTCTTGAGTAGTTTCACCAAGAAGAGCTCACAGGTGCCACATACCCTGAGTTCTTCATGTTCAAGGTTTGTTGCTTTTACTCCTGCATGAGAGCTTGGGTGGGGACACAATTATTGAGTCCCACTCTATCTTTAGAACACTGAAGCGTTTCTCCACTGTCTTCTCATGTTCTCATGGAACTGTTGGAGACTAGCCTCCTGTGTTACCATTTAGAAGTATCTTGATCTTCACGTGCATTTAAAAGACTCTTTCATCACTTTGAAGTCCAGTGATGTCATTATTATTGGCATTGGTCATTCTATATCTATCTTCTCTTGGGACATACCGTGCTCTTTCTAGATTTATCACTATTTTTTTAAATTTCTGGGATGTATCATCTTTTAAAATATTTGTGAAGTTTCATTATTTTGATTCTCCCCTTTAGGGGAGCTATTTCTGTATATGTTTGTTTGTCTGTTATAGTAATAATCTTTCCTGTGTCCTCTTCAGCTCTTTAGCTCCATTTCATTGTGCTTGCTGTTCTCAATATTATATCCGTGTTCCTCGCAGTACCTTGTCCCCTCTGACTCTACTGATGTACGCTTCATTTCTGGGATGGTCTTCCTTTCCATTCCACTTCTTCCCTAAGCTCTTCGGGTTTGTATTTCACTCCTTTGTTACGTGGTCTCATGTTCTAGGATCCGACCATTCCTGTGAGGGGCTCTTGTGCAGCTCATCACTTCATTACGTGTCCTGAATTTATGACAGTGGTTCTGGGCATCTGCTCTGTGGCAAGGTTATTCTGGTGAGTGTGCTTTGCTGTTTGTTTTCCTATTTTTTTCTTCCTCCGTGTGCTACTATATTTGACAAGAACCAGGTGCCATCTTTGAGGGAGGTTCTCGTCCTGACCAGTCATTTACAGGAGGCTCATTACAGGCCTGAGCAGTTCGCGGTGTTGGCTGTTGCATTCTCCGTCCCGCAGTGGTGACCAGCTGTGGTCTGCCTGCATCAACATCACTGCCTTTCGCTCTGCCTCCCCGACGGCAGGCTTCCTAAAAATACAGCATGTCTGCAGATTCTTGGTCAGCCCTACTTACCCCAAGTTTTTTTGCCAGACTCGTTCATGGAAGCTCCCGTCGTGAGCCCACACCCCTGATGTCTCAGTCAAGAGAGGCTGGCTTGTGGTGCCCAAGGTGCAAATTCCACAGGTTGATCTGAGGTCTGTGGCCACAGGCACCTGTCCAGCCCTGTCCCCTGCTCACTAGCTCACCTTCTCTGAGCATGGAAGTCCTTACTCCGATCATTGTTATTCTGATCCACAGATGCATCTCCTAGGTTTATTAAAAGTAGTTTTTCTTTATGTTTCTTGTTCTCTTTATTTCCTAGAATAGTACTATCTTTTATACCAGGGGCATAAAAAATGTGATTTTTAAAAACAATTTTAAAGGCATGATCCAAAAGCATTGGGAAAACCTTATAAATTTGAATTAATTTTTCAGTGTAAATAACATTATTTCTAATCTTGAAAACATAAGCCTTCTGTGATAGGAAATGTCACAAAGTATATTTGTAAAACATAAGCTCCCACATAATAACCCAAATCCATTTGTTCATTTAATAAAGAAGAATTACATCTAGAAAACTTTGAAAAGATTATGAAATTGAAACAAATTAAGAAGCTAATGTAGCCTTGACTAAAATGGCTAATAACAGGAGAGTCTTCTCAGTAATTAACCATGCTGGACTTAAGACTCCCACAGGGCTTATAAAGATTCTTAGTTACAAAGGGCTTTATTCTGATATCCCAAAGAGTCCCACAAATCTCTTTTGATGGGATGACGACAAATACTCAATTTTTTCAGAGACAGAAATAGAGTGGATTCCACCCCCACCCCCACCCCCGGATCTCATCATCAGGCACACGTCCATGAAGAAAATCCTATTAAAAGTATTTGCAGCAGAAATATGTAAAGAGAAAAGTGGAGAGGTTTTTGGAGATAAACCTGTGTTTCCAGACGAAGGACTTGTCTGCATCATGAGTAACTGGGAGCCCCCTGGGAGGGTGCACCTGTGTGAGGAACAGAGGCAGCGCCTTCCGAGTTCCTGCGGCTTGGAGTTCTGGTTTGGTTCAAAAGTCTGCTCCTCCTGGTGGGAACTTGGAGCTGCCCACCTCAACGGTGCTGCACGTTCAAAGGAGGCCATGCATCTGAAATGTGCACTGTGACATTGACAGATACCATAATTATGCTTGAAGTTACTCTTTGCTTCCACGTCCTATAATCAGGGACAACCAGATTACCACACGAGCCTGGTGGTAGGTGACCAGTCTAGCTTTACAGAGACTAAAAATATATATTTGTTCAAGCTAAAATAAATGATTAAATTTGTAAAAAAAGAAAAAAAATCAAAGACTTGTATAGGAGATTCAATTAAGCTGCCAAGATTTTCAGAATAACTCTTTGTTAGTTTTAACCCAGCATTCTGTCATCTACGTGGATATTAACAATTGTTTTGTGATTTTATTCTTCGTCCCTTACAGCTTTTGTGCCATATGAAATTTTACCAGTCTACATTTTTCAGTTTCAGTATGTTACTTTTTGTTTTTTAGAAAGTTGACTAATATAACTTTTCTCCAGTTGTCAGATACCTCTTCCTTCTAAAAATACATTTTTTAGGCTACACAGTGGCTCAGTAATGCTTTTGACCAGGTAAGGATTAAAAAGAACTAACAGAGAATGCCTATTTAATAACGCAAAAGCCCGCCATCATCAATGCGTGGGTCTCTATACCCAAGAACACTTCATCTTTCCCACCTTTGAAGTTCCTGTTTCCTGACCTGACTGTGACAAGGGTTTGTATTCTATTTTTACTCCCTCTTTGTCATCTGCCCTACTTTCCCGTGTTCTTGTCTGTCGCTCCCAGAGCTCTATGACAGCCTCAGCCCCAAGACTAGAGGGGAGAGCACCTGTCACTCATTTGTTCCCTCTCGGCTCAGCAGAAAGTCCCTACTAATGTGTGTGCTGTCAATCATTTGATCACAGCCTGTCCAGCCATGGAAAACCCTCAAGGGGTTCTGCCTTTGCTATGTTTTCTTCTGTGTTATTTCCCCAGCTTTATTAGACGTAGGATTATCTCCTCTTTTTTTATCCCTCTCCACTTATAGTTTTCTGTGGTCTGCCCAACTCCTTTACACAGTCTGACCGCACCACAGCCTGGTACCATCTTCTTCCACAAGGTCCTGACGACACCAAAGTCTATTCTGCTTAAAAGTCACGTTTGCATAGCTGTTGCTTTTTTTCTGGTATGTTCCTCTCTCTCTCCACTCACCCTCACCCCCCCCCATTGTTTTTTAACACCATGGTGGTCTTAGAGTAAAAATAGGTTCACAAATCCATATTCCTCCAGGAACTCCAGGTCCCTTCGGGCCCCCGGAATGCGCTCAGCGGGTGTCCTGAGCGACCCACGCCTCCATCTCCTTCTCCCCTGTTTCCTTGGCTGGTGGTGACGGTGGCTCCTCCTGTTGCAAACTCGAGGGCAGGGGCTTTGCCCGCCACGCCCAGCAAAGATCCTGCTGCTGTGGGTCGATCCTGTGGTTACCAAAGCTCCATATCAAGAACCCACCAGTCCCCGTATCCCCCGTCCCCGCATCCCCCGTCCCCGCATCCCCGCGACCCCGCATCCCCGCGACCCCGCATCTCCGCATCCCGCATCCCTGACGTGGCAGGGGCAGCCTCCTATCGCGCGCCCCACCCGTCATCGCTGCACAAAGGGCCACTACGGTGACGGCCCTGCGCTTCCCTGTGGGTTTACTTTCTCTTCATTGCAACTCCTCTGCCCTAGGAGCCAGGTAACAGCCAGTACGGTCTGGTCTGGCTTGAAGGACAGACTGAATAATACCACGATGCTACAATCAGAACCACCCTGATAATTGTCCTGTTTCCAGTGTAATTCCATGTCAGGGTGTAAATGCACTGAAAGACCAATGGCTGAAATGTCATTTTCTCTGTTAAAAAACTACTGTTGTGACAACACGACGTTATAAACATTAGAAATTTACCATTCAGTTCCAAACGCAAATGATAAAGCACCATTTTTCCCACTTTTCTATATGCACGCCCTCTTCATTTAGGATAAAGGGTAAGCATCAAATCATTTACCTCCTTTGAGGCTCATCTGTGTTTAACATAGAAATCTGAAAATAGGGACTGCGTTATATATGGTGACGAGGACCCTCACTCTTAGAGGTAGATGCTTATTTGAAAAAACGTTAGTATAGGCAAAGCATTTCCACGTGTCTAGTACCTTCCTCTGTTAGTTGGACACAATCATGGCTAATGGAGTGATGTAAAAGCCTTCATTCATAGGAAAGAGAAAGCTGAGTAACTTTTCTCCACGGATTGCAAGGTAGAGGAAAAGGAAAGGAGGCTCAAATACCAGTCAGAATTCTGACCAAGTGGTCATGATGCTAGAAGTTGGGGCACGTAAACCAAAACCCAAAGAAAGGCTATGTGATTCTCTCTTGTCTGCATTTCTTTAGGGGTCAGATAGATCATCCTCTGCCTGAAGTTTCAACGAACAGTGACCCCTGGACAAATCAAAGTAAAGAAGAAAGGCGATTTTCAGAAGGTTTTTGCCTAAGCTCTCGAAGGTCACTGGCACACTCAACGCCTATGGAGACTGAGGAAGCTAGCTCCTTGAGTAATGGCGGACGTCGGTAACTGTCACTGGTAACAATGCTTCCGAAGAAATGCGTGATTCAGGGGCCGTTACAGATATGGACATACATAGCCTTCTAGATTTTTAATTATGTGGTTATAGAATGTCATATTTCTATGCCTTTTGAGATCCCTAGTTAAATGTTTACTAAAGTGCAGACATTAAGGTGCTAGTTCATAGAGAAATTATCAAGTATCTTCTGATGAACAAATTTGAGAAATTCCGTGTTAGACAAAGTTAAGTGGGTTTCCTTATCATAGGGCTTTTCAGAGTTTGTGTTATGCTAATGAACATATGAATGACAAAAAAAGGGATTTTATGAGTCAGAAATTGGGTCAGCCACATGTAACAGAAACCCAGTTACACTGGTTTAACTAAAGAGATTTTTTTTTTTTCACGTGAAAAGTCCAGGGATGGGCAGCCCAGGGCTTGTTCAGTGGCTTCATGAAGTCATGATGATCTGAGTTCCTTCAGTCTTTCTCCTCAGCTAATGTGATTGGGTGAGTTTCCACCTAAAGCTCTCCTGAAAAATCCCACATCTACAAGGCGTTGGGTTACAACTGCTTTCCTGGGTGTCTCATCCAATGGGTTTTCAGCTAAATTTCATGGCCAGAGCTGGGTACATGCTCTCAAGAATCTGAAGTCCGTGGAAGTGAGATTTTAAACCAGGAACACTGTCGCTCTGAACCAAGCAGGATTGCCCTGGTGAGGAAGTTGGGAAGAGCGCATACTGGGAAGCAAATAACAATGATTGTCAGGTAGCATTTTCTAACGTTTTCCATTGTCTTCTGTTTCATTCTGACTCCTCTCTTTTTTTAATGGACCATCTGACAGGACAGGTGGGCATACTGACTCTAACTCTTCAGATAGACACTTTTAAACCGAAACCCATATACAAATTAAGCTTTGCTCAAGTTCACATGCTTCTATTAGTTTTCTTTTTAATAAAATCATGGAGAATTTGAAGTAAATGTCCAAGAAAAGAGCCAGTAGATAAAAATATTTGTCTTGAAAAGTTTGGAAGCATTTCTTTCAGCTGTTATGCTGTTAGCCAGTTTAGGCCTCTCTTTATGCTGGTCTACAATCGAGAGTCTAAAAGATTATCTTAGCATTTATCTTCGTTTGCAAATTGAGAGGTTTAGTTATTGAGATCATCATAAAGAGGAGCAATTTTAGAACTTAGAGCAGACACTTTTAATGCGGGCCATTTGTCTCTGGTATCAATTTTATCTGATTACTTTATTACATATGCAAGCTACCAGTGACAGATAGTTTTAATATCGCCATGATTAATAGAATATTTTCCTTAAGTTCTCCTGCAGGGAAGAACATCATGATGAAACACTGATAAAGTTCTTCTCATAACAGCAAAATCGTCACGATCCTTGAGGAAGTCTTTGAAACGAAGACTGTATTTTCTCTGATTAAACAGAAAAGGTATTTTACAGCTGAAGATTCGAATACTCTTGATTTTGTTGTGGAAAAATCACCCATGAGATTTCTGTGTTCATCAGAAAAGGGTCTTTCCAATGACCTTGGTTCTCATTGACTCAGGTCATATTTAACTGAATTAGATTTCATTTCTCAATGATATCAAATTATAGACTAACTTAGAAACATATTAAAAATCACAATGTCTGCACTAAATTGAAAAAAACTTAATTAAAATTGAGAGAATATTCAGAAGAAACAAGTGGGGTATACTTTGCTTAGGGTAGAAAAAATGTGATAAAAAATATAAGATGGGCCGTTTATAGACTTGTGTAAACAGTGAAGGAAAAGATCTCACCTACACTGAAGTCATCTAGAAATTCAACACCTCTGTAGTGTGTAGCATTACTCGTTCTCCCCTGACCTTGCCCTGAATTCCTATAGGCGTTGTATTTCCCACTGACATAGGGCTTGACCATGTCACCAGCTTTGGCGGGAGGAATGAAAATAGACGTAGTATTGAATGTGTTTGTGTGGACTGGCTGAGTCCCTCTTGGAGCATCTGCTTTCTGTTGTGAGAACAGCATGCTCCAGATAGGGGCGGTGCTTCAGCCTGGGACCTAGACTGTGAAGACGCAGAGAGCTCAGTCAAACCCAGCAAAGCTGCAGCCAGCCTGCAGCCTTCGCATAAAGTGAGCAGGAATAAATGTTTGCAATGGTCAGCCACTGAGATCTGGGGGATGTTTGTTGCGGCATCCTAAGCTGACTAGGAAATCTGTTAGCAATCTGAAGCTGGGACATCTTAATATGAAAACGGATGCGTGATGTCAAAAACAGTAATTATTCGTCTGCTGTTCAGCCTTGCCTAGATTCCCTCTGGTGTTGTTTCTTAACTTTTCTATACAACTTTGCCTTCATTCTCACAGGGAAAATATTGAGGAAAGCACACTTAGAAAGTGAAAGCATGAGTGTTCTAGAATTGTACATTCCTATAGTCAAAAAATATTTATTGAAGGATGACCATGGCCGGGGTCTGCTGTTCATCAGAGCAAACAGCAGTGAACCAAAATGGTAAGTCCCTGCTCTCTTGGAGCTGAAGTTCTAATCAGGAGAGACAAACAATAAGCAAGTCAGCTTATCAGTGACCAGTGGTTGGAAGAAAAACAGGTCAGGTAAAGGAGACACGGTGACCGGGAGCAGGGGCTGTTTTAGGTCAAGAAGGACTCGCTGAAGGCGGAGTATTTGCACCAGGTGTCTAAAGCTATGGAAGAACCTGGGCGTTGACATCAGTGAGAACCGAGGTGGACATGCCGCTCTGGAACTAATTAGCTAAGTTACCTTACCCTTCTGCTCTTGGGCCCTTGGATAGTAAATTTGGAAATATAGTATAAATGCCATAGCCATATTGGGGGATTAACAGTTAAATATTCAAATGGATCAGTGCAATATTTAGCACATACAGTTTGCCCTTCCTATCCGTGGTTTCCACATCTGCGGATTCAGCCAACCGCGGATCGTAAAGATGCCTGTGGATACAGAGGGCCGAACTCAGGGACTTGAGCATTCGCAGATTTTCCCGTCCGCTGGGCGTCCTGGAACCAATCGTCTGTGGATACGGAAGGACAACTGTAGTAGGTCCTTAGAATTGGCAGTTACTATCACAACGCATTAATAGCAAGAAATGGCCTAGGGCATGGGATCAGGTCTTATTCTTCCTCTGAGGTGGGACTGGGGGTGGCTCTACACACGTAGGGTCTATAAGAGGAATTTACATAAGGTCTTGCGAAGAGTTTTTCTGGGTTGAAGGGGCAGGCGATCAGAAAACCAAAGTCCTTACCACGGCATGGAGTGAAGAGCAGGACACGGCTGTCAAGATGCTGGGCGCCTGAGCCGTGAAGTCTCAGAACACCGGAGGCAGCATCCAGTAGAGGAAGGAAGCACCAGTGCCGGGTTAGCTGGATGAGCGGCTGCTTCCGCAGGCTTAGCCGCCTTTGTTAGTCTAATCTACATGGATTGTTTAATCAACATCCTTCTCCAGCCCAGGACATCACCATTCTAATTTCTCTCATTCTTCCAAAGACACAGAATAATAGAGTGAAAATGGCAACTAATTGGAGTCAGGAGACCTGGATTCATGTTTTGACTTTACGATTATCTTAGTTTTTGATCTCTAAAATTACTTCATGTAATCTATCAAGAATTAAGTGACAAAACATATATATGAAAACTTGTAAAACTTGTAAACTGTAAACCTCTTTACCCCAAAATAGAAGTTCATTCACTTGTTCTTCATTCACTCATACTCCTCACTAAACACTGACTTGAGTAAGACACGATTCCTACTTGTAAAGATCTTTCAAGAGGGAAAAAAACAAACCCTGGTGACATCTTTTGTTGTGAGAGAAAAAGAAAACCTGCTCTGAGTGTGGCCCATAGGAGGATGACTCCTCCCTCCCCATTCTCTCCAAGATTGGTACACACAGCACGGTGCCTCCCCCTGCAACACCCTTCCCCAGCCCCAAACAAGAGCATGTCTTGCAAAGTGGAAGAAGAGCCATGTGTGAGACCTTGAAGAATCAGCTTTTCTTCTTGCAAGGACTGGGCGGGACTGAGCCTGGAGACGTGGACAGAGCAGCAGGAGAGGCACTTCAGGAAGGGGAGAGAGGATGGAGCGGAGGGGCAAGGAGAAGTGCGCTCCCCATGGAAAGGCCGCCCTCAGCAGTGCCAGCCACCTGCTCTGCTCCTGAGCAGAGGGAGGGTTGGATGCTGTGCGGGAAGGGAGGCAGCAAAGGTGAGCAAGACTCCTTGAATAAAAGCAGAAATGAACAAACCATCACTTTTGCATAAAATTCACCATCTTATCTTCTTTAACCTAGGAAATATTTGCAAAGGCTTTTCTGCTATTTCTACCTAAATGTTTGTGTGTGTGCACACACATTATTTCACACATGTATACTCTAAAAATAAAAGTTTAAAATCTCTTTTCTTGTCCAGGATCCTTTCACCAACCTGAGAGACCTAGCTTCTAACAGGAATGATTACCTAAACTTTCTGTTTTAAGTATTTACTAAGATTGCTACAACTTATGTAAACATTTTCTTTCTAAGACACAAATTTAGACAACTCAGTTAAATAATGTCAACAAGTAGAAAATACGTAGTCTGTGAAGGCGCTTAGTTAACACTCCTAAATTTCATTGCCTGTATGTGGATGAAACCAGAGTGACAGCTCTCCTCCTCCGGTCCATCTCTTGACCTCTCCTGCACCCCCAGCTGCTTGCTGGACAGTAGCAGTTGGGGATCCCATTGCTAGCAAATATTTCATTTGTTTTAAACAGAATTCACTTCTCTTTCAAAATTTGATCCTTATTCTGGGCTTTCTCAGAAACTCATGCTCAAAACCTTAGAATTATTTTTAATTAGTCTCTGTCCCTTCACATCCGTGACGAGCAACCTCGTCTTATTCTCCTGCAGTACTTGGTGTGGGGTAGTCCCTCCTGAGACTCTGATATCACCATGTGATGGCATTACTCATCTCTCTTGGGAAGAATATGGTATTAATAAGTGTGACTAATAACCAAGTTGCAAAAAAGACCCCTGTGGCCTTTTCCCATTCGTTTCCCAGAAGATAAATTACACATACTGAAACAAGGATAGAAGACAAATTATGCATATTGCAAATTCCTGTGAGAACTCCCTCTGTCCGGCCAATTACATACATTTGCTACTTGAAGTTTGTTTTAGAGAATAGAAAAAAATCTTGTCTTTTGACCCCCAGATGAGGTTAAGGATGTTGTGATTTGATGTCACCATTGACCTGCCTCAAATGCTGTAATTGGAGTCACTTGGGGTCCTTGGCTTCTGCTCCAGGGAAGGTAATAAAACAAGTTAGAACATATTTGCTCTCTGAAATAATTGCCTGGTGATGCCCTTCGAGCCTGTCTGTGGGTTGTAGGCAAAGCCTTCTCCGTGTTTGCCCAACGACCGAGCAAGCTGGACGAGCTCAGATGTCCAGGCTGCTGGACTTGGAAGAAATGCCTCCTTGCTGAAGGATTGTGAACAGTGTGTGATGTCTGATTATTGCTTAGGATTTTCTTCACTGATGATAAAGGAATAGTAAAACACTTTTGAATGGTCTCCATGTCTGAATTTTCTAAAACTTTTGTCCTGTTGTAATGGAACTACACAAAGCAAGGCCTGGCCAAAGAAATGTTGACCTCTCATTTGTGTAGGTCCAGACACTGAAAGGGCTCCTCGCCTCACCGTGTAAACGTTCAGGTGGCCGTGGAAGTCCATGCGCAGACAGGTGGCACAAAGGTGCTGTGCCCCGAGCGTCTCCGTGTGGAGACATCTCAATGTTAACGTAGATAACACAAAGATTTTTGATAGTATTATTAATTAATGATTGACATTCCTCATTTCTCTTCCAGATATGATAGACGCTGACGGAGATGTATTAAAATCTCCCAGCATAAAGGTATTTCATCATATTCTCTTGACAGATATTTCTCATAGTTTTTCATATGCGTAGTTGCCATGTTGTCTGATGCAACGGTTCAAAACTCCTGTGTCTGCTTCACAATTGCGCCTTCTATCACAACCTGCTGTCTCTGCACGAGTCAGTTCCTCATCCTATATTTCACCTTGACATGTTATTATTTGCCACTCCTGATTTTTATTTGAATTTCTTAGAATCTCTTTGACCATGCCTCTACTTTCTAACTCTTCTTATCACATTAAGTGCTTGTTGCAGATAACAGATTACTGGGGTTTTTTTTTAACCCAATTTGACATCTTGTGTTTCTGTAAGAGACTTGAATTAATTTGTGTTCAGTGTATAAAGGAATATACTTGATGTTACCCCTTTAATCTTTCTTAGTGACAATATTTATTTTAGTTTGTTTTTCCTTTATACTTTTCTTTTTGGAGTGCGATCAGCTTTTTTTATTAATTACACAACACATCACAAATGTGTGAACTAGCCACGTGAAGGGGCCGTGCTAATCTTTGCATTCTTCCCATTTTGATCTATAAGCCGCGAGAGGTTGCATGGATCAAGTGTGTTTTAGTTCCCTTTCTGAAAATTAAATTCATGATCTCTCTCTGCAGGGCAGGTCTCCTGATCTTTTCCTCAGGATCCTGAGGTCGGCTCTTCTTCCTCTCTCTTCCTTGTGGCCACTTCCAATCTTTCAACAAGTGCTGTCAATCGTGTCTTCTCCACACATTCAAGGTATCACTCTGGTCCAGGCTGCTGTCACTTTTCGCCCAGGGAGCTCCAGTAATCTCAACTGATTTCCCTATGCCCAACAAGGAAAGAGAATACGTAATAGCTGCAAAACTCTTGCTAGAAATTTCTCTTTGTCTTATTCTCCACCCATACCTTCAAGACAAACAACTTTTAAAAAAATGTAAAACCTGATCATATTGTCTACCTTGTCCAATGTCCTTCAATAGTTTCCCATTCCATGTGGAATAAAATGTTGAATCCTAGCATGACTTCGTATGAAGTTACACGATCTGACCCCCAGCCTTATTCGTTAACTTCATGTCATTTATACGTACTGTTTTTCCTCAAAATGCTCCAGGCACACTGGCCTTCTCTGCTTCTTAAATGTACCAACCCCATTCACACTTCTGGAACCTACTCCATCTGCCAGGAATACACTTTCTGACTAAAGTTTGCATCACTTTTTACTCCTGGTTCGTCAGAGCTCCTCTTAAACACCGCCACCCCAAAGACGCCTTCACTTGTTACTCAGCAGTAGGCTCTCGCTGTCCGCCATGCTTACTCACGACAACCTGCAGTTGTCTCTCTTTGTCTGCTTACTTGTCTATTGTCATCTCTCTGTCATCTTTCTCATGGGCCTGTATGTGCCATGGTGACAGAAACCATGTCTGTCTGGCGTGTCGGTGTGCCTGGGACCCTAGAGCTCAGCAGAGTTTCAGGCCCATCCGACAATGCCCAGTAAATACTTATGGAATGAGTAAACACAGGACTGGGTATATCTACAGTGTTAACAAAACCCCAGTTATGCCCTAGAAAGTACATTTTTAGACCCCCAAATCAACAAGGGATATGTAATACAAGAATTCTGATTAACTGAAGCTTAACTCAAGCAAATGTAGCTAGGAAATCCTTTCTTAAAACAGCAAACCTATATTTGCTAATCATCAGTATTTATGAAACCCAAACTCTGAAAGTTTTAGCAGGTTCCGAATTTGGAAGGCTCTCCTTCCTACTCCTACTTATTAATATTAGCTGTATACAGTAAGCGACAGTGATGTAAACTGCTGAAAATGTCTTGGAATACATTTAACTCCCGTCAGCAATGATAAATTTAATGAATGCAGCCAGTCCTTATCTGAATATATATATATATCATTATGCCAGGAGGCTAAACTTTCCTCTTTTTTTAGTACAAAATGCACTATATGTTTAAGAGTTTGTTTTTGTTTTATTTTTGATGCTTTTCAGAAAATGTCCATATAAAGCTGGTTCATTCTTAAGTGTCATTCTTTAGAAACAAGATGAAAAGAAAAACCCATCCAATTCCATACAACAATTAATGCGTGAGGGTAAAAACCATAGTCTCGTCAGAAAAAAACAAAAAGTAAAAGAAAAAGTATGACAACTGGAATCTAGGATTGTGTCTGAAATCTCGTTCAGGAGAAAAGAGTAAAATATAAGGTTTAACCAACAGACACCAGAGAATGCGGGCAAATTCAAAATAAAGCATGTATGACACTTAAAAAGTACAATAGCGTATTATGTAGTTTATTCTACAGAGAAATGAAACGTCCCCACAAGGCCTCAGCTAGACTTGTCATGTCCCCAGTGAACGCTTCTCCCTGATGGCTCTCTGCAGAGACAGCCAGCTGCCCACATCACCGGCTTTGGACCACATCAGTTCCGTCATTAGAGGAGAATAAAGTTTTCTCCTTGAATTCAGAAAGCAGATTTGTGACTGCAACATTTACTATTGGGAAAGGGAGTCTTAAAAGAAGAGTTCTGGTTCTCTTGTGAGGTAATGAAGAGAATGTTACCTAACAATTGACAGATCCATCAGCTTTAGAAGCAGAAGACTTCACACTTAATAGAGGAAAGAGGGTGAGAAATACGTAACAGGATGCGGGGGTGAGAGAAACTTTTGGCTAGCTAACCCATATACAACTCTCCTCTCTTGCTTGCCAACAAAATAGGAGATGGAAAAGTTAGATACTTAATATCCCAATAACCCTTGTCACTAGGGATGGCTGCACATTAGAGTTTTAGCTGATAAAACCTAAGTGGAAATCTGCTGTGGGGATTTAGGAAAAGGATAAATTTTCTCTGATAAAAATATCAGTCAATAGGAGCCCCAGGCAGTATCCTAACCCCACTCTTTCTGCCAGGAATGTTGAATATGTAGCCTGGAGCTCTGACAGCCATTTTGCAGTCCTGAGGAAAGCTCTGCTCTGACATTGTCAAGCTGCTAAATCAGTGTCAGCAGCTATGAGACTCCAGACTCCCCTTAGGTGAAAATAAATTCTATTATTTTAAGTAATTGTTTTCTTTTGCATGTAGCCAAAAGCATTCCTACCTTACATGAGAATAGAGCTGAAACAAGACCTTTAATACAAAGTGGATTTCAACGTTCTGACGCAGATTCAACTATACAATTGTTGATCCCTTACTCTTCGGCATATTCCAAAAGTTTTAGTGCATTTTTAAATTTTAATATTTTCATATATATAAATGCCACAAACCTACAAATAAGAAAACTCCAAAGATTCATTGCTTTCATTTCATCTGCACTTGATTTTTATCAAATTAAATTCTGAATAAATATATCTTTAATTTTAATGATTTTTCAGAAAATACTTGCCACCTTTATTCAGGACTAAGGCAAGAAATTAAAATCAAAGTCTATTGATCAAAAGTCCTAGAAATAAATAAGTATATGTGAAATTGAAATATAGTTAAACTTTCAAATGATGCTTGCTGCAGGTCAGTATCATTTACACACCTGAGGTTATTAAAGCTTAAAACTGCGCTGTGACTTTGAGCTGACCCCGTGTACGGATACTGTGCTGAGCCTTGGGACTAAAAGGCCAATGAGACATGTCCGGGTGTAAGAAGCTCACAACCCAGCGTAAAGGTCCTACATCCGGGCTGCACACTGACTGACGGCAGAGGTTGAGCAGACGCTAAAAGCTGTTCCCAGCCCCACCCAGGATTCTGGTTTCACTGGTGTAGGGTGGGGCCTCCGTGGCTCTAATGTCTAGCCAGAGTTGAGAACCACTCATCTAATGGGCTCACGTTCATTTCCAACTAAACCCAGGCAAACAAGCTTTTTCCCAGGAGGGCGGGTTTATGAAGCAGAACAGAACAGGACGTGTTTGGTAAGCCTGATCAGCGTGGGAGGCGGCCACCATTCTTTACACTCAGCTCTTCAAAATGGGAACTAATTACCTGAACAGGGACCATAGAATTGATGCTAAAACCTAACCCCGTTCTAGCAACAAGTCATATGTACCCATGGACACAGGCACTAATTAAAACTCGCCCAGCTACCTCATTAAGAGACACAATTTTGTGTTTAATACTTTCATCAAAACTTTCAACATGTTTTTACCACTTCTGTATTAATAATAGCAGTAATAAAATTCAGCCCATAAAAATTTTTGTTAACATGTGAAGCTTTATGGTCACAAGAATTAAAAAAATAATTTCAATTTGTACACTTTTTTTGCAGAAAAGATTGGTAGAGCGGTTAACAACAGGCCTCAGGTGTGAACATATTCACTAGGAATGTTACATAAGACGAACATCTGTGGGGAGGCGGAGTGGAATTTTGAGGACAAAGAAAAAACAGCGAAGGTTTTTGATTCTTCGAGAAAAATGTGGTGATTAATTGTTTTGGTGGGTAAGGGCGAGCGTCCAGTCGTTGTGGCCTTAGATTCTATCAGTTGCATTCAACCCACCTGGCCCCGAACACACATGGGCCTGGGGGCCGGGTGCCCGGGAGGCCCACCGACTCTGTGCTTACATATTGAGGACTTACAAGTCAGGTTAACAAATTGTTAGTAAAACATGCTCTATTTTACCTTGAAAAATGTCATCTCAATGTGACAGAAAAACAAATGTGTTAAGTTTTGGTTTCTGTATGTTTCAAGGTCAGCAAAATATGAATGAGGACTGTATTTATTTATTATTGTGTATGTTTGGGTGTCCTCTTGGGGGGCCAGCTGGGTTGGAGACATAAAAAATAAGGGTATACATAACATATAAATTGTTACATGTTTTTTCATCAATTTCATTTCTGTCCCTATTTAGTGAATAATGTTATATTATTACAGTCAAAGTTTTCACATAATTTTCATTTTATTGACAGTAATAACCTAACAGATTAAAAATAAAATGTAATTATAATCAAAGTGCACAAAACTTGAAAATATGTTTATAAAGAATTACATAAATGTAAAAACAGTATGAATATTTTTTCATGTTTTTGAAAAGAGTTATTTTTACTAAAATATTCAAAATTGTTCATTAAAATTAGAAAGTATAGGGGCCGACCCTGTGGCTGAGTGGTTAAGTTTGTGAGCTCCGCTGTGGCGGCCCAGGGTTTTGTTGGTTCAAATCCTAGGCATGGACATGGCACCGCTCATCAGGCCATGCTGAGGTGGCATCCCACATGCCACAACTAGAAGGACCTACAACTAAGAATATACAACTGTGTACTGGGGGGCTTTGGGGAGAAAAAGGAAAAATAAAAATTAGAAGGTATAATATAAATTATAAGCAATGAACATTAAACTTTTACATCAAAATTATTTTTTGAACACTAAATTAAACATTATTAAATATATTGATATAAAAAGTTATTTGCAATTCTACTGTTGGATTTCTGTCTAGCTGTCAGTGCAAAAAAAATGGCCTAACAATATTCATATATACAAATATAAGGGTAATATGAATTATTATTGATGAATAATCTTCAGCTACTATGTGCAACTCTGGCATATACTGTTTTAATCAGAAATCAAAGGGCAGCAGAGAATGGGTGTTTGACCCTATAGGAAATGTCATTTTGTTATTCTAAGAACATGTTGCATTCTTGTTATCTGGCATAGGGATTTGATGTGTTAATTAAATTTTCCTTTCTTTTCTATTTTTTTTTTTGTGAGGAAGATTGGCACTGAACTAACATCCATTGCCAATCTTCCTCTTTTTGCTTGAGGAGGATTGGCCCTGAGCTGACGTCTGCACCAATCTTCCCCTATTTGGTATATGGGATGCCACAACAGTGCAGTTTGATGAGTCGGGTGTAGGTTCGCCCCAGGATCGGAACCTGCAAACCCCGGTCCTCCCAAAGGGAGCTTGCAAACTTAACCACTACACCACCTGGCTGGTCCCTTGATGAGTTAATTACTTTGTCCTTCTTTTCCTTAAGCACTTTGTCTACACAAATGTGACCTGCTTTTTGAAGCAGTGTCTGAGTCACACAGCAGCAGCAGCACATCCTACAAGCTTGGAGGACGCTGAGATGCAGCCCGGGTGTGTGTGGACACCAGGCCATGAGATGGGCGAACGCAGTTCCCGGGGCCCTGAAGGGTGTCATGTTGAGAGCAGATGTTCAGAGTTACAGGTCTTTCTGTGTGAATGTTAAATGCCAGTTCCTGAGTAATGGAGGGTCCTAGGTCTTGTTTAATGAATTTATGTATTGTGCCTTCATGATATGCAGAATTTCTCTTGCTCATGTCTAAGGATTCTACTTCATGTAAAAGGTCATATTTATTTTAAAATGTTAATATTTAAAAATAGAAGAAAATATACCCTTTGTATCTGCTTAAATTTATGGTAATAATTACAGATTACAACTTAAAATGGGCAGTAGGGTACAAAGTTTTGCAAAATCATTTTAGGGCTTCTAGGAAAAAACCTTTGAAACCATTGGATAAAGAGCTATATATGGTGTGACTTCAACAGCCTCGCCATTTCTCAGACTAAATATGCCGGTGTCCCTAATTCAAAGGCATGGAGTGAAATCTATTTGGTTCATTTAGTTTCTCTTTTTCCTCTTTGGGGAGCTATTTTCCCGGGATAGCTCACGGCCTAGGACTTCCCCTATTATTTGACCGCATCTGGTGTAATGAGCTTGTCTGGGTTTGAGTCCCATGCCAGGGACCTCTCCAGCTCAGCAGCAATGCACGTAGAGTGCGTTCCAAGAGTGTTTTTATTAATAAAAGCCGTGGACTTCAGACAGGTATTGTACTGCTGTCATCTTTAATCGAGCAGGCACAAATCCTGGGAGGCATGTATGAGAAAGGGCATGAGCGCTCTACTGGAAGGACCAGGAAAGACTAAAGCTTAATAGATATTACCACTTGATGAGAATGAGAGCAACTGCACAGGAATAACGCAGCCACCTGAACCCCAAACGGTGAAATTGTAAACACTCTCCAGAAATAAGAGTATTTCCACGAATTTTTCAGCAGAACTCATTCTGATACATCCAAGACAATGCCTAATTAAGCCCGTGGTCTCTGGAGTCAGATTGCCTGGGTTCTTGGCCCAGCTTTACCACTAACCAGCTGTGTGACCCTGGGCAGGTTACTAGCTGTCTGTCTCAAATTCCACTTCCACACACCAGGAATTAGAATGTAACTTCCTGAGAGAATTGTGAGCATTAAATAAGATAGTTATTGTTAGCCAATTCGAACAGTGCCTGACACGTATTAAAAACCTAAGAAACACTAGCTGGTATTGTGAGTAAAAAACTTGTCGCAGCCGTTTCATGTTAACAAATATTTTTGAATGTAACATATGAGATAATGTAATTCTCAATTAGTCTACATTAATGGAGGAAGGGAGAGGTGTTCATAACATACACAACCGAAAACTGGATAAAAAGTGCATTGACTCATCTTTCCATCATTTCTGGAAATGATAATCTACTTTTAAAAAATAATTACCTGTTTTGTACTGTTTCACCTTTTTTTATGAGCATCTCTTTTCTTCTGAACACAGAAAACAATAAACATAAAAAGCAATTCATTCCTGAGACTGAAACAACTCCATTCTCCTTGCCAATATACTGCTCTTTCATTCTGCCATGAATCTTCCAAAATTATATGCATTTAGAGATGAAAGGCGCATTCAGTCCTGTTCCACGGTTACTTGATATTCATATGGATGCTCTTGGAAGAGGAAGACAGTGAGAGAACTGTAAAATACAATCAAGCAATTCTAGCATTTAAATTCAGAGTGAAAAGACACGCGTGTTGTAGCAAAGTAATATGAAAAACAACATGAGTTCATTCATTAGCAATAATTTCCAAGTGTGCGTGGTAGAATTATTACTCAATAGTCTTGTTTTATGATCCAAAGGGGAGAAATTAAGGATATTTCAGTCTTGCTAAGTTGTTATTTTAATTTTAAAAAAACAAAAACAATCCCTCGCTGTTTCCAAACCACAGAACACATCACACACGTGTGCATGTACACACACACACACACACTTTTAAACACCATGCCACAAATTACTCTCAACTATACATTCATAGGAATAATTATTTTGTAAAAAAGTTTGTAAATAGTGCTTTATATTGTATTACTTTGTTAAAACCCAAGAAAAAACAACTTGACCTTTTTTATAAGAAAAATCCACACAAGTAAGATAGAGGAAAAGCTGGATTTGGTAATTCTAGTTAGAATTTTAGCTACTTTAGAGCCACTCTGCTCCTTTTTAGGCACTTGGTTTACATATGTAGATGTTTAATATAGTTATCTCTCTATGGAGAGTTTTTTAGTCAAATTGTTGTATTTCAGATAGATATCATATTCAGGTTTTCAGTCAGAAGTCCCCTTCAGGCTAGATGAATAGTTATTCCCATTTAGCAGATGCCCAGAAAGATGTGAGAGAGAATTGGAATGTCCTGACATGATGCAACATGTTTTATTAAATGTTCTGCTAGAATTTAGGACAACTAGATATGGCCCTGATCTTTGAAGGAAAGGGAGCTCGCTTCTTACTCTGTAGCTGGTGATCCTGAGCCTCTGAAAATGTACCTGATGCCGAAGCTGTGGTTTCTTGGCAGATGGGAAACAGAGCCCGACATTAGTCAGAGCGCCATGATCCTAAGACAGGTGGACCCAGACTGCCTGGGTCAAGTCCTGACTGTGCCCCATTCTGGATGAGCAAGGTATCGAAACTCTCTCTGCTCCGAGATCCTTATCTATGAAACGAGGGTAACATCATAGCTGCACATAGTGTTAATGGTGAGGAGTAACAGTTAATCCACTGAACCTGGTACATAGTAGCATTTAATTAGCAGTGTGTTACTACTATGATCATTGTGTTGTTGTTGTTGTAGTCTTGTTTCTATGATTAGGAGTGGGCTTGTGTACATAGAATAACGAGAGTTGTGTCTATGATGCGATTTCCTGGTTACTAAGATCAACTTTTCCCTGCCCAGTTAAACTCCTCTTATGGATCTCTGTAATTACACATGAGCAACTTGTTCCTCTTAGGACTATGGAGATGGAGCAGGCCATGGAGGGACTTGCCTGGCCAGGAGTTATGCCAATTGTACAGTGTCGTTAGATCAGACAATCAAGGCCATCCAGCCTGGTGGTCACTCACCCAGCAGGTGGACAGGCTGTGGGCTGAGAGGACTTGGTCAGTGGTAGGTCCTGGACAGCACATAACTCCGGTCAGGGAGGTTTGGCAGTGGACATCAGCAGTCTGGTCATGGAGACTAAGGGTCAAGGGCCACAGCCCCACTCCTGGAGAACCTGGGAAGGCAAAACCCCTGTAACGGATAACGGCATAAAAGACGGGGCCAGCGTCTCATGACCGATGGGCCATGAACAAATCAGCATCCTGGTCACACAGAAGGAGGCAATAATCCAGCTGAGCAGAAGGACGGGCAACTGCTCCTGGCTGTCTTCCCACGATAACATTTCCACTTTGTAGTGACCACTGGTGGTTCTGGCCGCACACCATCTACGTACTAGATAAGGGCGCTCAGTCGTACCTTAGGGAGCCATCTCTCTCCGCTCAGCCCGTGTGCCTCGGGTGAAGCTTTCCTCGGTTTCCAGGGCTGGAGGAAGGGGCCTAAATGAAATGAATCAGCACATTCCGTCCCCCCGGCCACAGTGACTGACTCAGGACGGCACATCACCCAAACCAGCTTGAGCGCCAAGAAGACTTCAACCCAGAACTCTGTGCCTCACGGAGCCGGGGGGTCTCTCGTGGCGTCAAGTGTGGTGCCGACACGACCCGGAATCACCTTGAGACTCCCACATGGAGCCTGGAGATGGAGACCACCCGAAAAGGCAGAGATAAGAAATGGATCCTACGTAGGTCTCTGAATCAAGTGTCTCCTGAACACTTTAGTTTACATGAGCCAGTACGCTATCTTTCACTTAAGCCAATTTGGGAAAAGTTCACTGTCACTTGCAACAGTGACAAATCTAAGATGACACACACTTTATCAACTTATTTCTTTTACAAATCGATCTTCCCCTTGGACCCCTGAGCTCATCCAGGGAAAGATTGCCTCAGTCTTCTTTGTATCAATATGTAATGAGCCTTGTGAGATAACTGACACATAGCAGGTACTCAGTATTTATTTATTGAATAAACGAGTGAGTCAGTGAACGAATGAATGAGCACAGCTGATTGGATGCTCTATCACCAAGGATCTAGGGAAGGGGTTGGAAAACTATGGTTCATGGATCACATCTGGCCCACTGTCTGTTTTTGTAAATAAAGTTTTATTGGAACACAGCCATTCTTATTCATTTACATATTGTCTATGGCTGCTTTTGTGCTACAGTGGCAGAGCTGAGTAGTTATAACAGAGACTGCATGGCTCACAAAGCCTAAAATATTTACTGTGTGACCTTTACAGACAAAGTTTGATGACCCCCTGATCTAGAGAGAATTTACTTTTTGTGCCTATGGCTCAGATCAAAGTTTAATCCCAACATAGGACTAAACTGATGCTGGAGCAAGGACCCAAGCAAGACAATGGTATTCCCAGCATCTCCATCACTATGTAAATATTTCAGGGAGGGATATCATATTATTACTTAATATTCCACTTGGCATGAGGTCAATGTGTTGCTCTCTGTTGGTGGTGAACACAATAGGAGTCAAGAGGGGAGATGACTGGAGAAGTCACAGGACATTTGCACATGTGATATGTGTGTGGTATTAGTATGTGGAGGAGAGTATAGACAGGGATGTACGTGGGGAAGGGTGGGGAGGAATATTTAAAATAAGGAAGAGTGGAGACAAGGGAGACAAGTTTGCTGAGACACACTTCATTCCTCTTCAATATGGCAGATCCATTCTCCTACCAAGTTTTAAACAGAGTTTGGTTTTGGGGGCAATGCTCCATCCTCTTAGCATGCTATCTGAAATTTTCTATGAGGCATATGGGACAAATAAGCACAAATTCAGAAAACAGCACTTTTAATTAATTAGGTCAATGGACAGTTTGTACTGATAAAATGGAAGGTGCCTTTTGTGCCAATTTCATAAAAAAAGAGAATATAAAAATGTGCTTGGGAAGGAAAAAGAACACACAGTTCTAAAAACAAGTGTCTCCATTTAAAAATTTTAAAACCCTGTCTCTAGAATTCTAGGAACACAAATTTATAAAAACCTCCTTTTTTTTGAATTCTGAATCTCTTCCTATTTCAAATAACAGTGATCTTATAAAATGAACAGGCTTTGACATTTTCAGGATACTAAAGGATAGCAAAAAAAGAAAAAAAGAATAAATAACAAATATTTAGGAATCAACATCTAGAAAAATTCAAGTCTATATTGAAAGACAGATCTTCTGAGCACTGCTCTCCTTTGATTCTCCAGAGGAATTAAGCTGAGGTAGCAGGGGGACTAGTTTCGGTCCCACAGTTTAAATTTGGTTAACCTTCAGTCTGCTAGAAAACATACACAGCGTGCCACCTGCATGGAGTTGCTTCTGCTACCAGAAATAGCAACACAAGGTTTGACTTTTCAGCACTGTTTTGTATTTTTTATATTTTGTATGTTAACGTGCCCTTTAATTCTTTCCAATTTTCATTGACAGAGGAATACCTTTGTTTTAGAAAGAAACTTAGCATAGCTTGAAATCTCTCTGAAATAATTTTCCCAAATTAGCTAATTTAGGAAGAGATGTGAAGGGTACCATTACATCAACTCCAGGATGATTGCTTTAGCAAAAAGCAAATTAAAGCTGATCAAGTGCAAGTTTATTGCTGTATTTATTTATTTTTTTACTTATGTTTGTCCCACTTTTATATAACAAAGGATGAAAATTCTGCCTTAGGCTTTAAATCCTCTCAGATTGAATGTTTTTGCTTATAAACAGGGAAAAGAACTAATTATAGGAACACTTACCTGCAGTAACTTTTCAGACAAAACCATCAGGAATATACCAGAAAAAATAAGACTAAACAGCAGTAAAAATTATAATAGCAAAGTGCATTGCCTGCAATATGTATAATGGGGGTAGTACCCAGAATTTGTAAAGAATCCTAATCAACAGAAAATCGATATGAAAAAAGCAATCAAACCAATAGAAAATAGGCAAAGAGCCAGAAAAACCAGTTCGTCCAACAAGAATCCAGATAACCACAGAACATTTGAGAAATGCTTATCCTCACCAATCATCAAAGAAATGGAAAGTAAAACACTGCGATACCATTTCATACCCTCAAACTGTTTCCTTGTTTCATTGCAGTGAGTGAGTGTGTAGAAGGCAAGTCCCACTCTGCCGTGAACGGAGATATAAGCAGTCCCTCGGGAGAGCATTTGGGCAACTTCTAACAACGTTTAAAATATACAAAGTAGGTGACCACTCCTAGGTATAAACACTAGAGATGCTCGGGCGTACACACAAGAGACAGGTCTTAAGATGTACATAGCAGCATTGACTATATGAGCAAAATATTGGAACCAAGCAGATGTCCAACAGAGGGGACCAGGAGAATAAACGGTGAAGGACCCGCACATTCATATACTATCCAGCAGCGTGAAATGAATGGACTGGATCTACGGAGATCACATGGAGAGATCTCCAAAATCATGCTGAGTTAAAAAAGCAAATTGCATGAAGATCTATACTTGTCTGGGAATAGAACAGGGAATAGGATTTTGAAGGACTCAATATAACAGTAAGTGAATAAAAATAATATTTACTATTAGTACTTTTCTCACTTTAGAAATTCTGAAACAAATGTGACAGATTTTAACCTTTTCAAATGCTGGGTGGTGGATGCTTAAATGTCTATTACATTACTTTTGTGGTTTTCCATGTTAAAAATAATTACCAAAGGAAAATGCAGCATTTTCTAAAAGATTACTTTGAAAAGTTAAAACGTTCTCAAAGAAAAATATAAGTCTTCACTTGGATTCTATTTATTTCTAATATTAATACATTTAAGAAGCTTGGTTATATAGTTAGATTACTTGCTTGTATGGCAAGGTTACCTCACTGTGCAGTATTTTCCATTACTCAGGCTATTTATTAAAAATACAGATTATCAGGCTTCGCCTCAGAGCCAGTAAATCACAATGATGTCATCAGGAAGCAGCCTGGAAATCTGTATTCTTACCAAGGGCCTTGGCTGAATTTGAAATGCAACCAAGTTCAGGAAACTCTGTTGGATTAAAAAGATGAGAAGCCCAGGAAGAACTAGCTAGAAGCAGCCAACAGGCTGTCGTAAGGGACACACATCTGTCTGCACCCAGAGAGGAGAACTCACCATCAGGAGCACAGGGTCGCGAACACCCAGCCAGCCGTCCGGGGTCCGCTGGCATTGGAGCGAAGAGCCCCGTGGCTCTGTGTGGTCCACGCCCTTCCAAAAGGGCTCTCTGTGATAAATATAGATGTCACCTCCATCTCACACAACCTCCTTGGCAACACACTCACACAGCTACCCAGCACAACAGGAGAGATGGAAGTCATAAACAGAGAGACACCCCCAAATCTAATACTCAAGCTAAGTGTCTGAAACATCTCTAACGTGCTGTTATCACACAGCTGGGGGACGTGCATCGGCACTTGACACTAACTCTCCCCTGGTCACTAATGGAGCCCAGCACAGCCCAGAGTGGCGATACACTCATTTTACGTGCACAGATCCCTGTTCATTCTGAGATCTTCAGGGATAAGAATTAGATTTCTGTCACAAGGCAACAAATTGATCGTCTTCGTTGTTCTTCACTGTTACAATTTAGTAGACAATTCACTAAGTGTATGTATCCCCCTTTTTTTCAGTAATGCTATAAACTAAAAATAAAAATAATTCTGGACCACAAGCATGTGGCAGTCCTGAGCTGCCTTTACGTAGGTCAGTTTGGAAAACACTCTCTGTATGTTAGATATACCATCCAGCCCTATTGGAGGCAGAAACAAACAGTGAGCTCTTCGAATAGAAAAACAACCATACAACGCTCCTCACAGTGCTTGCACACTGCAAGCACTCAGATATCTGTTCTTTATTTTCCGCTAAATTTGAGTCCATTTCCTGCCCCAAAGTGGATGCGCTCCTTGGTTTTTTTCACTATGCAGGTGCCAGGTGACAAGAGAGGCTGGCAGCATGGGCTCAGAGTTCATTTGAGAAGGACATTTCCTCTAAATCTGTGTTTTTGGGGCTTTTATTTATAACTGCTTTAGTGATTTTTTTCTTTCATATGTTGCGTCGTGCTTCTGTGTGACTAAGTTCCACGCATACACTCATGCTGGCACTGGCTTGATGAACATCTTGGATATTCTTATTCAAGCCCAAACTTGCTTCCATTTAGTTTGGTGCTTGGCTCAATTTCAGAAGCTCCTTTGTGACCGTGTCATGAGTCTGGTTCTCAGCCACACGCTCACGTGACTCACGGTATTGAAGTCCCTCCAACGAGAAAAGACACACTGGTAACAGGGTAAGCCAAGTGGCTAACTTTTTATTAATTTTACTCACAATATCTGGCTTCTAAAATCAAGCTTAATTCAGTATAACTAGCTGGGCTTAAAGGGAATGAAGACTTCAGTGAGATTTCTGTTTATTAGACCCACTTTCCTATAGACTGCCCTGGTTTCCTGGGCCATTCCCAAAGAGAAAAGCAGCCCCTACATTCAGGAGCCGCCTGGATGCATCAGCCAGGCTTAGTGATGCTATGAGGTGACCTAGAGCTCACAGCCGGGTCTTGGTGTCTCTTGCTGGACGTAAGCACTTCCAGAGAAATCAACATGGGATCAGGCCCTTCTGTGATGATGACGGGTGAAGACAAAAGACAAAAGTAATCTGAAATCGTGTTTAAACACAGGCAAAATGTGAACACTGTCCTAACCACAAAAATGACCAAACACCCCCTTCTTCTGGCTAATGTGAGTGATCGCAGCTTCTTTACCAATCACAACGTTAAGTTCACTGTAGTTTGCCCTCCCTGTATTACAGGTAAGATTTATTGAGATATCTAATTGTAAAATTGTTCCCACTATTTTTTTACATTACATCCCCATGAATTATTTATTTTATAACTAGAAGTTTGTACCTCTTGATCCCCTTCATCCATTTTGCTCACCCCTCAACCCCCCTCCCCAAAGTCTATAGCACCTGGGATTCCCAGGTGGTTTCCCACCCAAGTACTAACCCATCCAAGTACTAACCAGGCCGGACTCTGCTTAGCTTGCGAGACAGACGGGATGGGGCACGTGCAGGCTGGTGCGGCCCTTGACAAAACCCAATCAACAGTGAATCCCCACTCCCTTGGATTATCCCTAAAATTACCCAACTAAAGCCCAAATCCTATAAATTCTTTCTAACAGTCTCTTCCTGAGATGCCCGCTGTTTTTCACGGTGTGCACTCATTCTGCTTTGCTGCAACAAGTAATATACTCAACTTGTTTACCTACAGGCCTATTCCTGGTGGTCTTTGATTGGAGGACATTGACCCAACCCTAAATCTCTCCAGCCTACTGAACCAGAAGCTTTGCTCACTCTGCGGGATCTCCCTCTTGCCCTCCTGACTTACCTGCTCCTGACTCCAGCACTGCCTTAGCCCTAGATGATCTCCTCAACCTGCCATCTGCTTTGATTTGTCTCCAGGCACCTGCACCTGTACCCAACTCCTGCTGCCTCTTTTACAAAGACGCTAGACTGCCAGCTTAATTCCTTGTCTGTTTTTCTGTATATGTCAGATATGTCACTCCTTAATGAAGTTGGTTAAATGAAGATCATTTCCATGAGTAGTCAAGTTAGTCTAAGCAAATTCTAAACTCTTTCTCAGCTCTCAGGTGGGATATGTCCCTGAGCCTCGTTTAGTTGTTCCCACAAAGACACATGTTCTCATGGTCAAAATAATCAAAATAAAGAAGGCAAATTGCATTTCATCTTTCAAGTCGTGATGAGGGAGAACATTCTACTAATTTCATTTGGACTTGTGCAGCTAGCTATGTGGAAGGAGCACAATCTCATTATTTAAGTGCCGACTCTCCACTCACAATGACTGAGGTTCAATCCATCCTATTTGAGTGGCTCATATTCATTTGCAAATTTCCATTAATTTGATCCTCTTGCCTTAAAATTTGATGTTCCAGTAAGTATTGCTGCAAAACAAGGGGAATATATGTCGTGCATGGATGTACGATAAAATTGTTCCTCTCAGTAATACATAAGCTGTAATTTGCAGGTTGCTAAATTAAAGAAAAGTGGTGTAAAGTAGAAGGAGGATTGGAAAAAGTATAGGAGACATGTTTTCTTGTCCCACCTCCATCGCTGAGTTAATTAAATGACTCCGATCCCATTTTCTTATCTTCCAAATGAGAAAATTTGGCAAGATTTCTAAAATGCTTTGATTTTATTTAACAAACATTTCATAAACGTAAATTTGGCTATGCTTGGCTATGTGTAAGTGTCCAAAAATCACACAACAACTGACTACTGGGAAAAACTAGGTTAATTAATGACGTATATCTCTTTCAATTTGCTGCTGTACGACTCAACGTTTGGTATGTGTTCTTTCGGTAATTCCTCTCCCTGAGGTCGAGGGCCGCAAATAAATATGTGCATCCAGCAAACAGGAAACTGGGACATGTTAAGGATTTACTTAAATTCCAAATGATAGAATAGTGTCTATAATTAGGTCTCTTGCTTCCCAATCTATTTCTATTTCCCCACTCATATGTACATACTCTGCCGTCTTTAAAATCCGTCTTTTAAGTGAGTCGGAGGAGTTCCTACCCATTGCGTTTTTCTGTGTAAAATAGTGTTGCGCTTCTGGGAAAGCCACTAGAGTTAAAACACAGACTGGAACCCGGGGAGTGGGCTAGTCTGCCAACCTCGGTTTACGGGGAGACGAGTGAAGGGGTTGGTCAGAGGGCTGGGACAGCTCGGTTGCCTTGTGAGCTCTTAGGAAAGGTCAGATCGGCCTCCCAAATGATGTAGGATTAAGTCGAGCCACTGTGTGTCCCCACAGAACTTTTCTCCCTTCAAATAGGATTAGATGACAGAAGTTGAGTCACAGTGAAAATCTCATCATATGTTCTGGGCCCTTTTCTCTAGGTCCTCTAAAGGCCCAACTGAGACTGAAGAAAATCAAATTAGGTAGTTAAAATAAAAAAAAAACTTAGAGCATTTTTGATAAGCTTATCCTTGTTTTCAACAAGAGCAACTGTCCAGTTCCTATTGTTTATATATTTTAAAAGTAGGAATATTAAACTACACTCCTGGGAAATTAAGCGGATAAGCTGAATGAGATAGTGTACATTCTGTAGTTGTTCTGCTTTCCTCTGAAACTAATTGTTAAATTTTCTGCAGCAACATCCTTTTAGAGGAGAGCACAGGAAGTGGAAACAGTAAGAGAGGCAAAAGAAAAAGGAGCAGAGGGAGAGAAGACATAACTCACTAATTCAGGGATGAACTATGGAATATCGGCATGATAAGAGGGTCCTATGAGCAACCCTACACACGTGACGGCAACTTAGATGAAAATGGACTGAATCCTCACAAACACAAACTGCCACAACTCACTCAGTAGAAAACATAATGTGGATAAATGCAGAATTGATAGGGAAAATGGGGTTCGTAATTTAAAAACCTCTTCTCACAAAATCTCCAGGCCCAGATGGTTTCTGTGGAGAACTGTACCAAATGGTTAATGAATAATTAACACCAATTCTACACAATCTCTTCCAAAAAAGAGAATAAGTTGGAATTATTTTCAAATCCTTTTAAGAAACTAATATTACCCTGATACCAAAAGCAGATGAAGACAGTACAGAAAAAGAAAACTATAGACTGAATATTCTTATGAACATAGATGCAAAAATCTTTAACAAAGTGTTATCAAATAGAATTCAGCAATGTATAAAAAAAGAAGTACTCATAAAGACCAGGTGGAGTTAATTCCAGGGAGGGAAGGTTGTTACAATATTTGAAAATCAATTAATGTAATCTATCATATTAACAGGCCAAAGAAGAAAAAAATCGCATGATCACATCTACCAATGCAGAAAATGCATATGACGAAATACAACATTCATTCATGGTAAAAACTCAGAAAACTAGGAATAGAGGGGAACTTACTCAGCTTGACAAAGAACATCTATAAAAAACCTACAGTTACTTTATATTTAATGATAAAAGACTGAATGCTTTCTCCTTAAGATCAGGAGTGAAATAACATCTACTCTCACCACTCTTGTTCAACAGTCCTAGAGATTCCAGCCAGAGTAATTCAGCAATATAATGAAACAAAAGGCATATAGATCAGAAATGAAGGAATAAAAACTATTCCTATTTGCAGATGACATAATTATCTATGTGGAAAATCCTAAGGAATCTACAAAAAACTCCTAGAACTAATAAATTAGTTCAATGATGTTGTAGGGTACCTGATAAATAAACAAAAATCAGCTGCATTTCTATACATTAGCAATGAAAGATAGACCCTGACATTGAAATTACAGTACCATTTGTAAAAAAAAATGTAGTATTTAGGTGTAAATCTAACAAAACACGTGCAAGCCTCACAAGATGGAAACTACATGATGCTGGTGAAGGAAATCAGAGGGGAGTAAAGAAATGAAGAGGCAGGCGTACCACGTTCATGGATTAGAAGACTCAATATAGTGGAGATGTCACTTTTTCCCAAATTGACATACAGGTTTAACACGATTTCTATCAGAATCAGAAAGATCTTTTGTAGATATAGACAAGATTATTGTAAAATCTATACAGAAAGGCGAAGTAACTAGAAAAGCTGAAATGGTTTTGAAAAGGAGGGAGTAAAGTAAGAGGAGGCAGTCTACACAACCTCGAGGCTGACTGTGCCGCCACAGTAATCCAGCCCGTGTGGTGTGGTTGGAGTATAGACGAGGAGACCCACAGAACAGAACAGAGATCCCAGAAACAAACGCACAGAAATACGCCCATATGATTTTTGACAAAGGTACAAAGGCCATCGGTGGAAGAGGGAGCTTTGTCAACAGGTGGTCCTGAGGCAACTGGGTGTACACAGGCCCCAGGCGAACCTGGGTCTAAACCTCGCACCTTCTGCAAAAATTAACTCAAAACGGATCGTGGGCTTAAATGCAAAACCATCAAACTTTCAGAAAAAAGAGGAGAAAATCTTCAAGGTCAGGGTTAGGCAAAGAGTTCTTAGACCTGACAACAAAAATATGACCCCTAAAAGGGAAACTTGATAAATTTGGCTTCATTGAAAAAAATTTTTTAATTACTTTATGAAAGACCCTGTTAAGAGAATAAAATGACAAGCTACCAGCTTGGAGAAAATATTTGCAAACCACATATTTGACAAAGGATTAGCATTTGGAATCTATATATAAAGAACTCAAAATTCAACAATAAAAAAGCAGGCAATTCAGTTAGACCATGCACTAAAGACAGCAAGAGACATTTCACGAACGAAAAAAACAGTGGGCGAAACTATATGAAAAGTTGTTCAACCTCATTAGCAATGAGGGAAATAAAAATGAAAATCACAGTGAGATACCACTACATACCTATCAGATGGCTACAATAAAAAATAGAGAACACCAAATGCTATTGAGAATGCAAAGAAAGTGGATCTCATACATTGCTGCTGGGAATGTCAGATGACACAGCCCCTCTGGAAAACTCTTTGACAGTTTCTTAAAAGATTAAACATGCAAATACCTTATAATTCAGTAATTACACTCCTGGGCATTTATCTCAGAGATATTAAGATATGTTTATACAAAAACCTATACACAAATATTTACCACAGCTTTATTCATAATAGTCAAGACCTAGATACAACCTGATGTCCTTCAGTGGGTAAATGGTTAAACAAACTGTGGTATATCCATACCATGGAATATTACTCAGCAATAAAAAAGGAAAAACTGTTGGTACACACAACCACCTAGATGAGTTTCCAGAGAATTATGCCCAGTGGGGGGAAAAACACAATCTCAAAGGTTACCTACTGTATGGTTCCATTTATGTAATTTTTGAAATGGTAAAGTTTAAAAACTGAAAGCAGATTAGAGGTTGGCAGTTGTTAAGAAGAGGGTGAGGGTGGGAGGGAATTGGGCACAGCCGCAAAAAGGGTGGCAGGAGAGATCCTTGTGCTGATGACAACAGAAGGGGGCAGCACTGGTCTCCATTGGCTGTATGAGTGTCAGCACCTGGTTATGATCTTTGACTACACTTTGGTAAGATGTTATCACTGGGGGAAAAGGGGATAAAAGATTATCCAGCATTCTCTCTCTGCATTATTTCTTACACTGCATGTAAGTCTACAATTTCCTCAAAATAAAGCGTTTAATTAAAAACAAACAAAACAAAACAAATTTAGGTAATTTTGCTGAGTTTCTCCTTGTTTTCAACAGAAGCAACTAGACAGTTTCTATATTTCAAAAGTAAGAATTTAAATGAGTCCTCGAAAATCAAGCAGAACATCAGCTGAACCAGATACACTGCATCCTACAGTTCCCCTGTTTCCCTCTGAAACAGATGGTTACATTGTAACAACATCCCTTCAGAGGCGGGCAGGGAGCAGAAACAAGGCCCGATGCCTCCCAAATGCCTTTAAATTACGTAATTTTGACAATTCAAAAAGCTGTTTTCCCCCCAAATACCAGACTCTCCTATTAGAGAGAATAAAATCCCTCTCTATCTTATTTTTTATTACAAAAAAAATGCATGCTTTTTGTAGTAAATTTAGGAAGTAATAAAAAGTATGAAGAAGCAAAAGAATTTTTTAAAAGCTACCCATAATCTACTGTCTAGTATTTTGGCTGATTTCCTTCTTATCTTTCTTCCATGCATGTTTTACATAGTTAAAATCAAGCAGTGCATAAAATTTTGTAGCTTTATTTTTTATTTAGAATTTTATAATAAACACTTAAATGTTTGTATAATATCATATGCTTTTCTTCCAATTTACTTAGCCATTTTCTTAATTTAAGACAATTAGACATTTAAATTTTTTTCACTATTACAAATAATGCAATTAGAAACACTTTTCTACATAAATAACTCATGATTATTTCTTTATTCTAGATTTTAGCAGTGCAATTAATGGGTCAAAAAGTATATGACTTTTAAGATTCTTGATGTATATTACCATTTGCTTTAGTCAAATTCTTCTTATAGTACTAAAAACTTGTTGGTAACATTTGTGGAACGATTTTTTGAAATAGCTTCTCAGAGGGCTGGCCCCATGGCACAGTGGTTGAGTTCAGTATGCCTTGCTTCAGTGGCCCGCATCTGTGGTTCACATCCTGGGTGTGGACCCACACTGCTCATCAGCCATGCTGAGGCGGTGAACCACATACAAAACAGGGGAAGATTGGCGTAGATTTTAGCTCATGGTGAATCTTCCTCAGCAAAAAAGAGAAAAAACTATATATAGATAGATAGATATGCATGTAGTATATATATGTGTATATATATATATTCTCAGGAAGCAGAGGAAAATTAACAGAGAAGTTTACACCTGCTATTCTTAGGTTACCTTGGGATCCATGTACCCTTTTTTTAGAATATGAATTTCACCCAATAAGAGAGCAAAACCACCTTTGGAGATGGCACTGGGTGGAGACTGTGGTGAGCTGATGCAAGCCATACACATAAACCCTTTTGTAGTGTGATTTTCTACACTACAGAGGCTGGGAAGCTAAAAATTATACTTTATTTATGAGATTCTCTTGTATCTAGGCTTGTGGATGCAAAATATATTTCACTAATTAAATGCTCTTGAGCAGAATTTTGCAAGGTGGAAATGAGACAAATGCTACCTTCCTCTTGTCCTGCTGTTGGTGTGGCCTGCATGGTCTTGGGGCTCTTGAGCATTTAATCAGGAGCATTCCAATCCCCCTCACTAACTGCCTGTTCACCTACAAGACTTTGTGGCAGCAGGAGATGCTCAATGAGGATCCTGCAGCCACAGAGTATGTTTTGATGACAATCATTTCAGTGGTGGCCTCCTGATTCCCAAAGGTGGACATATGCAGGACCGTAAAGAAAACCTCAGAATTACCGAGGACTGTAGTCAGCTTGTCCTCAGAGTAAAGCAGAATTAGGTTAGAAATCAATACCGAAGAGATAACTTAAAATCTTCAATTGCTCTTAAACAAACAACATACTAGTAAGTATTCCATGGGTCAAGAAGTTATGATGAATATTGAAAAACATTTTGAACTGAATTATATTGAAGATATGGAATCAGAATTTGGGGGATGTACCTAAAGTGATGTTCTGAGGAAACGTTAAAACCTGAAATAATCCCACAACTAGAAGGACCTGCAACTAAGATATACAACTGTGTACAGGGGGGGTTTGGGGAGATAAAGCAGGAAACAAAAAAAAAGATTGGCAACAGTTGTTAGCCTAGGTGCCAATCTTTAAAAAAAAAAAAAAAAAAAAACCTGAAATAAGAATATTAGAGAATAAGAATGACTGAAGATTCGTGGCCTCAGTTTCCTTTATGTGTCCCTAGAAGAAGAATAGAGAATGAAACTTAGAGGAAGTTGAAGGACAGAAACAATAAAATACAAAAACCAAAATGACAGAAAGCAAATGTGCTGTGAAAATTCAATGAGGCCAAAATTAGTCCTTGATAAATCCTCAGTAAGACTGATTAAGAAAAAGAAAAGAAAAAATTTAGCAGTATTAGGAATAAAAGAAGAATAAAACTACAGCTTCTACAGACATTAAAAGAAAGCAAGAAGATATTATAAATGCCTTTGAAAGAATAGATTTGACAATTTGGATGAAATAAACAAATTTCTTGAAAAACAAATCTTATCGAAACAGACCAAAAAAAGAATAGAAAATCTGAATAGTCATATTTACTAAAGAAATTAAAGCTATTATTAATAATCGACCCATGGGGCCTTCCCCACGGCCAAGTGGTTAAGTTCCCACACTCCACTTTGGTGGCCCAGGGTTTCACTGGTTCAGATCCTGGGTGCCAACATGGCACCGCTCATCAGGCCACGCTGAGGAGGCGTCCCACATGCCACAATTAGAAGGACCCACAACTAGAATTTACAACCATGTACTGGGGGGCTTTGGGGAGAAGAAGAAGGAAAAAAAGAAAATCGGTAACAGATGTTAGCTCAGCTGCCAATCTTTAAAAAAAAAATCAACCCACAAAGAAAATACCAGGCTCTAGATGATTTTATGGGCAAATTCATCCAAACGTTGCAGAAAGAAATAGCACAAATCTTTCCAACTTCTTCCAGGAAATGTAAACAGAAAGAATATTTCTCTACTCATTTTATGAGGCTGGAAAAGCCTTGAGACCAAAATCTGACAAAGATTTTGCAAGAAAAGAAAATTACCTTGCAGGACGTTTGGTCCACACCAAAAGGTCATTGATATTTGGTCCTGTCCAACATGTAATAGAAAATTGCAGGCCAACCTTTCTCATAAGCATAGATGCAACAGTTCTAAATAAAACGTCGGTGTTGGGGGCTGTCCTGCACGGGTCGCTCACATTTCTGCATATCATGTGAGTGAGGTACTAACTGGGCAGTCTTGTTCTGAACTGTCTTTTTAAAGACGGCTGCTTGCCAAATAGACTTGGAAGACAGATGCAGTATCTTGACCAAGGGGCAGGTTTCCGTCCCGCTTGGGAAGACAGAGATATAGTGTGTCTAAGTTTTATGAAAACAGGCTCCTGTTTCTCTTGCTTTTGACCCTTTTAGATGGAAGGAATAGGGCATGCGAATAGGGGATAATTGGAGAAAAGATGAACTTGTAAATACTGGAATGGAGCACATCAATTTTGGACGTGGCGAGAGAATGACAACGCTAATACCTGCGGCAAGAACACCTGAGATTCTGCGAGGTATGGGAGAGGAAGGGACATTAATGATCTTTTCTTTCAGAGACAGCCCTGGAGCTTTTCTCTTGTAGGAAAATGCCCTGGTGTGGCTCTCTTAACCCTTGCAAGCCTCTTAAATTTAACCGGCAGTTGGGTCTGCCGTCTCCTGCCAGGTAGCTTGACCACAACTTGATCACCATTCTGCTTAACCTTATTGAGAAGCCTGTCGGGAACAGCAGGGGACAGTCAGCTCCTGCACCTCTTACGCATAAAGCTGGTCAACACTCGGAAGTCTTCCCCATCCCCTCTCGCAGTCATTGCTCAGTCATCTTGTGGGGCAGACTAACCTACCCAATTGGCAGGGTGGACAAACAGGATGAGATGAACCAACTGTCCTGTCAGTCCTCCAAAAACGAGGACTAGGCTCAGTTATTCACACTGAAGTGGGAATATGGGTCCACTTGGGGTGCACCAATGATTGTAAACAACACTTTATTTCCCGAGGCATGCACTGTACTCCCAGAGCTGTGCTGCTTTTTCTTTTTTTTTTGTAAGGAAGATTGTCACTGAGCTCATATCTGTGCCAATCTCCCTTTATTTTATGTGGAACGCCACCACAACAGGGCTTGATGAGTGGTGCTAGGTCTGCACCGAGGATTCAAACCTGTGAACCTCAGGCCACCGAAGTGGAGAGCGTAAACTTAACCACTATGCCACCCGGCCGGCCCCAAGAGCTGTACTTCTCATACAGAAGCCAGGCATGAATTTGTCCCCTTTCCACAAACACAATGATTTATACTTTAGGAACGGCCATAAGAAGCTTTCAAATATTTGAGGAAACACCACCAGCAGACTCTGTACCCCTGTGGAGACCCTGTGGAGACTGCAGCGATTTCTCTAATGAGGCAAGCCTTAGCTAATTGGGGGAGCTTCCCTGAGAGATGTGTGGCTCATTATTTATGTGTAACCTTCTGGGCTGGTATCCCTTGGAGGACAATGAAGTTTTTAAAACATGTGACATGAATTTGCTCCTGACTTTATCTGAAGTGGTTAACGCCACCCCCTCAGCCCTGGGACCTCAACTCACCGGCCTGGAGTTGTATGGATGATAGAATTGCCATAGGCATCCTCCTTGCAGGCCAAGGCAGAGCCTGAGTAATAGCTAATGCATCCTCTTGTGCCTGGATTGTGGCCTGTGGTCAAGGGAAAGTGCAGTTCAGATACTTAAGGAGAAAGCCGTCTGGCTTTCTAAGATAGACCCTGATGGTCCGGAAAATGTGTGCACCTGGCTGGGTTTGGGAATGCTGGGAGCATGATTGAGGTGCATACTTCAGGTTGGCCTCATTCTGCTTCTTAAAGTCCTGTTGGTAGTACCCTTAATTAAATGCTAAATGAGATAAATTGAGAAGATTTGATCCCAGCAGCCTCTGCCAGTCAGATAAATCAGGGTGAGTACTCACAGAAAAATTCACCAAAAGCCTAAAAGGTGTAGAAACAAGGGTTGAATGGTGTAGGGAGAGAATTCTCCATGGGTCTCTTGCATTTCTGCACGTCTCATGCATGAAGCAGCAACCGCCTTTTTTTTTTTTTTTTTGACTCTGTTATAGTCTGGATTGTGTCCTGCAAAATCCATGTTTTGAAGCCCTAACCCTCATTATGACTGCACTTGGAGTTGAGGCCTTTAAGGGAGTAATGAAGGTTAAACTAGGTCACCAGGGTGGGACCCTAATCTGAAAGGACTGGTGTCCTTACAAGAAGAGGAAGATTTACCAGAGATTTGTCTCTTTTCCTGCACACACAGAGAAAAGGTCATGTGAGGACACAGCAAAACGACGGCCATCTGGAAGCCAAGAAGAGAGGTCTCACCAGACATTGATCCTGCTGGCACCTTGAGCTCAGGCTTCCAGCCTCCAGGACTGTGAGAAAATAGATTTCTGTTGCTTGAGTCACCCAGCCTGCGGTATTTTGTTACGGCAGCCCAAGCAGAATAATACAGACTCTATTTTCCAGGATGTTTGTACAGCAAACAGCCTTGGAAGACAGAGAGAATCTCTCTTTTCAGAGCAAAGGACAACATACTTACTTGCCATCACAGGAGATTTGGGTTCTAAATTCAGGGCCCTTCTTCTCTCAAGCAACCCACCACAGGTGCAGGTTCTTGTGTGTTGTTTGACCCTCCCGGAATTGCCCTGGGGGAATTGGGGCTCAGGGTTCGAACGTGAATGATGTCACTCTGACTAGTGTTATTGCCGTGCGTGAATAACTGCTCGTTTTCCCTGAACCGGGCATCTCTTACTGTACCAGCACCCACGAGGCGGTGCCAGGCCAGCGTGTCAGCACAGTAAGATTAGGAAGATCAACTCTCCAACCCATCACAGTTGTTGGCAATTAGCAAATCCAATCCAGCGACATATTAAAGACACAATAGATTACAGGCAAGTGGAGCATGTTATGGGAATGTGAGGATGGATTGCCATTCAAAATTCAATCCATGCCCTTCATCACGTTGAAGGAGGGAAGCAAAAAGAACACACCAGCATCGTGCTAGATACAGGAAAGCATTGGATGAAATTCAACACTTCCTTGTGATTTTAAAAACATACGAATACAAAACCCCTCTTAGTAAACTATAAATAGAAGAAAACCTCCTTAATTTGAGAATGAGTATCTGTGAAAACCTTAAGGGGAAAAATTATACTTAATGGTGAAATAGTGTAAAGATTGTAATGAGACAAGGCTTCTGTCATCAATTCTGCTTACCATTGTACCGAAGATCCCGGCAGATGCAATCAAACAAAAAAAAAAAAAAAAAAGGAAGGAAAAATAAAAAAGAAAAGGCACAAGGATTGGAAAAAAATAAGTAAGGGTGTAGTTATTTGCAGAAGACATGAGAGTATTGGCAGAAAGTCCAGCAGAAGTTACAAACAATTAGAATTAATAAATGAATTTAGTAAGATCGCTGGTCACAAAGTTAATGTACAGAAATATATTGTATTTCTATATATCAACAGCAAACAAACAGAAAATAAAGATTTAAAAATTATGCCACTGACAGTCTCATTTTAAAAAAGTAACTATCTGGGAGCATCCTTGAAGAAAAAAAAAAGCTAAATGAGCTACTTAAGACTCACCAGAATGACTAAAATTAAGATATATTTCCAAAGTGTTGGAAAGGGTATAAAACGACCAGAACTCCCCAACATGGCCAATCAGCTGGAGCATAAATTTGTATAATTCCTGTGGAATGCTGTTTGGCAGTGTCTCCCTAAGGCCCAGGGATTCCATCCCTAAGTGGAACATATGCAGTAGAAGTGCACACACGTGTTCACAAAACGCTTCGGAATGTTCATAGCAGCATCGTCTGCAACGGCCCAAAGTGGAAACGACCCAGGTGCTTCCCAATAGTCAAATCAGTAAATCGTAGCACATTCACACAGAGCAGGGGTTGGCAAACTTTTTTATAAAAGAGCCAGATAGAAAATATTTTAGTTTTTGTAAGCAATATAGTCTCTGTTGCAACTCCTCACCTCTGCCCTTGCAGCGTGAAAAGAACCATAGACAACACACCACAGACGAGCATACTATTTTCCAATAAAACGTTAACTGGCACTAAAATTTGCATTTCATAAAATTTTCTTGTATCCTGAAATAGTTTTCTTCTTTTGATTTTTTTCAATCATTTAACAATATAAAAACCATTTTTATCCTGTGGGTCATACAAACACAGGTGCTAAGCCGGATTTGGCTCATGGGCTGTGTGATGCCAACCCTCCGTGTGGAAGAACACCACAGTCTATAGAAATGAGGATGAAGGAAAGTGCGCCTACATGAAACACCATGGAAACCTCCCATACACGCCATGATGGGTGAAGGAAGCTGGACAGAGAAGAGTGCATGCCTGTACGATTGCACCTACACAGAGGTCAAAAATGGGTAAAACTAATTTATGACGTCAGAGGTTAGGTTAGTGGTCACATTTGGCAGAGTTGATTAAAGGTGGTCTGCGGGCTTTGGGGTGCTCTTGGTGTGTCTTGGTGTGGGTCTCAATTACAAAGGTGTGATCACTTTGTAAAAATTTATTGAACTGTGCTTTATGATTTGTGTGATGTTTATTATACTTTAATAAAAGTTCAAAAATGCTTATAATTTTTAACTTCCCGCTGTCACTGTAAATTTTTTCCTCTGGGAATGTTTTCTTCTTTCACTGCATAAAAACTCCAATGGGGCCTGTGATTTTCTAGTCGTTCTTGGGTAATAGATGGTCCTGTTCAAATTATAGCTTTGATTTAGAAATTATGATATATTAATCGTCATCCATCTTTGTTCAAATGCTCGCCTCTCTTGTCCTGCTCCCAAGTATCTGCAGAGAATCTCAACCCAATTTCAGGCACAGAGTCTCTACTTTCTTTCCTTTATTTACTTTTCTTCTCCCGACTTGCCAGGAATTCTTAAGAACCATTTGGGTTGATGTTGAGGGAAGAGATAAAGGGAACAGAAAGTTCTGGTTTGACTAGTATTGTTGGAGTCTGTTTTTTGGCTTTATGGAAGAGTCAGAAAAATGGATCTTCCCTCTCATACGTGCCTCTCATGAGGTCTTTAAAACTCTCCTGGCCGGGTGCTCCAACTGCAGCTCACTTGATCTCGGTGTACTCTACCTCTTTGCAGATGCTTCCCCTTCACCCCCTGGTTCTCGTGTTGTCTATTCCACGTAGACTTCCTCGGTGGGAGCCCTACAGCACACCTCTGTAGTCTTCTTTTTGGAAAGAAGCAAAAACAACCCCAGACTGGCTTTCTCCCCGACTCGGCCTGCATATGGTTCACGTCAAAGACTGGCGTGTATTTTGTTCAAATCCATCCTGGAAGCACAGGCAAATCCCAAATAGCACCTCCCCTTCCTTCTGCGCTCTGCTTGGAGGTCCATCTGCTCACTCTTGCCTGGTAAAAGGCAGACACCAGTCCGCTGTTCCCTGCAATGTCTAGAAGAGTTGTCAAGCTCACTTAGTGGTTCTGTTACCACCCAGATCTCCAGCCTCGAGGGAAGGAGAGCTCTACCCATCCCCACCCCCATGTGTGCATGATGGTGCGTGTGGGGCCACTGGGGAACACATATGTGGCATCAGTTCTCCCCCAAAAAATCTCTTTACAGATCCTCCCAACTAACCAATTCCTGACCTTTTTTTTATACCTTCTTGAGGGTAAGGAATTTCCAGAGTCATATAAGTTCCTTGACGGTCCCTTTGAAAATCTACGTTTTGGGTTATCTCATAACTCATTTGGTATCACATTTGAAAATAATAATTTAACTTGCAGTTACATTAAATTTTCTGTTATAAAAGTAAAACAGCGCTCATAGAGGGAAGTCATTTCTAATTTTAGGAAGTTCTTAAGATAGCTCAATTTTCAAATTGATTACTAGAAATATAACAAATTAAGTTTCCAAGATTATTTGAGAATTCCCAACTCACTTCAAAGAAACTTATTTTTAACATCCTAATTTTGTGCATAAAAATTAGTGTCTTATTTCTGCTTAAAATTGAGCTTATTTGTTGCTAGGGAGATTGAACAGTTTTCATGTTCATCTGAGACCTCTTGGTGGAAAAACAAAATAGCTGGATCCTTCTAGTTCTGATGATTTGCCCACCTAGGTGTCTGGAGACCTTCACAGTGAAAGCGCCTAAAAATACTGGGTAAAAGATGTTTTTAAAACCCGCATTTTTAGATTTGTTAAATTCTGAGAATAACTGAAATTCTCCTGGTGAATAAATGCATTCAAATGTGCCGTGCAACTTTATGAACTACCCCAGGGCCTAAAATTCTATTTACAAAAGGAGACTTCAGATCTAGCATCCTGAGTTAATTCCTATCCACAAATGCCTAAATCAATTCTGGAAAGTAAATAAATTACTGAAACTGAGGCTTTAGCCTCCCATAGAGATTTCCTAATCTCAGACGCTACCTACACTTTAGGTTGGCAAGTAAGCTACAGACTGAGGCCAGAGAGCAGATCCCCCGGTGATCCTCTGGTTCAAATGGAGCCTAGGTCATCGTGCGAGAGAAGTCATTTCAGGATCAGATATTTTTCCAAATTAAAAGATGGCAATTAGATTAAAGTGTAGAAATTTAGCAGCATCTGTTTCTATCAGGGAATGCACTATTTATCATAACATTTCTTCATACTTCTATCATATGTATTCATTTCTATTTCTTTTTAAACCAATGCATGCTCATTGGAAATATTTAAGCAACAAGTTTTAAACTTCCAGGTCTTGTGAAAACAAGGAATTAATTCCAGGCTGCAGGTTTGCTTACTCCAGATCAGTCCTGGAGGGACTGTAGAAGTGAGGGACAAACATAGGTTTCAGAAACTAGAAGGGGAAACAGTGGGGACTTCCTGCTGTGGAGGAGTTAACAACCACCACAAGTGTTCGCCATAGCTTCTCTCTTCCGGAATTCTTTCTTTTGATTTATCCCTTGTTTGGTTGGATTTTCTCTCCAAGTACTAGCTGTTGTTATCACTATGTAGCAGACGGGCTCATTTGGTGCTGTGGTTCCTTAGCTCTGGAGTTTTTGCAACTGTGTCCGTTACCTTTCCACTTGAAAGACACTTTGGCTAGCTATACGCTTCCCGGTTGTCCTGCTGATTCTCCTTTGTTCCCATTCCCAATATCCATTCTCTGCCTTTCTCTACCCTGATATGTGAGCCCTACCGACTGCAACACCTGAGCTTCTTGCTTTGGGTTGGGTTCGTCCAATGAGAGGCGCCTGCAGAAGGCTGGAGGGCAGACAGGGAGAGGAGCTGGGGTATCTGCCCCCTGCCCCCTGCTACCTCTCGGCTAAGACATGGCTTCGAAGTGGCTGTGCTCTTCTGTGTCATGGCTCCTGGCAGGTGGCCCTTCTCCTTGGGGTAAGTCACACGCTTGCCTTTTTGGGTGTCAATCTAGAGATCGTAGTGGCTTCCCCTTGTTGCTGGTCCTTGGGTGATTTCTTATTCCTGGGGGGCTACTTTAAGTCTCCTCACACTTCTGTAAATGATCCTTTCATAAACTTTTTCTATTAAACCCTTTGTTCATGTCGTATGTTTTCTTTTGTTTGTCATACTTTAGACAATTTCTGGGGTCGCTCTTCCTTCCCCTCAGACCTTCCCCTCTGTAGATGTCATTCTAGCATCTCCCGGCACGCGTGCTGCTGTGCAGCAATCTCCCTGTTAAACCACCTTCTCCCCGAAACGCTTGCTGACACTTCATGCTGATTAAATACTTCTAAGGTCTATTACTGTTTCTCATTTCACAGTATCTGTTGTCTTTCTGAAGCGGAATCACTGTTACTTTCTTCTGCCCTGACTCTGTCTTGAGCCTCCGTCCATGTTTCCATCAGGTTTCAGCTATGACTTATGTTGTGTCTTGCTTCTTCTAATTTGTATGTTAGTTTTGTAGTCAAGTATTGTTTTGTCCTTAACTGACTGACTTAATTCCGCATTATTCATCATATTCTGTTGGTGAAGTGTCTCGTGTTGTTTCATGGATTTTATTTTCTTTTTAATTTTTTCTATGTACAAAACAATCATTGTGGAGTGTTTTCCTCTTTTCTTCATATTGGAGTGCTTATCTGTCTTATATAATTGAGTTTCTTTCCTCCCTTTTTTCTTCACCTGAATTTTCACATAATTTTTATTCTATTTCTTTTCATCTCGACATATAATAGGGTCCACTCTATCCAAACCTCCTCTTTGCCCGGGTACGCAGTGGGTAAGTTGTTCTAGACTCCCTTTTCCTTATCTGTGTCTACTGATACTCCCATTGGAGCACCTGCTGTTGTGTGTTCTCCCAGCTTGTCTGCTACACGAGAGCTCGGGAAATAGGACTCAGCCAGCAATGTGGGCACCTGCTGTTGCTGAACCATGTCCCTGATATTGTTGATAATTATGTTAAAGATCTTGTCTCAGCATTTATGCCACTGTGCAAGTGCCTCTCACGTTTTGGAAGGGGTGCCGTGCCATTCAGGGTTCAACCAGAGAAGCACAAACGCTATGAGGTATACATATATATGTTTATGTGTATTCAGGATTTGTTCTTATGTAGCTGGTTAGCAGTACCTGCAAGACCATTTTCTTCACATCTGATGCTGGAGGTCGGAACAAGCAGTTGGAAGAGAAGATGAATGTAAAGTCGGGGACACCAAGAGCCACCTGGAGCACGAGCTGAAATACCCAAGAGAGGAGTGAGCCCACATCAGTTCTTGTTGCCTCTGGTCTTGGTGGGGTGTGTGTTCTGCAGGAGCCGGGCCCTTCTTCACAGAACTAAACACACACAGCCACACATGCACACGCACACGCACACGCATGGAAACTGAGGGGGAAGCAGGGAAGATGAACCTTTGTGGGCTCAGCTGTGCTTCCCTCCAATGAGGGAGGAGCCAGCAAATCAGCAACGATTTGTGTGAGATGCAAAATGTCTGCTGCTTCCCTTCTTCCCCCTGAATCTCCCGAGAATCTCTTCTCGACCCCCCTAACTGGAAACTTACGAGCAAGGGAATTCTGGGAAATGGAGTCCAGCCTAGCCACGTGGACAAAGGTACAAACGCGTCCTTGGAGTTTTTTACGACTATCCTCAAATAAAGTAGAGCCTTCTCTGGAGGCTTTCATTTCTGATAGACACCATGAGACCCGAGTTTCAGGTCCTGTTTCATTCATTTCTTCCCTGAAGCCAATCAAGAAAGTGACAAAATCTAAGCATCTAAAATCTAAAATCTTTAATCTAATTAAAATAGTATTTGCAATTTCATGAGAAAATAAAGAGAATGATGGTCCTTATGATTCATTACACTCTGTGTTTTGATTTGATGTTCAAGTTCATACAAATTCACTCTAATAACAACTATTTTTTTCAGGGTTAGCTATGAAGCTTCCTTGTGACAAGCGTCTTTTCCACGTGCAAAGTGAAGCAGAAACGAGGGTCTTAGCCAAACTCACCTTCACTGAGGCTTTTTTCCTCAGAAATGTTGTATAATCCAAACAGCAAAGTCCTCACCAAAGAGATTTCCTGAAATTACCTCAGCTGCCAAACGCATTTTCACTCAATGAGAAGCTTTGAAATGACTCGGCTTCAGCAGACAGTTCCTTCAAAAGCCACAATTAACAACCAACTGTGAAAAACACAATAGTATCTTAAAACAAAATTCAACTGGTGATGTGAAAACGTCAGCAAAACCTCACAGTGAAAGAAAAGAGTTGCTGCCAAATGGCCAAACTATAGAGAAATCCACGCACCTAATTTAGCCTGTGGCTGAACATTGATCCTTTTGTCAGGAGCCAAGAACTTGCTTGGTGGCAAATCCACAAATTAAAACTCTAAACACACCCAATGTTTCCTCTGTTTGCCAGATTTGGCAGTTGCAAGCTGTTAGCTGAACATGCACATAAAATAAAACAATTTAAGAGGCTGAATTTACCCTCAGTCTTGGCCTTGTGATCATAGCGCTCACGTATATACTGTTCGCACACTTTTTAACTTAGTGCCATAAAACCATTTTCTCTCGATTTAAAGCAGTCTCTGTTCTGTTTTCTACATTTTGTGGGGAATCCCACAGCTGAGTCACTTCAGAAATGCCCAGTAGAGCAGGTGGATTTTCCCGAGTTAAGGGGCTGGACTTTGCTTTCTTATCTGTAAAATGAGGATGATGATACCTCTATCTGATTATTGCACCAGACTCTTAGTTCTCTGAAGCGATATTCTTTAAACTGCTCTGTAAAAAGGAAAAGTGAGTCATCCCGTCTAAGCCTGGACTTGAAGAGTTTCTTTAACCTTTTTATAAGAGACCGACAAAGTTGTTTAAATTTTAAGTAGTTATCTCTCCTTTGAGAAGTGCAGATTTGAATTTACATCTTCAGAGACTCAATTGAACTAGTCAATGAAACCCTCAAAAATAGCGGGAACACATTGAAATGGAAATTTCCTAGCAATCAACCCATATGTGAAAAGGTACAGAGACCTTACTTTGTGGTCAGTTGGTAAATTTAAATCTAGGACATTCAAGTATTTATCAGTGTGAGAAGTGCATATTATTTTGTCTGTTCTTTCCCTTTGATTGAGATGAATTGTTCCAGTTGTGACCTTTCAGAATGTCACCCTAAAGCAGGGCACATTGAGCTAGCTCTCTGCCTTTGTTCCAGTGACTGTGAAAATCAAGTTCTTCATTCACATAATAGGATGATGGCTAAACTATTCCTGAGAAAGGCAACTGGCAGCTGTTAAAGTGTAATTTTCAAAAGGTTAAAAACCATCGCTTTACAAAGACGTGAAATAAACGTATGTCAAAAATTTTGTTTGTCATCAATTTTATTTCTCATCATTTAATGAGGGAAACAATAATAGTTCAATTGCCTTCCAGCCAACAAACCAACCACAGCTCTGATGTGTAGTGCCTGCCAGTTTCTGTAGTCCAATATGCCTACCATGGCTGATTTTAAGCTTTTGAGATGAGGTCAGTGGGCTCTCACAGTCCTGCAAACTAAACAATTGGTTCTGGGGCTGGCCCAGTAGCATAGTGGTTAAGTTCAAATGCTCCACTTTGGTAGACTAGGGTTCGTGGGTTTGCATCCCAGGCACAGACCTAAACACCACTCATCAAGCCATGCTGTGGTGGTGTCCCACATACAAAATAGAAGAAGATTGGCACGGATGTTAGCTCAGGGCCAATCTTTCTCAACAAAAAAACAAAAAACAAACAAAAACAATTCGTTCTCATGGGTCCGTGTATGCTGGCTCCAGCATACCACAGTCATAGAAATGCATGCAGTTTCATAAAGGAATGTTAAGATAAGGCACATAGGTTGTGAAATTGGTTAAGGTCTCACGGAGAAACGAACTTTTAGAGCTATTTTCAGCAATTATTTGCAGCTGTGCTGAACAAAATTTATGCGTTCACCTCTGCCCTTATAGAGTTGTAAAATAGCACAGTCGTTAGAGCCAAGCCCAGTGCTTCAGTGAAAGAATACTTAATATTTATTTTGTCTTTTCCAAGTAATGGATAATATTTTCTGACTAATTGTTAAATCTATAATGAAATAGCGTTCCTCTGACTCAATTTAAAAATATAAGTTCCCTGACTAGGCTATGGGGTACTTGCGAGTAGGAAATCTTTTTTAGTCCTTGTTTCTTTATCCTTCAGCAAGTACCTGGGACTCTGTAGGTGCTCAATAAATGTTTGGTAAGATGATGGTAATAATTTTTTATGGGAAAAGGAGAGACTAATTTCTCAAAATGGACAATCTCATCCTCATTCTTCTCCCTCCTTTTTAGATTCCTGCTGAGAAATATGATTGAGCCCAGTTAAGGGCAATAAATGTCCTCTGGCTTCAAGGGAAATTTTAAAGGCAATGAAAACAAACACTTTAAAGGCAGTAAGAAATGTGGGATAAATGGTGGAAATGGGGAGGTCATAAAATGGTTTCATTATTTAAACTTATTATGGAAGGATTTCTTTGAATTTTGACCTTGATTCATCATGGCAGTATAATATAGAGTTAGATTAAAATAGAAATTATAATTTCTAATGTTGATAAATCCAGTCTAAAGAACCAATAAAAGGGTGAAGACACTGGTGCAATGGTTTGTGTTTGGTCCATTCATTCATTCATTCATCCAATATGCCAGGCATTGTTCTAAGTGCTAGAGATACAATAGTGAAGAAAAAAGATATTCTTCAATTTTTGTAGAACTTACTCACTAACGTGAGCATGTGTAAGCGTTCAGAAGATGAGGACAGTCCAGATGAAGACCTTGTTAGGCAGGGGAACCAGGAGTGAGTGGTGTCTGAGAGAGCAAGTGGAGAATATTTCACGGAACAAGTGTGACCGAGCAGCTGTGTTTAACGCGCTTGGTAGGTTGAACAAGAGAGGACTGAAAACTGAGAAATGGTATTTAGCAATATGGAAGCCCATGGTGAATCGACAAGAGCACTTGTAGTGGAGAAGTGATGAAAGCCTTACTGGAATGAGCTCAGGAGAGAATGGGAGAAGCAGAGGCAGCAAGGTTAGTCAGATCTTTTCAGAGTTCTGCTTTGAAGTGAAACAAAATGAAAGGTTACCAGAAGGTGACGTCAGTTTTGTTGTTTTCTCCTTCACGCTGCAATCTTCAGTTCTCTGGGTTTGTAGATAGCGTATTTATAGTGTATACACAATATAAAGTACCAATCAAGTTTCATTTTTTTCTATGTGGATATCAATCGACTAAGTATCATCTATTGGATACAATGTTTCCATACTGCTCTGCAGTGATGTCTTTGTCTTAAACCAAGTATTCATCATAGATGTAATGTACCTCTGAATTTCCTATTCTGTTCTACTGGTCTATCAATTCTTTCACAAAAACTGTAATCTCTTAGTTACCATAGCTTCATAACAAATCTTGACAATCAGCATAGGAATACTTTTCAGCGTTTTTTTCTAAGAATGTTTTGGTTATTCCTTACTGAATATTTGTGCATTGAAATATCTTGACTCTTCTTTACTAGTAAAGATTGCCTTAATTCTTTGCTATCCTGACTACTCACTGATAACTTCAAACATCTCAGCGTATCTATCCATGCCAGTGTTTCTAGTCATCAACAGAAGGATTGGTCACATTCTACCAATCCCAAAGTGCAGGAATATATGTATGTGTGTGTATATATATACATGCTGGACATATTTTTCAACGTTAGAACACCTCAGACATCGTTACTAAAACCTAATTTTTTAAAATCTCAAATTACTGTTTTTGAGTTACAAGGAAGCTTAAGGTTTCATATTTTCTTTTTTATTATCAGCTTTCTACCATTTTCCTGTCCATAAAAAAAGTGTGATTCCTGGCTTATCTGAAGGGACAGGTCCCATCCTGATAATATTTGTGTGGAAAGGAAGAAAGGCAAAGGCAAGCACAGTGGCTGAATGCAGCTCTTTCACTGTGATGCCGGGGCGAGCGGTGCTTCCTGCCTTGACGTAGACCGTCGTGATGAGGCCGTACCAGGCTCTTTTCTGAACTTCGCTGTGAACTGTCAATGACTTGAAGGTTTTGTTCTCTGTTGTGGAAACACATGTGCACAGATAGTCTAGGAAAACACAACTGTGAGTTTGGTGTTCTGACATCAGTGTGCTCCCTATGATTTCTATTTCATCCCCTGTCTGCCTACTCCCTCCTTTGGCCCAGTGCATCCCGTAAGCCCCAGCGTTGAATACGTGTCTGGTCCGGGGTCTCCTCACCTCTACCCTTCCCCTAGCACGACACTGGTATCAAAGTACATCCTGGAATACTTGTACTCTATGTCAGATGCAAGTCTCGACCTTCGGCCTTGACTCTTACTCTGACTGCAATTATGTGTGTGGCAACCACAAGACATATAAATTACTCAAGAAGGATCTCATCTGGAACACACTCAGAGCCTCTTTGTTCATGTTTTAGACATAATTTTACCATCGTCAGTAATGGGATTTACCAATTTGGTAAGATGGAAGGATGAATTTTGAAAGGGGAGATGAAACCTATAGAAGCCATAGGCTCCACTTTTTGTATTTCTGAGAGGCCCACTTAAAAATCACGATTTCACCACTTACTAGCTCCGTTGCTCTAGGATGTTGATCTCTGAAAGTCTTGTTTCCCACTCTGTAATGTGGATTATTACAAGCTGCGTCTTAGGAAAATGATGTAGGTGATACCCTGTTAAGTGCCCCAAATAAGGCAGAAGCGAGGACGTGCCGTTCACAAGTGAATTTAGTGAACACATCCAAGAATGACCTGTGCTGCTGGCAGCGACTCTAAAGAACAAATGTCGTTTTACTGGACTCTTAAGAGCTGGCTAGTTAGACACAGTGGAGACTTAAATGGTTCCCGTTTGTGGCAACAATAAACCTCACGAGCAACCCACTTATGTCCACACGTTCCTGGCATCTTTGCAGGCAGGCAGAACCTTGTGCTTGCTTCTGGCCAGTGAAGTGTTAGTTGGGTGACCTGTGTGGCTTTAGGGGCTGAAGCTGTGAGAAAACCAAAGAAGACTCAAGATTTCCCAGCTCCTCTTTGCTATGCAAGAATAACCAAGATCACTGGGTTTAGGACAGTGCAGCTGCGCAGCGGGGGAGCCTCCCTCAGCCTGAGTCGCTGCCTGACCATGTGAAGTAGAGGCCCCCAGCAAACTGCAAGGAACGTGTAGTGTGAGCAGGGAATAAGCCTGTGTTTTCTTAATCTATTAGGATTTAGGGCTTAATTTATTACAAGGGCATAAAGTAGCCCATTATGAGCGATAACCTGGTTTAGAGTGGCCACATTTTCAAATGTATTTTCCCTTTTGAATTGTTAAATTTAATTAGTGGATTTTTGTTAAGAATTAGAATGAAGTGCACTGGGATTTCCAGATTAACAAAATTATAGAATAGGTGTTGCGTGTCATCCTGTGTACAGCTTTCACACAGCATTAACACGCTCAAGGTCAGTGAAAAGGAGGGGTACGATCAGGAGAGCCTATGAGCACAGCAATGACACACACACTAACTCTGACAGAGCAGGCTGATGGCTAAACTTATCATGATTATATTTTGAGCTCGCCTAGCACTTGGTCAAGTACTCAATTCACTGCTTATCTTTAGATGAAATTCCAGATCAAAGTGATGTGAACTCAGGGGGAGACACATCTAAGACAAGCACATTGAACTGTCAGTGGACTTGAACTTCAATTTGCAAGCAGTTAAAAACCTTCTTCATGGAAGCAAAAAGGGCCCTCAAAACATCCATCATAGTCTAAGATAAAATTTCCATTAATACCTAAAGAAGCCTTCAAAGCAGGCCAGAAAAATTAATTAACTGAGCATCAGAACATGCCTATGAACTAGGAAAAAACTATTTGTCCCCATTTTTTAGGCCAGGAAAAGGCAGTGAGTAATAACTAGTTCACATGAAGATAGTTAATTTACTAGTAAGATGAATAGGCTTTTGATTTCTATAATTAGACCCACCAGGGTCTTACAACTGTGACTACAAATACTTACAGCACAGAAGATATGCATGCTGACCAGCCTGGAGAAGCTTGACCTCAGAGCCCAGCCCTGCTCCGCTCATTCCCGGGGTGGCCTTGGACACATCGACTTCCGTGCAAATAGGAGCAGTCATATCTCAAAAGGAGGCATGTGGCATCGATGGCGATGTAGAAAAAGCATTTCACGCAGTGACCGACCCACTGGAGGCATATTGTAAATGGAGCATTTCTTCCTTTAACTGCCATTTACTCCATCAAGAGAACTAACGCATTTACTTCTGAGGGTGCAAAAGCACCGAAGCTGATACTGTCCTTATAGCCTCTAGGTAACTCGCAGTTGATACTGTTCAGAATGTGCACGCGAACTATTTATTTAATGAATTACACTGTTTTGGGGGTCCACCAGGTTTTCTCACTCTTCTCGTATCTGATGTAGAGCCTCTGAACCAAAAGGAATCATTTTCAATTTACTGAGGATTAAGACAGACGCCTGATTGGAAAGTAACAGTGTGTCTGCAAAGATGCTTTAGAAATTGTCGCCACAAATGTCTTTGTTTAAAAATATTAGTTACAGACTCAGGATTTCCATGTAAAGAATCCCCAAAGGTCCGATTCCTTCCTCGCCGCATTGTCGTTCCGGAGACACAAGCTAGACACCTCCCATTCGTGAAGCTACATTTCCATAACTGGTTACTTTGGACACAATGCTGCGTTGTGGAAGGAAAAGCATTATTTTTTCGACAGAAGCCATCTACTTTCAGTAACAACACATTAGGTAAAAGAATTCAGTGGCATTTTGTTTCAAGCTCTAAGGATGTTTGAAGGCTACATATATTGTAATGACATTATAATTTTCACTGGAAGGGAAATTTTTATTTCTTTGTCTAGGATTCTTCCTGCCTCTTTCTTCCGTCTGTTGCCCCTACATCTGTTCTTGTGAAAATTTGTTTTAGTTTTGTTTCCTATAGTCTCCATGGCAGAGGTGAGATTGAAAAGTTCTTTAACATAAAATGCCACATTGCAGAGAGAGATCACAGGGTTATGTTAATTCATAAAGAAGATTTGTAATTTGTGTCTCTTGTCTCCTCTGTGGCCTCCTGCCTAATCACACACCCTCTTTGGCTGACCTCAAACTCTTCCTCCCAATACACTGTAATTCTCTAATAGAGCTCTTTCTTTATAAATAGAAAGCAAAGCTCTTGTCAAACAATACAGACGACGCTGCGGTTGTGAAATCTGTGGACATCTGGGGACCTCGGAGTTCATCTACTCCAACAATTTTTTCTCACACCGTGAAATTGAGACACAGATCATGATCATATCCAAAGACCAGCAGCCAACAAGGGGCAAAGTTAAGGTTCGAACTATCTTTACTTTTGGAGAAAGAAACAAAAACTGTTTGCAGATGAAATGATTCTATATAGCAAGAACCCTAAGGACTCTTCAAAAAAAAATATTAGAACTAATCAACAAAATCAGTAAAGTTGCAGCATACAAAATTAACATCCAAAAATCAGTTGCATTTCTATAGACAACAAGTGATGGCATGGAAGTGTTAACTAACCGTATTGTGGTACTCATTTTGCAATATATATGTGTATCAAATCATCACATTGTACACCTAAAGTTACATATACTATATGCCAATAATATCTCAGTAAGGCTGGAGGAGAACAAGAGAAAGATTGAGTTGATTGGGACTGATCATAAGCACTCAAGTGTCTGCATAGGCGGTAAATGTGATATCACGGTCTCCCTCACATGTGACATGCTCTGCCTTACATGCAGATCTTGGTCAGGAATACTGAAGAACGTGGATGGTAAATATATGCTCTTAAGTCATCCTTTTTAACATCCAGGGAGATCTCCGATTTTGTACACTCTCAGTTGAACTCAGCAAGAAATTTCGTATTGGGCAACCTCAAAAGCAGTGGTTTATGTAACGCCGTTTGGGTCAAACCAATGACAGAAGACTCCTAATTTGCTTCATGTAAAACTTTGTGTACAATTCACTGATTACAGAAAAAGTGTCTTGTTCAACCAACCGATTCCATATCCTTCTTACCTGCCAAGAAAAATGGCTTGAATATTCAAAAGTTTCTCAAGACTGAATGCATCTTGCAGAGAGTGTGTCTAACATTTGACAAATTTTACAAGATGCTAATTTGGACCTCAGATCTCAAGACCGCTTGCAGTTCTGTTTTTCTGTTATGCAAAGCTGTGCTGTCAAAGTAGATTCTGAACACCTGGGAAACATTCCTGGTAGGAGGCAAAGTTCTTACTTGCAAGCGGAACTGAATCTATATTTACAACATGAGATGTGTTACTTTCATAATAGGTTGTAAAAAACAAATAAGCAACCCTTATTTTATATTTTAAAATATTTAAAAAGCTTCTCTCTCTCAAATAAAACATTTCATAATATTAAACAAAAAATCAGATGTTCTTTGGTGATAAAGAAAGCTACATAGACGAATTCAATGTGGGCAGTGCAAGTTTTATTTAAGTCTGATAATGTACTGTGACTATCTCAAACAGGAATAGTACGTACAGTAAAAAGAAAGATTCTTTTTCTCGCCCTGTGGATCCTTTCGTAATAAAATATTTTTCTTCTTCATTGTCTTTTCACTTCCATTTACCACTCCACCCAGCATAATCTGGAAAAACATATATAACAAAATGTCAGACAAGCTGATAAATGTGGAGTCGATTATGTGTATGAGATTATGCTCTGTGTTTTCTTGATTGCAAACCATGCTCTCGAGTTCTGCTAAACATTATCACCTCCCTGCCTCATTTGCTCTGGTCCTATCACGCAGCTAGGAATCTGATATGTTTATTGTGGTTAAGCCTCTTCTTTAGACTCGGCTCTAGGAAACGTGACTTTGTCTTGTTTCCTCTGTGTTCCAAGATCCTTATTTCTGTCACTTAGGGACTGAAGTCTTAACTACTTCTAGTCCTAGCAAATGTTCTTGCTCGGAGCCTCAGGTCTCAGGTCACGGTCCCTGATGGTGTCACGGCTCGCGGGGCTGTCAGGTTGTCCCCCATCTCTTCTCACACCAGATGCCCGCCCCACAGAATGGGTCTGCAGCTGCATGCCTTCAGCTGTGATGCCTCTGGGTTCCTCCTAGGTCACCCCAACGTCACCCTGCTGTAAGCTGTGCCAAGATCTTGGCAGGGTGGGACTTCAGATGTGTGAACTGCCGACTTCCCACAATGAAAGCTGTGGTGGAAAGCAACTCATGCATTGCTCTTTGTGCTGTTTCCGTGGAGGACTAAGAAGAGGTAGGACTTCAAGGACTCCTAGAAACTGCACCTCCTCCCCCTGCAGGGCACCTGTATGTGGGGGGGGAGGCTTCTGACAGAGCAGGACGTGGAGGGTCCTGTGCTCCTTGAGGGTGTGCTTCTAGTCCTACGTCTTACGCACGATTTGTGGGCTCCCCCACCCGCAGGGTCCTGACCGACCCTCAGTGCAAGCAGGTATCAAGACATGACTCACACTGTTTGAAGAAAAGGGTTCTTTTTCTTATTTCATGCAGATGTGATGGCATGTCTGAGAGGTATAATAAATCATAGTGAAATGACCACCTGTCTACAAGCCACACAGATTTTGATAATAAATGTTCATTATCTAGCAATAAGATTTATAACAAACTTACCTACACACAATTTTAAAAAATCAAAGTAATGGAATAACGGGAATATAAAAGAGAAATAAAAAGAGAGAAAAACATAATAAAACAAAATGTGCTTCAATCTGTAAATGTTTGGGCACAGGTGTACTCAAGATCTCATGAAGCAGTTATATTTCTTCTTATATCTTTACAATAAATTTGTCTTGATATAGGATACGTAAGATCAAAAGCCATTCCTTATGGGGTCAGGGTTAAGGGTGAGTGCTCTAATTATATAAATAAACAAAGCCTAAAGTTTGGGTAAGTAATTGCGGACCAGACTTACTAATATAAGGGAAGGGAGAGGCCAAAAGACCAGTAGGGACGACAGGCCAAGGAAAATTACAGACGGTCACAGCAGGGAAATGAAGGGTGACCACAGTCGAAAGTGGTCTTCTGGAGCTGCGTTTGAAGCTGTAGTGTCAAAATTATCCCCCTGGTTACAGCCCAGGAGTCTGCCAGAAGTGGTCTATCTGACTTTTGACCTTTAGTGAAATGCCTGATTGTATGTCACTTGTTTTTCTTTTGGATTTCTTACTGCTTTTGCATTCTGTTATGTTCTGGATACGCTTCCTTTGTTTTTTTTTTTTGCATGTGTTGCAAAATCTTCTCCCAGTTTTTGGCTTGTCTTTTCATTTGCTTTATGATTTTTTTTGATGGACAGAAATTCCAATTTTATTTAGTAAAATTGATCAAACTTTAAAAATGATATCAATGTTTGTGCCTTATTTAAGAAATCATTCTCTTCTGCAAGGTGATAAATTCTTCCTCCAATTTTTATTAAAGTTTAAAAATGTTGGCTTTCCTATTTAAATTGTGACTCCATCAAGAACAGATTTTTGTGCATGGTACAAAATAATCAACTGTCCCCTCACCATTAGCTGAAGATCATTGTTTTCCCTCCGATGGGCAATCCATCACTGTCATGCCCGGGTATTACACATGAGTAGAGCTATGTTTCTGCTTTCTGTTCAACTGCATTTGTCTGTCCAGCTCTGGAACAATGACACACATTTTAAATACTAGTTTTTTTTTTTTTCTTTTTTAATACGTCTTGATATTTTCTAGGCCCCTCAAAGGATTTGAGAAGTATCTTAGCAAATTTTGGACGTTTGCTTTTTTGGACACATTTTAGAATCTACTTATCAAGTTTCCTCCTAATATATTTTTATTTATAGAAGTTCTATTTGACTGTTTTTCAGATCTGTCCTGTCGTATTTGATAGTCTCTTGTTCCTAATTCATACTTAGAGTTATTCTTTTATCTCTTTAAATATATTAAACGTACGTCTGTCGTTTGGTTGATTCTATCATCTGAAGTCTCTGTAGATCTGATCCTCTGTCTCCACAGGTTCATCTTCATGTTCATTTCTTTCCTTACTGTGCGTTGCACGGATCCAGGACGGGCCACAGTTGCGTCCAGCACAAAGTTGGGGAAACGAGACATTGTACTGATTCTCTGCAACTCCTCAGCTCCTAGGCTAAGATTTCTCGGTGTGTTTTCTAGGTTTTGTTTTGGATGTTTGGTCATTCTTTGTTCAAATTTCTATATGCCAAAATAACTTCAAAATTATACACCATTAGGTATGTTGTTTTTCTCTCTTCTTTGCTGTGAGACACTGCAGAGCAGCGGTTAAGACTATAGACTCTATTATCATACTAGCTGGATTCAAATCTGGAGTTTACCACTTATTAGCTCTTACGTGTGCCTCAGTTTCTTACATCATGTTAGTGTAAATTTGGGTCAGTGGTATACTGGGCTGTTGGTAGTACCGAATGAGCGAATGCACGCAAAGCATGGTGGATACACGTAAAGAATGCATGGTGCCTAGCGCCTGGTAACAACTCGGTGAGTAGTTCTTCTCATTAGTGCTGCTGCTCCTCATGTACAGGATTTGTGGTGCCTAGTACTGTAATGACGGAATGGGTATTCATTATCATTAGCTCTGCTGTTCCTCCTTTAAGCCCCAGTGCTGAGTCTTTCACATACTTGATATCAACAAGGGCACGGGTTGATTGACAGGTGCTGCATGTCTGACTGTTGCACTAGTGGTACCTGTAACCCTCTCCAGAAAGTGAAGATGAAGTGCTGATGGGGGAAAGGTCCAGTATATTCACAGGGCACAGACAAGGGAGGCCACGGGAAGGCAGCAGAGGTGCGCTGGTGTGTGATGGCTGCCTCACCTGATGATTCTCTTCGTCGTTCCCAGCGGGTCTGAGTGCTGAGCAGTGGAATTCATCAGGGACAATCACTAAGGCTTCTGGAAAGTACATACGTTGTTATGGTAATTTCTGCTGTATTTTACCCTTAAATTCAATCTCAGAAGAACAGACGAATCGTCGTCATCATCTTTTCCTCCCTTAAGCTCCACGGAGATAAATTTACAGAAGCATTTCCAGTGACAGATCCAGAAGGAAGTCTTTTGGAAGCGTGAGCACAAAGACACACAAGCCCCAGTCTGAGGTTAGTTTGTTCAGCAGATTGGGAGAGCAAGGGTATGGTTTAAATGTAATGAGAAATGTCCATTGTTTTCCTTAGCCTAAATTTAAATTTTAGATGGAGTTAAACTTGAAACTGTAATTTAAAAAAACCTTTTTGTTTCTAACAGTATCTCTCTCCTGACATCTCCTTTTTGGATCCTCCTGAGCTGCTGTCCTTATTCCCATCGTGTTTGAAGCCGTAGGTCCTCACTGAAGCAACAAGGTTTCCACAGTCCCACTTCCTTTCAGCACTCAGCCCAGCTGGTAATGTTCTTAGGGATTATCATAAACTGCTACATTAAAATAATCATTAACACCTTGAATCAGTCCTCTCAGTGTAATATTATTCTGAATTGACTAATTAGTCAAGGTGAGACATTTAGCACATTGAATTACTTTTACTTAGTTTTATTACTGTTAATGACTCAGCTGAACAATATTTAAATCCTTTTTTTAAAGGAAAAAAATCTCTGCAGATCCTTAAGAGTCTACTCAAATTTCCAGTTTTTAAGCTTACCATTCTGGTTTGTACTAAACTCATGCCTGTTGCACACATTGCAGAGAGACATGCAAAATAAAAATTTTCTAAAGATGTTTTGTTTGTGAAAAGAGGATTAGAGAAGGTGAATTTTCGACTAAACGCATTATTCTTTATTAAGATAAATATTTGCATCACAGGTTGATCTTGAGATTGAGAAAGAGTTACTTGAGAAAACAGACTGGCAATAGGACGAGGAAATTTATCAGAGTGATTTCGTGATGCGTACTGATCACGGTGTATTCCAGGGACCTCTCTGAGGAGTTCCTTCAGTTTTCACTCCATGCTGAAATAAGAATTTTACCAAGACTGGTCCAATTTATCCAGTGTCAGTCCATGTCCCTCCCTCATGTCTCCTGCCATCCACCTCAGGGCTGACCTGTACAAAGAGCAGGCCGTGGTAATTACCTCCCAAGGTACCCCAATGTGGGAAAGGAGTGTTTTTTAAATATTTACTGCAATCTGCAGTAAGAAATACGCTTTATTTCTTAACTGTGTACACACATATATGTGCAGTCACCTACGCAACTGAAACAAAATATCAAGAAACAAGGCACACTTTCACTATTTAAAAATGTCTAGTATTTCTATTTTATTTTCATTAAAAAATGCTGGTTGGGACACACTAAATTAATTTGATGACCCATAGTTTGAAAAATGTTATTCTAAAAGATGTTTACATGAGAAAAAATATATAGATATATTTGATGAGGAAGATTGTCCCTAAGCTAACATTTGTGCCAATCTTCCTCTATTTTGTACATGGGACGCTGACACAGCATGGCTTGATGAGCGGTGTGCAGGTCCATGGCCGGGATCTGAACCCTTGAACCCTGGGCTGTCAAAGTGGAGCATGTGATCTTAACCACTGTGCCACTGGGCTGGCCCCAAGAAAAATATATATTTAAGTACTAATTTGTTTTCCCTTTGTTAATTAATTAAAATATATCGTTGCCAATCAGAGCATAAGATAATGAGTATTATCACATTAAGGTGATAAAACTCATTCCAAAACAAAGAAAACTCTCATTTTCATTTCTGTTATGTTCTGTGAAATAGTAAATCATCTCATTGACCAATACTTTCTCTCCGGACCCCAGGTTTTTAACTATCTTCCTGTCGGTTGTGGGTGAAGGACTCGTGGGTCTCCTTATAGTTGGAAAAAATATATTCACCCAACATTTATAGTTTACTTATAGCTTTGTATGCCTTGTGTGAACAGTTTCTGACGTCCAGCTACAAGGCACACATGGAGAAAAGAAGTCTGCAGAGGAAGAGTCATAAAGAAAAAGACAAACTCCTTACATTCATATTGTATGTATCATTTTTTTGGGTTGAAATGAAAGTGAAAATACCAATCCATCTCTTACGTATTTTGGGAAGAGAAGTTACTGATGATCTGACGACGCTGAAGGGGCTCTTATTGAACCAGTCAGACTCAGTTATTGGCTGTTTCATTCAAATTTTGCTACTAGAGGAGATGAAATTGACCCCAGGTGTGGGAAGTCCTTCTCACAGGTGGGTCACAGGGCAGCAGAAGAGAGCAGGAGACCAGATATGACATCCTGTCTCAGGGCTCATCCAAGCACTTCTAGAATTCTCTCTCCTTTTTCTCCTTTTGGTTTTAACTTTTTCAGCAAAAAAGAAAAAGCTGATTTAAATGCCTAAGAGACTAGAAGCTTAAAACCAGCATTATATTAGGTAGGTTCACACAACAAATGGCCCTGTACCATTTTGGATGAAAATCAAAGGAAAAGGTTGAAAAATTGCCCTTGACCAGAAGTGAGAAGGGAAAGAAGGATGCCTCATGGAGTCTTTACTCTTCCACTCCCAATAATAACCAACATCACCTCCTCAGTAGTTACACCCAGGATCCATTTGTCTGAAGAAATTCAATTTTGAGAGTGTGGAAACATAAAGAAGAAGAAGAATGTTTAAACTTCACTGAAATAGCTTGCAAATTATGGGCAGTATTTGGTTAGGAACCAGAATACCCAAGATTTTTCTAGGATATTTATACAAAAGGGTTTTCTTTTTTTGGACTTTCTTGAGAAAGTACCATTTAAGGTTGACATAATTGATATTGACTTTCTCATTCTATTCAGCTTGGGCCTATGGAATAACTATATCATGCAACATATGAAATACAGGCAATTTTCCTTCCACTATAATGGAAGTTTTCAGAGTTTCTGAAGTGATTCTAAATTTATACATTTTTAAGAAAATGGGAGCTTTCAATGTTTCAATTTTGTAAGGCTTGCCATGAAATGGAATGTCCTTTCTCATAAATGTGAAAACAACGCAAACATGAGAAAAAAATCACACGAATCCTTCCGAGGCATTGCAATTTTATTTTATTGATTTAAATAAATATGATAAAGCCCAGTCACTTTAACAAGAAGCTTCCATCAGGGACTTCTCACGCTGAATCTCCTGGAACTCTGTACTGTGATGGGGTTCAGCCTTGACACCAGGGATCCCTCTGTTGCAGCCTTAAGCCTGAGTAGTTCTGTATTACTGTGCTCATGGTCACCGTTTAATTAGGATTCCTCTCCTGTCTTCTGTTCTGTTCTCTGCCACGCCCTCAACCTTGTGAGGCTCTTGCTTAATCCACCTTCTCATTACTTACTCCTTTCTCTGCTGAACCTTCCAGTTCTAGCTTCTGGAACTCTTATTCCACACTAAACAAAGTACCCTAGTTGCTCAACATTTTTCCCCCAATACAGTTTTAATTTTTGTTGCCCTAGCTAAGCCATACTCTTCCTTGTGAATACAAATGCGTCTGGAGCTCTCCAGATAGAAGTATTCATCCACTCAATTCACGAAGTGGCAGGTTGAATGATGCCCTCCCCACCCCACCCCTCACAAACGTCCACATCCTAATACCCAGCCTCTGTGAATGTGTTACCTTACATGATAAAAGAGACTTTGAACAGGTGTTAAATCATGGATCTTGAGCTGGGGGGATTATCGCAGATTATCTCTGTGGGTCTAATACATCACAAGGGTCCTTATAAGGGAGCAGGAAGATAAGAGTCAGAGAGAAAGAAGTTACAAGGAAGGAAGTAGATGTCAGAGAGGAGAGAAGATGCTGTGCTTCTGGCTTTGAAATGGAGGATGGGGCCGTGAGTCAAGACATGAAGGTGGCCTCTATAAACTGGAAAAAGCAAGAGACCAGATTATTCCCTAGATCTTCAAGAAGGATTGCAGGCCTGCCAACATCTTGATTTTAGCCCAGTGGAACTGATTTCAAATTTCTCACCTCAAGAAATGTAAGATAGTAAGTTTGTGTTGGATTAAGATACTAAGTTTCTGTGATTTGTTATATCATCAATAGAAAACTAAAACACCATTATTAATCGACTTGTGTGGCAAAAAGCTTCCCCCTGTGAGGTTTACAACACCTGAATACGCATCCTTAAACTCCTAATTTCTTGTCATAGTCCTAGAAGACGCTGGCCCCTGGCTCTTCTCCATGTTTTACTTTCCCATTGCCCAGAAACCCACTCCCTGTCTTCTGCTCTGGATTTTGTCTCCAAGAACTGCTGTTTCGCTTCTCTCTTACCTTGCCTCACTGTTCATCCTGGAACCCATGGTTGATCACCTAAACCTCTCTTAATTCCCTGGGATCTTCATCATGCTGCTACATCTCTCTCGTAAGTCCTCAACCTAGAATTAATCTCATTGTCTTCCTGTTATATCTGAGCTGTGAGAATTGCTAGAATAAAATTCCTCAAATATATAGACTACTCAATGCAAATTCATGGTCTCCACAGGTAACCCAGTCCTTTACACTGGCCACGACTCATTTTATGTGGCTGCAAACAGCTTTGATTCTCGTTGCCATTAAAGACTGTGTTAAATTTTTACAACTCTTCTCAAGACTCTACAAAAACTTTACCCTTTTCACTTGTGCAGGTGACCTTAACTTTTACCATATAGATAAACCTAAGATGAGCAAATGTGAGTTATCTCCACTCAGGGCTGCCTATAGAGTACATAGGGCCCAGGGAAAATAATTTTTTGCAGGATCTCTATAGGTAGAAACAGTTTGATTTTTTTTTAAAAAGTGTTACAAAATTAATGGAGCCATGTGAGGGTTAGTGATGATTGATGAAGATTTAGAATAGTGGGCAGAGAAGAGGCATCTGTGTATTTGCTTATTGTCCAATCGGTGCATGAGAAGATTCTTCATACTGTCTGGCACCATCTCTTCTTGTTCAGGTCCAGGAACCATGGCTTCATATTCTTTATTATTAGACGAGCCATTTCTGGTTAATTTCATATCTACCACCATTAGCAAAAGGTAGCAGTACTGTTATTACTCACAATATTGATCTTAAAACAATAGATATCTTCTTGCCTCTGCAGTTCCTGGATACCGTTTATTTAATTCTGGTTACATGATTACTCATGATGCTACATCATCCACTGTGCCACCCATGAATACTAGCTTCCGATGACTTTCTTGAAGGTTATTTCTGTGCTTTGTTGACGATGACCACAAATCCAAATCTTACCATAATTAGTTTTCTGGTTATGTTAAATTTACTGTTCAGAATCTTATAACATGAAAATAAAACAAGACATCTTCCAAGCATGTCTTTTCTTGAACTCTTCAGGTTATATTCAATGCATTCCAAGAATGTGATCTCCTGTGTTGACACATCCCTATCTTCCACATATCACCACAAGTAAGGAGAATAAGTGAATGATTCTTGAGTAAAGCAAGTGGAGAAGTCCATTTCACATAGGGACTATCCATCCCTCTTCCAATACAACTTAAGACCAACCAAGGAGGGCACAGCATCACCATGTCAATGAGAAGCATGAGAGGCATTGATTGGATGTACCCTTTTACGTTATGAGCAATGGTCCTGGGAGCCTTTAGAGGAGACAGGTCCAGCCATCGCCCAAGGACTGCCTGAAGCACGACCTGGAGCCTGTGCAAAGGGTGGGTTGACTGCTCCGAGTGCCATCGGGGGAAGGCACAGAAGGTAAAGGATCTGTGCTGCCAACCCCAGAGCCCTTGGTTGCCAAAGACTACAGGTGAAACCACAAGAAGAACATGGATGGGTCCATGGTTCAAGCTCACGTGTCGATCATCCCCATGAGTAGTCCAGAGCCCTGAACTTGTCCTGTGTCTGATGTGAGTGTCAACGAAAATCACTATGCCAGTGCCATTCTGGCAGCCCATTCTCACACAGTCACCTAAAAAAAAAATACTATGCCAGCCAGCCAGAGCAATCTACTCACCCAGCCACCTTCCTGAACTGGGACTAGTGACAGAGACCAGGGCAACCCCAGAGGCATAAGTTCCAAAGCTTTTTGGGGCTTTTGGTGAACGGTATGCAAGGAACAGAGAGTCAGAGAGTGTCCCGAAGGGGAGAAATAGGACGCAGGGCCCACATCCTCTTAGATGGCACTGCCATTCCCAGTCCCAGGCATCCAAGGGGATTTAGACAATTTTGAGGAAGGTACTTCTGTTGACCAGGAATAGTGAGGAACATGGTCGCAACCTGGGATGCCCTGCTGATGGCAGTGCTGTCCCTGACCAATTCTAAGTATTAGAGGAGGACTTGGAAAATTTGGGAAAGGCATGCTGAAGCCTGGACAGGCAGAGGCCCAGGTGGTACATCCACTGGCCCAGGCCTGAGGGACTTACTTCCTCCAATGCCCCTTTCACCCTTTCAAAATTTGTTCTGTCTCGCCCTTGCCACTGCCCCATAAACATCAGGTGGTGAACTGTCCTTCTTTCCCTGGAGGTCAACTGCTCCATCTCATTTTGCTCCATATCATTTTCTCTCATCTCCTCCAAAACCTCACTCCATCCATGTTTCTCCTCTCTGCTGTCGTACCTGCAGCTTCCCCTTCTCCTCCCACTTTGCCCTTCTCTCCCAGCTGGAAGTCTTTCCTTGATTGTTTTCTTTCCTGTTTCTCTCTCTCTTCTGTTCAAACACTCTTCCTGAAAGAAAAATCTGTACTTACCTTCCCCCTCCGTTTTCCAGTTTTTCCTCAAGTTGCTGCGAGTTGGGCTCCCTCTACCCTAGCCACACAGACCACTTCTTAGTGACCAACGTGTCGTCGAACTCAATTATATCACTTCATTAGACACTGCCTTGTGGCCTTCTCTGTTGCAGTTCAGACTGTTGGAAGCCTTCTCCTTGAAATTCACTTCTTCTCTAACTTTGTCAACTGCTCTGTCTGTTCTTTTTTGGTTTCTTTGTGGGATTCATTCTACTAACCCTTTGAGCCTCTGCATTTGCTACTTGTCTTAGTTTTCTCCTCCGACCTAGTAGATGACCACAAAGTTGGTTTAAAATAACCCCCATTTATTCATTTCTTATCTCACAGTTTTGTGGGTCAGAAGTCCAGGCGTGGTTTAGCTGGGTCCTCTCTCTGGTTCTCACAGGTTGAAATCTGGAGCTGGCTGGGCTGTGTTCTTTTCTGCAGGTTCTGGGGAAGAATCTGCCCCCAGGCTCATTCAGGTTGTGGCCATTTCAGTCCCTGTGGTCGTGGGTGGAGGTACCTGTTTCCCTGCTTGCTCTCAGCCGGGGTCGCTCTCAGCTCCCCGATGTCGCCAGCATTCCTTGGCCACTTCTGCCACAAAGCCGGGAACAGAGAATTTCTTTTGCATTGGATTCCTCTCAAACTTTAAATATCGTGCACCAGGAAGAGCCCAGATGATTTTTAGGTTATATTGTGTTAGAATAATCTCCCTACTTTAAAATCAGTTAACTTGAGATCTTAACTGCAACTGTGGAATCCTTGTGCTGTATAACAACCACCAGAGCGGCATCTCATCGTATGCATAGGCCTGGCTGCATCCAATGGGAGAGTCGTTGGACATCTTAGAATTCCACCCACCACTCTGCTCGTCCACCTCCGCATGCTCTTCTGGACAGTTTCAATTGCCAGCTATAAACTCGTGAATCTCCGATCTGTATCTTCAGCCCCGATCTCCCCGCTAATCTTCAGGCTTCCAGGTACTAGCAGACCTTCGGACGCCAGCTGTTTCTACTTGCAAATCTCATAGCCACTTCCAATGTAGCATGTTCTAAAACAAATGCATTCTACTTCTTTATCATCGACTCTTCCTGCTATATTCTCTGTCTCATTTAATTTATCAAATCACTGAAGCCAGAAATCTTAGTGTTATCTTAGTGTTATGGATACTCTTTGCTTCCATTTATCCCACGTATTTGTGCATATACATACATATATACATTTTGTAATGTGTGTGTGTGTGTATACATATATCTCACCAATTTAACTTTTGCAGTATTTCTTCCATGTCAACAGTGCTCTTATGTGAATATTATAATACCTTTTCTTTGAAATCTAACATACGTACACAAACACGTGCACACACACATATCATAAGTGTGTGGCACCATTAATTTTAGGAAGTGAACACACTCGTGTGACCAGCACTCGTGGGTATGCATCTACACAATGGGGAGACCAGGTCTGGATCCCAGAGGGTTCTGTGGGATGCTCCTAGTATTTCTATCTCCACTGCAAAGGACCGTTACAGAACAGAAGAAATGGAGAATCACTGATTCAGACCCTTTAGACCCTTCAGGCATGAAGATGTGGGCCAGTCTACCTAGGTGTGAACATCTGCCACCTGAGGTCTTGACTCTGTGTGTGTATATTTGTATGTATTAACTGTTTTCTTTTTTGTCTCTCTCACCTGTGACTATTTTAGATAAGATTATTAAAGGTGGTTAGCTTTAAAATTTAGCTGTTAGGTAACAGAATATGCAAAAAGAACTGTGACTAAATTTGAGGGGAAAGTAACAGCACCCAGAGACAGATACCGTGACTTCAGGACATGGACGCAGTGGCTGTTAGGACTTGACGTGTCTGCACTTTGGGGAGAGGGCGGGAGTGTCTTCGTATGCAGGATCGTTGCATTTTGTCAGGTCAAAATGAATCGTTTTGTCATTGAACAGTTGTTTACATATGTGTAGAAGGGCGCGCAGGGACACTGAGTGGTCAGAGGGGTGGCCCCTGCTGTTGTTATGTGGTTGTATCTCACTGCCAAACCCATCCTTCAGACGGAGTCTTGTGATGTGGGGATGGGACCGTGACAACCTGTGTCTTCCTTCTCAGTGGCTGTCTGCTAGACTCTGAAGTAGGCAGCGCCAGACGGAGACTGAAGGTTGGCGGAGGGAGAACGGATTTGCTTTCTGTCCTCCGGCATCACAGTAGCAACGACTCTGCTGTCTGATGATGCTAGTTCCAGTGTGCAGTTTTGCCCATACTTCCTAAAAACACACTCACTGTGCTCTCTCCTCATCCAATACGTGCATATTCCCTTAGCCACCTGGCACTCTCCTCTTTCATATTCAAATGCTTTTGTATGCATATATTTCCATTTCTCTTGGGTAACGTCTAGGAGTGGGGTTGCTGTATCATATGGTAAATACATGTTTAATTTTATAGGAAGCTGCCAAACTGCTTTCCTAAGTGTGAAACAAAGTGGTTTTACATTCCCATCAGCAACACGAGAATTCTGGTTGTTACACACCTTCACCAACACTTGATTTTGTCAGTTTTTAAAATTTTAGTCATTCTAGTGAGAATGTGGTGGTTTTACTTTTTTGTTTCCCAAGTGATCACTGACACTAAATACATTTTTGGCCCTTGTTAGCCGCTGCGGCATCTTAGTTTGTTAAGTATTTCTTAGAATCATTTGGCCATTTTTTAAATTGAGTTACTTGTCTTCTTATTATTAAGTTGTAAAAATTCTTTCTGGATAATAGTCCTTTGTCAGATGCATACATCATGAATATTTTTCTCTTATGTACACCTGACCACCTATCCCTCCATCTTTTGTCAATCTATCTTTTCTGATACATTTCAAAGTAAATTGCAGACACCAGTACTTTTTCCTAAGTACTCCAGCATGCATACCATTACTAAAGTTCAATATTTGTTCAATCTTTTTACTTTTGAGGGGGAGTTTACATACACAAAAATCAAATTCCAAGCAGACTATAGATCTAAAAGTGAGAGGCAAATACGAAAACACTTCTGTAAGTAATACAAGAGAATATCTTCATGACATTTGGGTAAAGAATCATTTCTTTAACAGAATACAAAAAGTCTTAATTATAATGGAAAAAGATTGTAGGTATTTAGTAAAGATCTTTCTATTCATTAAAAGATGCTATTTAAGGGATAAAGAGATAAGTCACAGAGCAGACTGAGATGTCTGCAATAAACATACTTAATAAACAGTATGTCTCACAATGATATAATAATTCTTACCAGTCAGTAAGTAAAAGATGGACAAATCAGTATAAAATAGCACAAGTCTGAAATGGGCGCTCCATAAAATAGGATATCTAATGACAAATGAAAATATTAAAATATGCCCAATGTCATTGACAATTAAAACCACAAGGAAAAACTTCTAATACCCACCAGAATAACAAAAATTAAAAATTAACAGCTACGTTAAATGTTGGTAAAGATATCGAACAATGAGAACTCTAATATACTGTTAATCAGAGTACAACTTTTTACAACCACTTTGAAAAACTGTTTGCCATTATCCAATAACATTGAACATGTGCATACCCTATGACACAGAAGCTTTACTGCTAGATACATATCCAACAGAAATATGGGCAAATATGCACCAAAAGTTATGTAAAAATTGTTCATATCAGCATTATTTGTAATAGGCCCACATTTGAAAAACCCAAATGTTCATCAATAGTGAAGTAAATAAATTGCATATTTTCCTACAATGGAATACTAAACATCAATAAAAATGAAGCAATTATAGCCAGGGGAAACAACACAGATGAAACTCACAAACACGATGATTAGTGAAAGGAGACTTATACAAAAGAATATGACTTTCCCAGAAAGTTCAAAAAAGGCAGCGGTAACTGATGGTGCTGAGAAGTGGGAGAGGTGAGAATTGAGAGGAGGCACAAGAAAGGCTTCTGGAAGGGGGGGTGGTCCTGTTATATTCTTTAATCTGGTGGCAGTTACATTATGCACATGGCAATAGTCCATCAAGCTGTCCCTTATAACTTATACAGTTTTATGGAGCTATTTCATTCTTCAAAAAAGAATCTTTTTTTTAAATAACTGGTTATGTCTTGTCCTTATTCCTCCTCTTTCCCACCCTTGGTCCTCAAGCTTGATTTCTAACGATGTGCCCCTGCTTTTCAGCGCTTCTCTCATTGTCCTTTACACTCCAGCCACCCTGGTTAACCTCTCTTCCTTGAACTCACACAGAATTTTTCCACTTCTCTGCCTTTGCTCATTTCCCACCCCCGTCCTTCAAACAACCTCCAAACTGTCGCCAGCCATTTTTCAAGTCCCATCCCAAATGCCAGTTCCCGCTCACAATTTTCCTGATCCTTCCATCTCAGCATGCCTCTTCTTTCTCTGAAACCCTATGCTATATTCCGCTTCTCTTTTGATCATGATATTCCATTTTTAATAATAGTAATTGCAATATTCTCCCTGTCCTATCTCCCATCCAAATCCCAATTAAGGGTGAAAGTGTGGAAAACTGTGTGAAATAAAAAAATGTATGGACTTGGCATTTAAACTAATTGTATGGAAAATTTTAAACAGACAGTAAAGTGTAGAGAATGGTGTAGCAAATTCCCATGTACCCATCAGCCAGCTTCAACAGTGATCATAGTTCTGGCTCTGTTCAGTTTTTTTTTTTTAAAGATTGCCATCTGAGCTAACAACTGTTGCCAATCTTCTTTTTCTTTTTCTTTCTTCTTCTTCTCCCCAAATCTCCCCAATACATAGTTGTATATTTTACTTGTGGGTCCTTCTAGTTGTGGCATGTGGGATGCCGCCTCTGCATGGCTTGATGAGCGGTGCCATGTCCGTGCCCAGGATCCCCTGCAAAACCCTGGGCCGCTGAAGCAGAGCGCACAAACTTAACCACTTGGCCACGGGGCTGGCTAGCCCCTCAGTTCAGTTTTGAGTCCCTTATTAGCTGAGTGACCATGGGCAGCTGAGATGGAAATTAAGCTATTGCCCATATAAATGGACATAAAATATGCAGACAAGGGTAAATTTGGACCTGGGCATGGTTATTTGTTCAATAACATCTCCTTAGTTGGGTACCTGAATTTCCACTTGACATGTTTTAACTTTAATATTATGTGTCAAGAGTTTGCTTTTAAAGTTTCCTGTCCTTCCTTATATATCAGAGTCCAAATGGTTACCAGGATTCATAATGGGGTGAACAATGACTTTGGTCTCTATTCAGAGTAATTTTCACCCTCCCTCTCCTGATCTCTTCCTCTCTTCACACCTTCTCTCCTCCCTTCCTTCCGACTTGTTTTCTGGGGGTGTATTTTCAGTGTTCAACTCTGAGGAACACAACACCCAGGAATGTTAAAGGTGATGAGACTTCAGAACAATAAAGTGAATTTCCCACTCCCATCGCTTCACATTATCTGTGTGTGTTTACACGGTGAACAGCAAGTGCAAAATACAGGGCAAAATACAAAAGTAGACGCGAGCCGTGGGTTCTGACACACCAAGAAGCTGATTCGTAAGTGTCTATAAGCAGGTGGTTTTTCTGTTACTACAGTGAAGACTGCCCACGGTGAAGAAAGACAAAATCCATGTTACATTAGAGCTGAGGAGTTTGGCACCTGACAGAATGGACAGAGAACACTGTGTCTTTGTGGGGTCCTTTAAAAGAGCTATTCATGCGTTTTTAAACATATACCTTTAGGAAGTAAGAATGCATTGTGGGAAATATAAATCAGACTTTTGACAAATTAAAGATGTAGGATCTTAGTTTTACTATCTAGGAGATAAAAAGAGTATTTTTTCTCCTACAAATGAAAAAAAAAAACCATGAAAAGTAAATGTAAGTCTGATAGACATTAATCATCCTTTATTATATGTTACTGAGTAGGTGCACAGAGAAACATTCTTCTCACTTTGCTTACAGTAGAGTTTTTCCATCAACATAACAACAACCACACCCCACACAAACACAAACTATGTGAGTAATAGTTATATAACAAACTCTATGGGGTAATAAACAATTTTATTAGTTAACAATTAATAATTTTAAGTGATTAGCTTATTTTAGAACACTTGAATATTAGAGTGAACCTTTGGGGTTTTATGAAGGGAGGCTAAAGGAGCAGAGTGATAAATAGTAGTTAATAATGTGTTTTCCGTGGACCTGTAGGATGCCCAGCAGAACGGTGGTCATCGAAAGTGTTAAATTGCAATCCACGCAGGATGGTTTGGTGCCGGGTCAGTGCAGAAATATACGTGGCACCTGTGCTCCTTGTTAGCGTTCCTGAGATGCCTCATTGTTAATACTCAGCACATGTAGAGAAGCCTGTCTTTTCAGCACAGCGTATATTTTTTCCTTCCAGTTATTTTCATTTTCTGCTGAACCCTGCTGAGGAGGTTGACATTTCACGCCACCCAGCCAGTGACTCACTCACACATTTTGTTTTGTCCACACTGGTCTGGTGACTCTTGCCACCCCTCCTAGCACAGTCGTTATTCTGGCTCACACTTACATCGAACGTTCAATTAATGTCTGCCCCTTCCATCTACACTAAAGCGAAGTATTTGCACAATCATTTTAACAATCACACTGCAGATCATAAAGATAGGCTACAACTATTAAGGCACTATGTGTTCCAGAGGAGCAAAGGATTTCTGTGTTACATTGTTGCTAGGCACGGGAAAGACAGGCAGGCGACTGACGGGGAGAAGTAGATGCTGTTTAACCCAGCCTTTTCAAAGAGCGTCTCTGAAAACAGCAGGCATAATCATTTCGCATTTAGCACATTTTAGTTTCAGTTTATTGTTTGCAATATCCTGTTCCAATGTTTATTTACTGGACTGCAGGTTAATTAAATGAAAATGTACTTCTTTGCAGTCTTTAGTGAAAAATTAAACTATTGTTTTAAATGACATCCAAACAAGAAAAAAACCCCTATATTTTAATATCACGTTAAAAGGTATATACAAGCTTTACCTATAGATTTATATTCAGTGTCTAATTTCTCCTCATTCTTTTTTCATGAAGACAGTTTCGGTCCCTTATCTTCCCTGGACTCTTTAGCAGTACAATTGTCATTTAAATAAACTTTGAATTTCTGAATCAGCAATCCACGGTTTCTTTTGATTCCTAGCTTCCTGTGCATAATAAAGCAAGGATGCTATCTTTGCCTTCATTGTCAATCTCACTTTCACCTGTACTTCTTCTCTTCCCCATCTGTTAGCAAGCTCTTAAAACACATTACATTAGTAGCAGCTTACTGTGTAAACTTTACCTTGCAACCACTCTAATCCACGTCTGCTTTCCTTTATGGCTTTATCGAATGCAACCAGTAGAGACAGCCTACAGCACGTTCATCTTATTAGAATGGTACCTACTATTTAGTGTGGATGTGCTACATCTCCTCTCAGGCACCCACAGCCCTTTAACCAAACATTACCATTAGCAGGTCCTTAACCAAGTAGTAAAGGCAATAATTTGTATAAGATCAGAGAGAACATTTTTTTCAGGCTTCTTTATTCCTAAATAATAGCACAATGCTGGCACTTCCAAAATGAGAAAATCCAACCATCATCCACATCTTTCCTGAAATATTTGATATTTCTAGCAAAGTAATTTCTCCCCAAGGAGGTTAACATAATAGTATGCATAACTGGTATTAATTGGTATTCACCAGTGCAGTTAAGTAAGGCATTATATGATAAGACTATAGCTGAGAGGACAGAGTCGCTTAATATTTTCATCACTCTTTGCCTTTTCTAAACAGAAAGAACACTTTCAGCTGAAAGAAGTTCCAGTAGTCTCACCCTTCAGGGTTGGAGAGATGCACCTTCTATTCCAATTAAGCGTGGACAACGTGGTGCAAAAGGTCAAATGAGAGCATTCAACAGATGAAAGAGCACCATATCATCCATAATACAGCGGTATAAGAGTAAAAATTGGGCCATTCAAAATGGAATAAAGTTCAACTGGAACTATTCCAGCCTGTCTTTAAAAAAGCAAATGATGATAAGAGAGAGGAAAAAGGGATGAAAACTTGCCCAATGAAAAATGAGTGTGCAGTTGGGACTGGAACTGTGTTTTCCAGCAGACGAACGTCCAGCCAGGTAGGCGCTCTCCAGCTAGCCTTTATCACGTGTTATCATTTCTTCATTCTGCATCGTCAGTTTATGTCGTCTTCAATGTAATGATTTATGTGCTAATCCAGATAAAAAGTGCTGTTCATTATTTCAACTATCCCAAGAGTTTATTGTCCAATTAACCAGCTATCCACGAATTTCAGAAACGCTTGGAAAGGTCTGCCTCTTGCTTCATGAGAGTTTTCTGTTGGAGTGGAAGGTGAATCACTGGTTCCGCCCCAGACAGGGACCTGTTCTAAGGGTTTTGTAGCAGATTCTTGCAGTTGTATTTCATAAGTTATTGGGCAAGAACTAAGCTTGCAGCTATTAATGGAACATTTTTGTTAGTGGATCTGCTTTACAGGACCAGCAAGTGAGGAGAAGGGCAAGTGAGTGGAAGCTATCACTTTCAGAAAATAACGAAAGCTAATGAAAACGGTGCGGGTGAGCAAGGGGCACTCTACATTTCTAAAACTGTATTTGCAAGTGTCACATGTTGCATTTCCCTCTTGAAGATTCCTAATATGCATTAGAATATCAAAGGCTCTGATATTAAACTTGCCTTAGCCTAGAAATTTCCCAAAATTTGCTTGGCCACATAATGCTTTCTTTTCACCATGCACTTATAAAATATCCAGGACCTTATGTTTGCTCCACATATATTTGGGGAAGAGTATATGTTGTCATTTCTGAGAATCAATAATAATGAGGAGGGTGGCCAGACGGAAGCAGAGGAAAGCAGCTGGCTGCTGACAGACTAACCACATAGGTGGGCTGGAGCACAGCTCCCGAGGCCTGAATGAGAGTGATGAACAGAGAGCTATGCTCTGGGCAGAACAGAAAACAGCCGGCTGTTCAAGCTACATTGCTTGACCTTTGCTCGCGTCCTGGATGGAGAAATGCAATGCCCGGGGGGAGAGGTTGAAACTAAAGAAACGGATTTGAACCTGTTGCAGAAATTTGTAATCAGAGGGCACTTTATTGCTCAAATAACTGTTCCAATTTTGACCCACATTTTTCCCTCGAGTGTGGGTAGTACTTGTACCTCACTGCACTAACGTTTGTCCATATTTTCTCACTGTCCCCAGCCAAAGCAGTGGCATGTTTCCTGCAGGCATTATGCTGAATGTTTTGCATGTATTTTTTTCATATATTTCTTGTAATAACCCTAAGCTAAGTGGGCACTATCACTGTCTCCATTTACAGAGGAGAAAACTGACACACAGAAATGTCACAAGGTTGCCTGGTCATTCAGTGGTGAGGTTGGGATCTCAGTCAGATTCTGGGTGTACCTTAGACTGTGCTGTTCTGCCTAGATGTGCAGGAGGGAGAGGAGGAATTAAATACCTTTCGTCCCAGGTGTCTAATATTCACATACTACGGTTAAATCAGGATACTGGTAGCCTTCAATCTCCAACTACTTACTCTGGAACTCTAGTCTCTACTCAAGACTTCTCTACCTTCTCTCAGCTGTTTCCAGATGACCATTCCGATAATCAACTATTTTCTCAGTACCTCTCTCAAAAGCAAGGAGAATGGCTGTCTCCTGACTCACATGGTGAGTGGAGCCTGCAGTGTACTCAGTCCTGAGTTTAGTGATGTAAACCATCTGACTTGCTGACATGATTCTTTCTTTTCCCTGGCACAAATTAGCTGGATCTAATGACTTTCCATATCCACTGTCGTTCTGAACTTAGCTAACGATATCAGCTCCTCTCTGACTCTTAGGGTTTATTGCTGCATCCAGCTTAGCATAGAATCCTTTCCTTCTGATAGTTTCTCTTTTAACATCACTAAAACCTTATTTCTTTTACCCCTTTCTTTCGGAGTTCCACAAACATACCTGTATATTCCTGAACCCCAATCGTAGATAAGACATAGTTCAAGAATATCCCCATCTGGGGAAAGTTTCTCAAATCCACTATAAATCAAAATTTTCAAATTGATCTTTGTAGGGAGACATGTCAAGTAATATGGCAGATGTAATTCATTCTCACTTCTTACCAATCCAGGACTCTGATACACAAACAAGTTAATAATTTCACAGTGGAGGCCTGGAACTGGTTCATAGTGGCTCAGGAGATCATTAAATTTTCCAAAATTTTGCAAGCCAGTTGCTAGCTTGAAATCAGCCATGGAGAAGTGTACACAAACGGAAATCGGCAAATGCTACAAGTCAGTGCGTCCCCCATCTTCCCTATCCTCCCCCAGAGAGCTGCTCATGGAACATTTCCCCGTGCACCGCTGCTTCCCATCTCTGCTACCGAGTGCCAGTAGAAGTTGGGGGCAGGCTCTTAGTAAAGAGGAATGTTGAAAGTAGGACGAATAAAGAGAGTCCCCCACTCATAAATTCAGCTGAGGAAGTTCTGAGGAGCCGCAGTTCGTTCTAGGGAGTCTGGGCTGTCTTTCCACACGGGTCCTTACTGGGTAAGAACTCAGGTGAATGTTTCTGATTCGTTTAACATGGCTGTTGGCACAAAATCTGAAATGAGGGATGTTTTATTATCATTGCAGTGATTTCAGTGAGTTAAACCTTTAAAAGTTTGTTTTCTAAGTAAAAATTAACATGCGATAGAGAAATTAAGAACCTAAGACGTTTTGCTTTGGTTTGAATCCATTTTGGGCTTAGAGTGGTGGTCCGTATCCTGTCTGCAGATTAGAATCACCCGGGTGCTTAGACAGCATCCCAACGGCAGGGGCCCTCCAGATCAGCTAACCCAGATTCTGGAGGTGGGTCACTGGCTGCCTCATCTTCAAGTTCTCCAGGGGATTCCAACTGATAAACAAATGGCAAGCAACAGGATATACTGTATAAGAGGAAGCCATTTGGTGTAAACCTAATTTGACCTGACCTTGTTTTACCAAAAGGGCCTGACGTGGCCATTGAGCATGCATTGTATATCTGCTTTAAGCATTTGCTCTGTCCCAAAGACAAGAACAAATGGCCTTAAGATAAAGGTGCAACTTCCCCCGCATATGCATTTCCTTAAGGATAAGCATCTCTCCTTAGGCTAGGAATTGATTGCTGCGCCCACCCGTGACTACCCAGCTCACCTGTGACCACCCAGCTCAAGACAATAGACTTGCTTCCTGCCATGTCCGTCAATTGCTGTGCCGACAGAGCAGTCTCGTGACTACTATACAAGGCACATTCCTATCATACGTGATACATGCTCTTTGACAGTATATAACCACTCTGTACACCCCACTTCTTTGGTGCCTTTCCTTATTTGGGGAAGGAAGGCCCTGGGCTAAGCTAGTCCTCTGATCGGGCTCAGAATAAACTCATCCCAATGTTCACTGATAGATTGGTCATGGATTATTTGTGTCCACACAATGCACACCCAGGATTGGAAGCTGCTGTGTGGAGTTTGGGGCTCCGGAATCTTCCCTCCTATGTGTTCAAGGCAGGACACGCGCTGGTTTTCTGAAATGTTGGCATTTCCTCGGAGACAACTGTAAGTGGTCTGAATTTAATTTTCGCTGCTCTTGCATGTTTTCAATCGTGTACTATTTATGGCCAGCACATCGTGAAGTTGCAGTAAAGGCATTTATGTAAAACCACTGGGGAGCAACTAGAAACTTGGAAAGTCAGTTGTGAAGCAAATTTACTTTTCTTGTTGCCTGTAGAAATAAATCCCAAGAGGGAGCAGAAGTTCTCTGAAAGCATGTCCTGGTTATTTCCCATCTATCTCTGTGACACGCTTTCATCTAGAGAGATTGCTGTCTGGAGACTGAAGTAGTCATGTCCAGATTTGCGTTTTCCTTGTTGCAAAGTTTTTATCTGTAACTTTTCTTCTCTAGTTATGTTGCAAAACACACAGCCCGAATCTAGAAGTGTATCAAAGGAGGCCCTGATTACCCCTCTTGTGGCCCTAAGTAGTGGAGGGGAAAAAAAAAGAAGGTGTTCCCACCTCCAATATGTTTAAATTTAAAAAACCAAAAACTAAGCTTTAAAATAAGTATGAGGAAATTCAAAGAAGTTGTGACTTTTTCCAAAATGTGTTGACTCCCTTTTTAAAACAAACATAAAACTCTTTCAGAAATATTTTTGGGCCCCGGTCCTCTTCACAGGCTGCCTAACAGGCCGAATGAGTCAGCACTACATTCAAAACAATTTTCCTGTTTTTGCTGACTTCCTTCCCAGAGATTTATTAACCATGAATTTCCGATTCTTGATATGACACAGTGATGAGATTACAGTCTGAAGATGATAAATTATCACATAAAAATGATAGATTTTGAAAGGAAAAAAGTGAAAAGTCAGAATAATATTATAGAAATCTGGTCCAGATGACAAACGCTGAAATAAGAGGCGGCTTTGCCTGTTAATCATATTTCTTTGAAAAGCCATAGAAATGTTTAAACTCACTTCTTTATAAAAGCATTCTAGTTTTTAAAAAATCTTACATGATGACATGAATTTAATTTACATAAGATCTTAATTCAAGTATCAAGAGTAGTTTGAACTTTCATTTTATATGCTTTCTCTAAAGATGACCTTAGTTTTCATTTTATCCCTATATATGGGAGAAAGCCACTTAACTGGCAAAAAAGATTCTCACCATATTACTTAATTATGAAAGCAAATATATTTTAGTGCAATTATGTTAATTTCGTACATATTAGAAGGGTCAAAGTCAATTTAGCTTTTTAGTTTCTAACATTAAGTAGATTTCTAGTAAGAAATTGGAAAGTCATGTTGAAATTCAATCACAAAGAGAAAAGAGTCCAGAGAGTAGTTTTCAGAAAGACCACGGGAGTATTTCTACATCTTACAGATCATGGTTTTCAAACCGCTTCATGAAGAATATGAAAGATGCAGGGGACATGTTTTGAAAATGACATGGCAGGTAGCTTTAATAGTGCAGGTTTCTTTTGGTCTCTATACTTGAATTCATGTTGAATATGAATAGTTATGACTCATAAAGTTATTTAGTGAAGCTGACAATCATGTGACGATTATGTGTCTAAGAATTCATTCTTCTAGAAGGACAAATCCCACACAGCCTGAGTAACAATCAGAGGACTTCACAGTGTTGTTAGAAAGTTATAGTTCTGTCGCTCACAAGAACTGGAAGAGACTGTGGGAACACACTTGGGTGGTTGAACTATATAGGGATGTGTCCCAGAATTTTTTTTGTTTTCGTTAAAATACAACACATATATAAAGGCTGAACAAATCATACATGTATATAGCTTGATGATATTTTATGAAGTGGACACGCCAGTGTAACCACCACCCAGATTAAGATATGGAACTCTACCAGCATCCCGGATGTATCACACACTACCCGCTAGAGGTGATTGCTGTTCTGACTTCCATTACTGAGATTCAATTTGCCTATTTGGGAATTTTCTATGAATGAAATCGTGCTGGATGTTACTGTTTGTCTTCACTTCCTTTGCTCGGCATTTTATCTGTGAGATGCAACCATGTCGATGCTTGCATTTCTTTTTCATGACTACTTCGTATCCCATTGGAGGGATGTACCACAAGCTTATTGATCACTTGTGTTGAAAGGTATTTGGGTTTCCAGTTTGTTGCTATAATGACTAACGTTGCTGTGAATATTCTTGTACACGTCTTTTGCTGCACATGTATGCACACTTCTATTGGATATATGTCTAGAAGAGGAATCTTGAGCCTGAAGGTAAGTATGCGTTCAACTTTTACAGCTACCGACAAATATTTTCCAAAGGATTTGTGTTAATTTACACTCATACCAATAGTGTGTATGAATTTCAACAATGAAGTTGGGAGAAAATATGTGTATGGGTCACCAGAGTCAACCCTGTGTGTTTTATCAAAGTAAACACGAGGTGATGGAGACAGTGTTAAGACTGGAAATGTGGATTTGGGGCATAGATGCTCTTGTGGACGGCAACTAAGAAAGAAAGAAAAGCCCTGAGCCTAGAGCTTTAGGAAATGCCTAAATTTAGGGGGAAGTGGAAGAGGAGTCGGAAAGACAGAAATGCCAGACTTAGTGCTGAGTGGACCGGGTAGTGGATTACACAGGTGAGAGGGAGTGGATTACACAGGTGAGAGGAGGAGCCGCCCCCGTGTGGCATATGGAAAAGTGTCTGAAGTGAAAGAAGACTCATGAGTTGCTGCTGGATTTGGGAATCAGGGTCCTGATTGACAATAACAGAAATACTTGAAAAAATGGAGGGGTTATAAGCCCATTTTCAGTGGAACGAAGAGTGAGAAGGAGGAAAGGATTCAGCGAGTGTAGATATCTTCCAAGCTCTCAGTGCCCGAAAGACTGAGAGGCTAAAAGGATGGGGAGAGAGCACTAAATACCTTAATCTGCTGAAAAGGAAAGTGCGTCAAGGAGAGTCATAGGAGACACGCTTGAAAAACCACAGTAAGCCAATTCCGGAGAGATTTGATTCTCCCATCAATACGTCTATTTCTTTACCTTTTGGGGCAGAGGCGTCTCTGATGGGGGTGGAGGGGGGACATGAAAGAAAAAATATTACCCTCTGGAGAGTTTAATAATGTCCCTCCTTCTCCTTGAAGGGTATTTTGCTGAAATATTTTTTTGGAAGAACTAACGTAGTATTTGAAATTCAATGAAAATGTGGATTGGTTAGAGAGGAGGCAAAAAAGTGATTCAAATCTTCCCAGGTCCTCCGTGATTTTAGAAGCCTCGTTTCCTGGTATTCTTCACATTCTCTCGCTATAAGTCATGGTTTCTCAGCAGTCGTAGTATTGACATTTTGGGCCAGACAGCTCCTCATTGTGGGGGCTGTCCTGGGCATTGTCACATCCGTGGCCACATCCCTGGCCTCTACCTTCTAGAGGCCAGTAGCCCCACTCTCCCCTCAGTCATGACAACCAGTCTCCAGACTTTGTCAAATGTCCCCTGGGGCAAGTTCTTGCCCCCCCCCCTCACGGAGAACCACGAGTGTGGGTCCCACTGAGCAAGTAGGTATTAGGAAGAATGGATCATAGGCCCGGACGACTGGTAATCCTCAATGTGTAGTCCCGGAGGAAGCATTTGACACAAAAAGCTGAAATTTTTGCTCATTAAACTGGATTTATTGCTTACGAAGGGAGAGCTATATTTGTAAGACACAGTGTCCCTGAGTAAAGCAGAGAGCTAAACTTACATAGGGTTTGCGAAACCATGGAGTTCCAGAATTGGCAGATTTCAGAAGCAGAAAATATTTAAAGATCAGTTAGTTGTTCCTTCGTGATGGGAATATATTATTTTCAGGACTGTTGACTGACTTCTTTGCAGAGGTGTGGTCCTAAAGTCTGTCAGTCCTGGATTGGGACTCGTAACTGGTTCTGCTGGTGACTTACCGCTGTAGCCAAAGAACACTCATTTCCAAGTAGGGCAGGAATTTTTTACTTCCAGCAGCATAGGTCTGAAAGTTTGTGAAGAAACTTCAAAGGACAGAACAAATATTTCCTTTTGCAGTCTCTGGGCTTTGGAAGACAGTACACGTGCAGCCTGATTACGTAGTGCCTCTCAAAGTTGCTAATTATGCTTTTTTATTTTAAATGAATGTAGCAGTTCTACACTCATGGCATTATTAAACTGTTCATTGGGTTACCCAATATATAAAAATATACTATAGAATTACTCTTTATAAAAACGTCTGACCACTTTAACAATCTGTATGCAAAACCCACTCAATTCTAATTCAAGTCAGGGTTATATGAGGCAAAGCATTTGAATTAAAAGAATTTTCTTTTTTTCTTCACTTTTCTTTTTGATGTTGACTGTTATCTTATGACATGCCTAGTGTATTAAAATAATCAAGTGGAAAGAATGTTTCATGTTTCCCACTCCTTGACTTATCTTTGTTGGGCAACATCGCATTTTAACGATAAGGAATTTCTTCATTTTTCAAGGGAAGGACTGCTCATGGCACAGAGGGCAGATAGTGGTCTGTCAAACTCTCTTGAGTAATACGAGGTGAGTAGACACCATTCATAGCACAGATTTTTCTCAGGCAGAGGTGATCAAGGGTTCTTTCCTTAGACCAGCATTTCTCAGTGTGGTCCTGGGAGCAGCAGCTTTAGCATCATTGGGGAGCTGGTTAGAAATGCGAATTCACGGTCTGCTCACTCCAAACCCACCTCCCCCAGCAGAGTCAGAAATTCCACGTCCAGACCAGATGCACACCACAGTCTGAGGATTGCTGCCTAGGAGGACGGAGGGGCGACAACATCTGTCGTTTCTTTCACTTCTTCATGTCTAAGACTGCAAAGCAAAACAAAATACTTGGAGAGCACTTCTCTCTTCCCGGTAAACTTATCCTGTCTGTGCTGGGATACATTGCTGCACAGACAATTTTCCATTATTAGAAGAGTGGTTTATTTGGCCAGTGCATCACCCATATGTTTGTGGTTTCTGGTGTGGCAGCAGCCAGCTCTCGCTAGCAGTTATGCTGGTGGAGTGTCGCCAGGAGCAAAAACAAGATCTGTTCCTTTGCTGTTTCCTTTCTTCTGCTTGCTGCTGTAAACTTGAGACAGTCTGTATTAGTCGGTGTTCCAGAGCAACAGAGCCCATAGGATATATAAGAGGAGATTTATTATGGGAACTGGCTTACACAGTTACAGAGGCCGAGAAGTCCATGATCTGCCCTCTGCAAGCTGGAGAAGCAGGAGAGCTGTGTGTAATTCAGTGTGCGTCCAGAGGCCTGACAATCAAGAGGCTGATGGTGTAAGACCCGCTTCAGTTTGAGCCTCCTGAGAACCAGGAGTGCTGATGGCTGAGCGAAGCAGAAGGTGGATGCCTCTGCTCAAGCTGAGCAAATTCGCCTTCCTCAGCCTTCTCGTTCTGGCCAGGCCCTGGACAGACTGGATGAGGCCCACCCGCATTGGTGAGGGCATCTTCTTTACTCAGTCTACTGACTCAAATGCTGATCTCCCCCTGAGATGCCCTCACAGAGATACCCAGACAGAATGTTCACCAGCTGTCTGGGCACCCCTGAGCCCAGTCAAGCCGACACGTAAAATTAACTGTCCCACGCTGTCACCCAGTGCCACGTGATTTGGCTCTCTTGGTTTTATTTCCCAGCCTTGCTCATCCAGTCTCACCAGTTGGGGTGTGTGTGAGGGGGAGGGGTTAGATTACTTCATATCAATATTGTAGTCATTTCTCCATTGAATGAGTATGATGTCTCCATTCCTGTCCTTCCTGATTTACCCAAAGTCCTTTGTTCCCCTCCCCCATCACTCATCTAATTTCTCCATCTGTGGTGGGAGCTCAGTGTACAGTTCCCATCTCAATGAGGAAACCAAGTCTAAGAAGGGTAACTAAAGCAAAGGCCTACGCATGAGGACAGGCCAACTGGGTGAGGGAATGTGGCTAGGCAGCAACCTGGTGGGCTCCAAGGACTATGGTTACTCTGGAAGATGCAAGTGCTAAAAGTAGTCCCTGAGAGCTGGCGAGGGCTAGGCATGATCAGGATGGACTTGGGACTGGCAGAGACCAACCCTACAGGTTGAAGACACCAGGAGTCCAGCTGATAGACTGGAAAGGCCTGCAAAGATCAGATCCAGTCCCAAATGCTCTGAAACCCATTCCTCGGTCAGCCCCACTTCCATTGTTTTTGACCAAAGCATGTTATACCTCACAATTTAGGATTGACTTGGCTGCTGGCTTGGTTCTCTTAGACTGTCCTTGCATTAGTCAGCTCAGGTTGCTGTAACAAAATACCACAGACCAGATGGCTTAAAGGACAGAAATTTATTTCTCACAGTTCTGAAGGCTGGGAAGTCCAAGATCAGGATGCAGTCTGACTTGCTCCCCCGGTGAGGCCTCTCTTCCTGGCGGGCAGATGGCCGCCTTCTCTGTGTCCTCACTTGGTGGAGACTGAGAGAAAAAGCAAGCTCTCTGGTGCCCCCTCTTGTAAGGGCACTAATCCTGTCATGAGGGCCCCACCCTCATAACCTCATTTAATTCCCTCCCAAAGGCCCATCTCCAAACGCCAACATATTGGGGATCAGGTCTTCCACATACTAATTTGGGGGGCACAGTTCACTCCGTAGCAGTCATTTTAGGATAAGCACTTGTTCATTCCCACTGAGCTTTGTGATGCTAAGCACGGAGCAGGTCATCAGTTACATTTCCTGGTTAACTGATATCCACATCCTATTCCTAGGAGACGAGCATCGATTTTTAAAACATTGAAGGCTTTCTGTAAGTTTGCACACATTGCCTCTTAAGTTTCTGCTGTGTCCATCAAGCGTTCACTCGTCTTGTGATTCATGGTGCTCAAGGCCCGGCACTCAGACCCTGAAGCCGCCTAGTTCAGAAGGCCGGGATTGCAGCCTGGCTGCCTTTAAGATCTGCTTTCAGATCTGACATTTAAAGCACACAGATTAGTGTTGTTGATTTTTAATCTAAAATAATTCCTCCGTCCTGTGCCTCCCTCACTCAGGATCTCGCCCTGTGCCTGGTAAAGCACTCAACAGCTAAAACAATTAAAGAACAACATTTAATGAGCAAACCCTATGTGCCAGACTCACCCTGCTACGCTGATAACCAGCTGGAATAACTCTTTCAGGAAATCCCGTTAGAATCCCCATTTGATTAGGAGGCAGATGATTGGGGAGGTGTTTTGGGGCATATGAACCAAACCATGCCATATGGAAAGAAAAAACAGGTCTGCAAAGAGACCTTCCTCTGTTCTCTAAAGAACATAAATTTCTCTTTCTACCTGCTGATATGTTTCAGAAGGAAAAACACAGGCTTTCTCATCGTGTTCCAGCACATAGTTCATCACGTAATGGGGCCCTGATTTCACTTTACATACGAACTATGGATTCTTGGACAAAAATCATAAAAATGCTATTAGATTAATACAGAACTTCAGATTTTTCTCAAAGGGCCTTTGCCTAACTTATTTTTATCAACATGAAACCCAACTGAGATACCACAGCCTGGAGTCTGGCACGTTTCCACCATCTGCCACCCACAGAGCTTGATTTTAAGTTGTTTTCTTCAATCTAATGAGACCAGTGATTTCTAACAGCAGTCACATCCAAGTTTCTTCTGCAGTTGTCAGCTATGCATCGAAATGTTATATGCTGTTTTCCTTTAAAAAAAAATGCTATATTTTGAAATAAATTCAGGTTTACAGAAGAGTTGCAAAGATGGTAGAGGTTTTCTCTATGTGCTTCACTCGGCTTTATATAACATTAACCTTAGTTTTACTAAAACTAAGAAATTAGCGCTGGTCTAGGACTCTTAGCTAATATCCACATTTTGTTTGGCTTTCCCCGTTTTTCCACTAACATCTCTTTATCTGATCCAGGATCAAAGCCAGGATGCTGTGTGGTATTTAGTCCTCACGTCTCCTTAGTCTGCTATCTATAACCGTGTCTCAGTCTTTGTCCTTGACCTTGACTGTTTCTGCTGTTTTTAAGGCTCTTTCCAAGGGCACCTTTTGACACATGCAAGATATCTTACAACCATTGAATAGGATACCTTATTTATATATACTTAAAAGTAAGTTCCACATCATGTTTCTTTGATACTCAAAAGAACTTTGAAAGATAGAAGCAAAATAAATATTTGTTGAAGGGGAAAAAAAGAATTACCAAGCAAGAGCTCACCCCTTGGTGTAACTACCTTTGAACAAGCTTTCATGCTTCTGGTATCACCTTAACCCAATCCAGCGGGTCCATCTCAAATGTTCTTAAACATTCAGGGCATTAAGGAGGCTTGTGGCGGGTGGCCTGTCCCTGCTACATCTGGAGCTCACAGCACCCAAGTTTCTGGCCATCTTTGTCATAATCATCACAGTCAAGTTCCCTGAGTCACAGATGTATACTGCCCTGGTGTGTTACAGACTGAAAGAGAAAAAAAATTATTTCAATTTTTACTTACAGCTTTTACTTACTTCAATTTTACTTACTTACCCTACCCACACCTCCTTCTTCCCAGGGCTCAATCATGAGTCCCGCCAGGGGCAAGTGGACCAGAGCGGGGAGGTGGGCCTGAAGAAAAGTCTTGGTGACAGACACGCTGCTCTGTTCATATTTTCCTCCTCCTCGCCGCTAAGGCTGCACCACTCTATCAAGTGTGTCGTTTCTGATCCTCTCTTCATTCAGGGACTCTGTAGTCCCTCATGTAGACTTCTGGTGGGTTGATCTGATGTTCTCAGGCATTTCTAAACTCCTGGTGCAGAACACAACTGGGAATGAAGCCGACACCACAGTTGTGCCGTGCTCACGTCTGAACAAGGGACACCACACTGGGAGGGAGTTGTGTAGCCCAGATAGGGACAGGACCAGAGAATACAAGAGGGAAACTTACTATGTGTTGGGATGGACAAGGGGAGAGACGATCTAGATGGATTCTGCAGACACGAGTCGATTACCTTTGCTGGGCATCATTTTACTCATTCTTGGCATATGCCTATATGGATAGAACCATCTAAAAGTGAGAAGTAAGCAGGGACTAAAATAGTTAAATACTGATGTTTATGATAACCTGACAGAGGTGTGCAGTATGATTTAGACTAGAGCAAGCAGGAAGATCAGCCGGGAAATTATTGGAATAATCTAGGCGTGGAGGATGAGCACATTTCCCGCTTTCCATGCCTGCCGGGAAACTCATTTAAGTTTTGTGCTGACTTGTAGTAGCTGTCTTTTATCCAGATTGAGAAATGATTATTTTTCATCTTCTCTTTTCAAGTCGTGTCTATGCCTCCTTTGCCTTGTTAGTCTTCGGGTTTTATTTTACTTGATAGTCCTTATAAGTCACTACATCTTACTTTTTAGAAGTAAGTAGGCAATAAACAAAAGAAATGCATGAATGAAAAAGAGTTTATTGGTCATTATGGCAAAACCAGAGATGAATGACACTTATTTGACATGAAGCTTTTATAACAAGGCTAGGATTTTACAAAGTACTAGGTTAAGAGACGTCACCTAGCGGATGAAAGCTGGTGGTGATGCTGTGCTTGGGAGTTAAAGAACAAGGTTAAGATACTTAACCTAAGAAGTTACTAAGAACATAGTAACTTCCAAGCTTCAAATGACAAGCAGCTGGGACTGAGGTTCAGAAATCCTTGTTGAACTCTAAGAGTGTGCTGTGTTTCCACAGCCACTTTGAAGATCAGCGATGGAAACAGGATAATGGCCTGAGAGTCTTGGTAAGACTCTGTTCCTTTCAAGGCTGGTAGATGGAGGAGAAAGGAGGGTGGTAGGATCAGAGTTCCCAGGCAATTCACCCTGTGTGGATGTCCTCATTGTTACCACCGAGCAGCGACTACCTGGGGACACGGTGATGCGCTGGGCGTCAGGACTTACTAACTAGTGAGGACTCTGGGTCTTCAAAGCTTAAGGAAAATATAACACACTGAAAGATTAGCAAACAGAGAAATGTACAATTACCACATCCTGGAGGATATAACACAAGAGTTTGCAAACCCAAATGCCTATAGGGTCCAGGAGGATCACTGAATGGGTGAAGTGGGTGAGGTGTAAGACGAGAGAGTAGGGACTGTGGCCAACTGGACAGCACTTGATCTGCCAAAAGGGCAGCTTCTGACCGGCCCCGCTTCCTTCTGTGGAGGAATGAGGGCCGTACTCCCAGATACTGACTGACCGAGAGAAGCCAGAAAATTAGACTTTTATTGAAACAGGGTTTTCTAAATATTGGCCGAATTTTGTAATGCAATATAAAGAGCAAACAGGACACTTCCGTGACTGCATTAAACCTGTGAGCCATTGCTGTGTGGTCTCTGGAAGCAGAATGAGCCCTATCTCTCTGGGGATGTGCAGTACATACTGTTACTGACACGGAAGAGGCCAGCTGAGAAAATTGAGGGGAAAGACAGCACTTATGGCACAGGATGAGGGACAGCCAGATGTGGGAGTCAAATACTGTCTCTAGTCGGTAGGCTCAGAAGGGTGGTGTGGGGGCTCGCCTCTGTAGTAGACCCTATGTGAACCTCTGGGAATATTTCAGCAGAGGCTACTCCCCAGTCAACGTAGAGCTGAGGCTATGGTGGGTAAAAGGTATTCTGAATCCAATTTCCGACGTGTGTGTGTGTGAGCATGCGTGCATGTGCACAGGGCGCGGGGTGGGGTTCCCCACACCAGCAACAAATTCTCCTAATACCAGTTGTGTGTGCTCCAATTCAATTCGATTCTGACGCTACCAGGAGATAACTTCAGATCCCACAGGTTAAGGGTTCAGTCCTACAAGACTGCGCCCAACTTCAGGCACCAATCACAAGCCCAGGTTGGTACCTGTGCTTCTGACCAAGTGGCTATAAATCAGAGGTTCCTGTGACCTCCTCCTTGGATTTGTTTATTTATTTATTTATTTATTATTTTTTTGAGGAAGATTAGCCCTGAGCTAACTGCTGCCAATCCTCCTCTTCTTGCTGAGGAAGACTGGCCCTGAGCTAACATCCATGCCCATCTTCCTCTACTTTATATGTGAGACGCCTACCACAGCATGACTTGCCAAGTGGTGCCATGTCCACACCCGGGATCCGAACCGGCGAACCCTGGGCTGCCGAAGCAGAACGTGCCCACTTAACCACCGCGCCACCAGACCGTCCCCTCCTTAGGTTTGTTTAACTTGTTAGAGGAGCTCACAGAGCTCAGAGAAACGTTTTACTCACCGATTACAGGTTTGTTATAAAGGGATATAACTCAGGGAGAGCCAGCTGGAAGAGACACATAGGGCCAGGTATGGGGAGAGGATGCAGAGCTTCTGTGCTCGCCGAGCATACCACTCTCCCCAAATCTCCATGTATTCATCAACTTAGAAGCTCTCTGAACCCTGTCCTTTTGGGTTTTCATGGAGGCTTCATTGCATAGGCTTGGCGGATAAAATCATTGCCCATTGGAGATCGATTCAATCTCCAGCCCCTCTTCCCTCCCTGGAGGTCTGGGGTGCGACTGAAAATTCCAACCTTCTATTGGTGGTGGGTTCTCCTGGCAACCAGCTCCACCCTTGGGTGCTTTCCAACAGTCACTTTATTAGCTGATTGACTCAACGTACACCCAGATGCAGTGGAAAGAGATTTGTTATGAATAACAAGACAAACATTTCACCTTTACAGCTTTGAAGTATTTTAAGAATTGAGGACAAGAAACCAGATGTTATGACAAAAGATGCTTCAATGCTCTTATCCTCAGGAAATTCCAAGAGTTTTGGAAGCTCTGAGCCAAGAACCTCGCATAAACAGCAAATATACATGAGAAATGTATTTTGGTCATCTGAATGACCAAATATATGTTTTCTATAAATCAAAATATTGTGGCTGGGGGTGAGGGCTAGGAGTCTGGGTTTACAGTAAAGACATGATGAGCCTTTTGGTGCAAGGTCAAAGGAAAGTGGCTACCAGAACTTTTTGTGACAACTAATCCCAAAGTGAAATTTAAAAAAAATTATCAAATGCATGTCATTTAGCATTCACATATGTGAGAAAAAGTCAGTTTACAAAATCTTCCAAGCTTCCAAATGTTTAGATACATGACGTGAATTAAGGTTTGGGGTTTCAATCCTAATTTTGTGTTCTGGCTGTAGTATTTATGTGGTTACTATGTACTAGAAAGCACAGTGAATTTTCTCCGTGCATCATCTCAATTATTCCTCATGAGACCCCTAAAGCAGGTGTTATTAATATTGTCCCACATTCATTACTCCAGGATACGAGGGCTTTGATGGCTCAAGTGACGTGCCCAAGCTCTCGTGTCTGAGGAAGTGCTGGTGTCGTGTCCTGGAGTCAGGCTGGTCTCACTGTGAGCTCCACCTGCAGACTTTCTCCATTGATTTGACCATGACAACTTTCTAACTTTCCTAGAGGGCGAGTTGTTGTTAAAATCAAAAGCGGTGATGTAGCCACGACATGGGGTTTTCATGTGTTGAGGAATGGGGTCGCTATTCTGGGTCAAACTGTTTCAGCCTGAAGTAAAGAAGTCTGACATGGCTTGTCAAACTATTGTACATTTGCTTCAACCATTAAAGTAAAGAACGCATTAAACATTACCTCAGAGTAAGGAATGCACTCTTTTAAGATAAGAATGCATACTTTCCCTCCTACGCCCACCAGTATCTGTAAGGTATTAGTACTTCTGAAGATGAGTTCCCTTTCCCAGACATCAGAGGCATGTTGACTGCTAATTCTAATTTGCAAATGAATACCCCTTTGAAATTTTGATTATGTATCCTGGGCATGTTTGATGGATGCTCTTTGTTCTAAAAAGGTATAAAACTGTATTGAAAGGTGTGCTTCTCAGAACGCTTTCTTCCTTTGCGGAGACTGCCTTCCCAGACTGTAGTCCTCAAGCCAGGCTCAAGTCAAGGTCACCTTATCTTTCCTCTATAGAATGGTTACTAGTTATTTTCATTGATACCCAACAAATGTTTTATAAATATGTAAACCAAATGTTTTATAAACTGTAGGAGAGTTGCTGGTTTAATTGGCATTCACCAAGCACCTCCTGGGTTCCAGCGACCTTGCTAGGTGACATCACTTGATGGCCATCACTATTATTTTTCTCAATTATTGCTCATATGAAATTCTCCTGCTAATAGACTCTTGCTGCCTCCATTCAAAAGGCAGGATGTCTAGCCCTGTCACCTCTGTTCTGGTCACTGGTTACATCTTTCTGTGCCCACTCTAACCTAATTACATGGTCTCCCTCTGGGACCAGCTGGAGATGAAGACGAGAAGAGGTGCAGCCCACCCAAGGCTTCTGTCCACTGAATGGTTATTTTACCACTGTTCCATGAGCCCAACGCTGGAGAACTTTCCTTCTAAATAGTGAACATTTTTTTCCCATAGGCTTTTAAAATAAAACATCCTGGCCCACTGCTGAGCCTATATCCAAAACACTCAGTCAGTTAAAACCACAGGAAGAGCTATTGCGGGATGTGAAAACTGTGTCCTAACACTATTTCATCTTAAGTTTTCTATGCTTTGACTCTCTAGGGGAGCAAAAGAAAGGAAATAGAAACAATTGAGAGAATAGGAATGGATATGGGGAGGAATCCAGCTGAGCAGCAGGTTGCTGTGCAGAAACACAGAGAGCGGTTCCTACCAGTCAGACAAAAGCCCGTCACAGGACTGAGAATCAGAGGAGCTGGGCCTGAAGACAAGCACCACACATCGTGAAAGAATGAGCCAGTGTGAGAGGGAGAAAACTGGGACATGCACTCATTCTCCTTCCCAAATGGCTCCATAACTACATTGCGCAGGCAAAGAAAATTGCTTGTTAATATTGGTCCAAGCAGTGATGACAGGTCACCGAAAAAATAACCCCCTCCCCTTCATCTTCTTTCTCGTATTTTGAGGAAGGAAAATAGATATTAGGGAAAAGGAGAAACCAGCAGCAAAGAGATTTCTTTTGAGGCTGGTTTTATGCTATTAAGCAGTCTATGAATTGCTTCAGAAGATTTATACCTGTGTTGATGCAAATAATCTGTAATCAATCTATAAATCAAAATTGGGGTGAGTTTATTTTGAGCCATGTCTGAGGACAATAGCCCGGGGCCTTCATTCCCCCAGGAAGGAAGCAGACCAAACAAGTGGGGTGTACAGAGTGGTTATATACCATCTTGGAACAAAGAGCATACATCACACATGACAGGAATATCTCTTTACTGCTGTCACAAGATACTTAGCTGGCACAGCAGGTCAGCGGTCAGCAGGTCAGCGGTCAGAAGGTGAGCACAGCAGGTCGGTAATTAATCCTCAGCTTCCGGGAAGAGATGCTTATCCTTAAAGAAATGCCGATATGAGGGGAAGTTACATCTCTATCTTTAAGGGCGTCATTCCTGTCTTTGGGCCATAGTAAATGTTTAACGCAAAAGTACAATGCATGCTCAATAGGCCATATCGGGCCTTTTTGGGAAAACAAGGTCAGGCCAAGTTAGTTTTAAACCAAATTCCTTCCACATGTATTCCAATATATCCTACTGCTTTTCGTTTATTCATTACCTAATTGATGAAAATAGTTCAGTACATCCAATCCAGGGATCACTGGTTCTTAAATGGATCTCATAATTAATGAAAAAGCATTCAGCAAAGTTGTAAATTATTTAAACATGGTAGATATTCTTTCTTTACTGCCACATCTTGAACATAAAGGACATCTTGAATATAAAATGTATAGAACTCAAATATGGTACTCCTTTCTTCACTGCTTGTTATACATCAGTCACAGGCTTAAGTGCTGTAACTCAGATTAAGTCAAATTGCTGTAACTTTTTTATTTTTCTTTAGGAAGATTAGCCCTGAGCTAACATCCGTGCCAATCTTCCCTCTATTTTCTTGTACGTCTGACACCTCCACAGCGTGGCTGGTGAGTGGAGGAGATCCGTGCCCCAGAACTGAACCTGTGAACCTGGGCCACTGACTCAGAGCACGTGGAACTTTAACCACTAGGCCAAGGGGCCAGTGCCCATTGCTGTAACTCCTTCAAGTCTTTCTGTGTCTTCCCATTGAACTTAGAATGAAATCCACACTCTCACAACGACGCCGTGTGTGTGATCTGGCTTCCACTTCTCTCCAGCTTCACTGTACGACTCTCTCCCTTGCTCGCTGCTTTCCAGCTGCCCTGGCCTTCTCCAAGTGTCTTGAACGCTTGAAGCCTTTTGCCACTTTAGGTCCTTTCCATGTGCTGTCTCTTCCGCCTGGAATACTGGCTTCCAGTCTGGCTCTTTTGTGGGTGCTTCCTTCACACTCTTCAAATCTCAGCCTAATGTCATATTTTCAGAGAGACCTTCCCTGATTCTCCTTCTTAAATAGCTTTCCCTTCCACCCCCACCTCATCCTCATTGGTTCTACCACAGCATCCTTCTGCTTCCTCCATAGACCGTGGCACAGTCTGCTCTTGTCTTGTTTTCTTGTTTGTCTTGTTTCCCAGCTACACTATGGGCTCCACGGGGGCAGGTGCCTTGTCATCCTTAATTTCTATGTATCAAACCCTAGAGTGGTGGCTGCCATGCTGCACACATACTACTTGCTTACTAAGTGAATGAGTAAATGTAGGGAATGGAAGCTAATATTAATGAGCCTCACTTTTATGCCAAGTGTTGTGCTAAATGTTACTTGTTAGGTTACATAGCTATTATGAGATGTGTTATTTTCTCCATCTCACTGATCAGAAGAGTGGGAACTTAGGTCTTATAATGCAGCATAAGTCCTTAAGGAATGCCCGTCTATATCGTTAGAGAATGAGTTCATTATATGATGGATCCCCATTTTATGTTCTTCCACTATGGCATGTAGAAATCGCACGCAGCCTGCTTCAATTAAGCAGCCACATTCAGCCCTGAGCTTTGGGTCTCCAGCGAATCGTGCGTGCGCTTGTGGGTGTGAATACGTCTTAGTGAAATGGACATCTTTTGGAGCACAGACAGTGTCTATCATGTCAACATTTGTGATCTTTTCATTGTGATTCTTTACGTTCATATAGCAATGCTGCAAGGAGTTCTCAGACACTTGAGCTCCTTACCCTCTTTCCGCGGCTTATCCCAGGTCACACAGCTGGGGAGTGGTGGAGGCCTCTTGGCCACCATCTTCTGTCCCCAGAGCACAATCTGTTGTCCCAAGGCTCATCTTCCCTACCCTGACCACCCTTTTATCCTCCTTGAGTATTTCCTGAAAGTCAGTACTATGACACACTGAGAGCTTCAAACAGAGTGGGAATAGAGGGGTTCTTGTAGGGAAAAGAGATGAGCAAACACAGATTTCTCTGCCTTCTTTCTATCTCTCCTGAGTGCCCCTTTCCTGTACACGCCTCCCTCCCAAAAGCAGAGGGAGCGTGTCTCCAAGAGCCCTCACTTCAGAGTACCACTCCATAATGATATTTTAACAGGTGACGGTGAAACGGTGACAAGATAAAGATACCAGATCTGCCAGTGAGGCACGTCCTCTCAAACAGCTCTCTTCTGCTCCATTCCCTCCTGTCCTACGCTGGTTTCAGTTACCGCAATCTCTTCCTGTTGTTTTCCAATACCCTCCTGAGGTGTCTCCTTCAGCCTCGCCCCGTCCACTGCACCATCTACACTGCGAACCATCTATGCTGCAAATAGAAGTTCTGTTCTACAGCACAGAGCTGACTATATGGCTTTTCTCCTCGCTAGCAAGCAGTGGCTCCCCTCTGCTTATCGCCTAAGTCCAAACTCTTCAATATACCATCCAAAGCCCTTGACAACTGGGTCCCTTGCCATTCCACCTCCACTCCTGTTAATACTACCCTCTCACCGTAGACGACTCTGGTGCTGTCTGAGCATCCTGGGCCATCTCCTCCCTTGGGCCTTCCTGTGGTGGTCCTGCCTCCTGGGATGCCCACTCCCCACTTCTCTCTGGAGTTCAGCTTGAAGATAACTTCCCGTCTGCAGCTGTCCTAGGCTCTCTTCTATCGTCCCTCTTCCCAAAGGAGATGATGTGTTTCCCCCAGCCCTGCCCCACGGCGGTTTGCGTAGACATCTATTAGAGCTACAACTAAGATACCTCCGCTTTTTACCCTTGTGACAGCATGGCTTGTCAGCAGAACAGAGCAGTTTAGTGACGGCAGCTGCTGTCCATCGCATCCTGTTCAATCTCTGAACTTCATGGACCCTGGTCTCACGCAGAGCAGGGACGTCACCTCACTCTCCTTTGTGACATTAGAACCGACTGCGACTCCAGGCATGTGGCAGGAAGTTATCAACGCATTTGGGACTCCAGGCATTCCTCTGGCTCCTTCACATACGCTCTCTCCTTCCCACCACAGTCCTCTGAGGGGCCAAGATACTGCTGTTTTGCAGATAAGAAAACTGAGGTTAAAAGGAATTTTTTTCACAGGAGTAGCATTTGAACTGATGTACATGTCTGACTCCTAAACTGTATTCTTCTCCATTATATGAGATATTTCCTTATAAATTGATCAAATATGGAATATCGTCTCCCCTTCAATACGTAGAAAATATCCCCCTACCTCGCATCCTGTGAAAGCTGTTAAAGGCTGGTGGGAATTGATATGGTACTTAAATAAAGCGATTGAGTGTGAAAGCCAGGCGGAGGAGAGTGGAGGAGAGGCGTCTGTAGGGGACGAGATTAGTAGGCAGACTACATGGGACAGGGGCTCTGCATGCAGAGGGAACCCAGTCCACAATTTACTGGGATTGCTTCTGCCACCCAAGTGAGAACCCACCCCAATAAGACATGCTGGTTGAAAGCAAAAAATGTTACACCCGACACAGATGGGAAGTATCTGGCAAGTGCTTCCACATGTAACTCTTGAGAGTCCTAATCTCGGTTTCGAGGATTGCAGAGAAGGCTGAGCTCCCAGCTCTCCTGACCTGCTCCTGTGGTCTCCATCCTTCATGCACTACCCCTCCAAGCCATGAAGGACTTGGCAGGTTCAACAGACAAACCAGGTATTTCCCCCTGGACATCTGCAACCATAGGAAGTGCAAGAAAAATCAGGTAGGGCCTTGGATGGGAGGTCGTTAAAATCCGTAATAAATTCTCTTAGGTGGCGACCTTGTTAGAAATTACTGCAGGGTACTTCCAGGTTTACTTGGGGATTTTCAGAATGTTCAGTATTTTAATAGGAACAATATGTTTCCTTTCTGCAAGCGGGACATTTCTGACCAAGGAAGCTGCAGTGACACACTTTTCCGGAGATGAGAGAAAGCACAAACACATGTGCACACCAATAATTTTGGAGAAATGAATGAGACGTCGGGGCAAATGCTGTGCTCTAGACTCAAGAAGGGTCATAAAAGGAGCGGAAAGGGCTTGTGTCTTTAAAGGAAGCAATTAGTTGCAGGCAGCCTCAGACAAGTTGGAGAAACATCTGGAAAGGCCGATAATAGATTGACTTCCTGAAATGTAGTTTTGACCATGATGACTTCAGACAGGAAGCTTAAGCATCTTATCGTAACACTGGAAAAAGACATAAAATCAAAAAGTAAAACTGCTTAACTGCATATGGAATTGTAATTCTCTAAAACAGTATATTTTCTAAAGTTATAGAGGTTTAAAATTGTTATCCTTAGGAAGATCTAACAGCCAGAAACCAAACATTTTCATCTACTCCTCTCCTTTGCAGGAAATATTTAAAGAACAATATGTGTGCCTGTGTCTGTTAAGTCCAAATGCTATAATCTCTTCTGCAAATTATTACATCTGCAGGCAATTTTAATAGAAATGACATTTCATTCCTCTAAACCAGAATTTTGTTGTGGAAAAAGTTTTGACTGTGATAAAGTTGAAAGCACTAACAAAGAGAAAAATTAGTGAACATCAAAAAAATTAACCATATTTTTCCAATGATATGGCTATTGGCCTTTCAAAAGCCTGAAGGCAGGACTGTAAGAATAATCCTGGAGTTATCAGAAATACGTGCGGTATTTTCAGGTTTACACACACGTACACATGTCAGTATTATACGTGAACATAAATTATTCAGGGCACTATCTGGAGATAAGGAAAATCCTTTAGCATCACATTCTGTCTTGTTTCTTTCATTCCCAATAATTTGCAGGGCCCTGTTAATTTAAATGTCACCCACATACTTAGGAGGAAGCATTTTTCTTCTGTGTTTAAAGAAGTGTGTGTAATTTTGAGTGTCTAAACTTGAATATTCTTTGAGGTTTCATGTTGGCCATCTCTAAATCCACGACATTGTAAATAAAGCAGCGTAAGTTTCACGTTGAAAGAATGAGTTATACTGTATCTCCTCTTGTCAGGCAGCGACACATAGGTCCTGGCCTTTGACCCCAAGCTGCGTATAATGAGGAAAATCACAAATCTTTACCTAATAGTTGTCAACGAGGAAGGGTACTTTTCCACAAACGCGGAGAGTGCAATGTCCATTTAAATGTGACTGTAGATACACGCCTTTGAGTCTTACACAAAGTTCACACAGATTTCTTCCCAGCTACGTTAAAAAATTAAGCCGTAAGTTTCCGCTGACGTGCAGCTCTTCTGTACCTATTCTCCGTTTGGACTCTATGTCCAGCTGGGTGAACTTCCCCGTCTTCCCTGACAGGCTCTGCTCTCCGGTGTGTGTGCCTTTGCCCACGCTGCATCCTCTCCCTGCAACGTCTTTCTCCTTCTCCACCTCTCAAAGTCCTTCCCGTCCTTCCAGGACTGACCAGCTCAAGTGCAGCCCCCTGCTTGAAGACGCACCATCACCTCTAGGACAGGTCATCTTCTGCTCCTTCGGCTGAGCCTCTATTATTTTATTTAGTACACTTAATTCCGAAATTGCTTGTTGAGAGGCTGTATTTTACAAGGCACTGCTCTGTGTCCTGTGAGGGTTGTGAAAATAAGGAAATGCCCACTCTCCAGAATTAGGAGAGGAAACAAGGTGTGCACAGCATAATCATGACACAATGCGGATCCCGGTTTGACATCTGTATTCTGCTTAATCGGGACTGAGGGACTGGAGTTACAGACACGCACACGCGTGCATGTGTGCACATATGTATAAGGTCCCCCTGACGGTGGGCCTGGAGTGACTAAGCGGGAATCGAACGGCATTGTGTAGATCTCAGGGCATCCCCACCTTTGCCCAGCAGGGAATTTGTTCATCTGTTTAGATCAAGTGATTCTTTGGGTCAAAAAGGGAACTTTTTAAAAAAATTATGACATATCTTTGATTACTACAAAAAGTAACAAGTGTTTATTGTAAAACGACTTAAGGCAGAAGGTGAAAGTTATTTTATTCTCACACTACTTTTCAGGGTAACTGCCAACAGTTTGCATATCCTCCTGGGCTTTTCGCCACTCATAATTTGTGTGTGAGTGTGTCTGTGCGTGCGCACGCACGGAACAGAATGTGTGCATGTGAGGAGCAAAATGTTAGCAGGCACTCCCGGGTAGCAGCGCTGGGTGCTGAGTCTGGGCATCTCGCCCGGCGTCTGTGCTCCTCACCCCTGACATGCCACCTCTCACGTGGTCGTCTCTAAATGTGCTCCTTGATGTTTAGGTGGTTCTCATTCACGGGTCTTAGTCCCACCAATCCAGAAACCCTCTGTGCCTCTCAGTAAATTCCTGGGATACTTTATATAAAAAGCAAACAATTTCTCTTTTGGAGAAGTTCACCCCGTGTTTTTCCTGGTTATTCTTTTATAAATGTAGACTATGTCTGTCCTCGAGGAGAGATGATGGAGTCTGCATATAGCCTGGGCCTTTCCCGTCTTTCCCGTGGAGACACACGCCCCGGCCCCCGCCACCTGACTCTCGCAGCCCCACGCTGGAATCGCAGGCAGCATTCGACCTTCTCCCTCCTCTGAGTCCCTCCTCCACTCGAAGTCCAGAGACTGAGTCAAGAGGAGTGGCCTGGTTTCCCCCTAAATCCTTCACGTGCAGAACACACCATCTGCAACTCTCTTCCCCTTCAGAGGGGGCAGAAAGCAGCAGAGCCCAGAGAAGGGGGCTCCTGCTGGGTCCAGAGTCTCCCCAAGGGTGAGTGAACCTCACTCTGCAGGTGCTGGGTACCCTTGACCCGCACCAGATCTACAACCCTGGGCCTAGAAGGCTATACTTGCAAGTACATTCTGCCCTCTGTAGATGAGCTCGAAGGCTTTGCAACTACTGAAGACATTATTCCTGTGGTAAATGTGTTTCAAGTTCAAACGAGTGACCTTCACACAAAGCTCTGGAAACAGCCTGTATCTAGAATACACGTATTAGTTAAGTATAGGTACAAGTTAGGCACCCAAGCTCATTTTACAAAGATCTTCACAATCAAAGGAACATGAGTGAACACTGAGTTTCATTTTCAGATACACAATGGAATATTACTCAGCCATAAAAAACATAAAATCTTACCATTTGTGACAACCTGGATGGACCTTGAGGGCACTGTGCTAGGCAAAATCAGTTAGATGGAGAAAGTCAAATACTGTATCATGTCACTCATATGTGGAAGATAAAAACAACAACAAACAAGCAAACACATAGATACAGAGGTTAGATTAGTGGTTACCGGGGGAGGCGGGGAATGAAAGGAGTGACTGGGCACATGTGTGTGGTGACGGATGGTAATTAGTCTTTGGGTAGTGAATACTGGCTGATTTTAGAAGGAACTAAAGAAAAGGACTTTGCAGTCCAATGGTTACAGAGAATACCAAATGATGCACCTAGTAATAATAATAATAATAATAATACTTCTTAGCCATTTAACCTCATGCCTCAGTTTCCCTATTGGTAAAATGGAGATAATGATAGTACTCACCTCACAGATCAAATGAGGTAATGTCCGTGCACCACTCGGAGTGCCAGCAAGCTCTATGTGAGGGTGCGTCACCATTAGCAGCAACGGACGGTCCACAAACCCTTGCTGTGGACAAACCTCTCCTACAGGAGCCTCCCTCAGGTACCAGAGGGCAGTCTCAGGCTACCCCTAAAAGTGCGTTAGGCTGCTGTGTCTAAACAACCAAGCCATCTTTCAAACTTTTCTCTGTTTTTAAGAGCAGAAAGGAAACTGCAAAAGTCTCCCACTCTTGACTGTTATTGAATTCGAGGTTTCTTGAGGGTGAAGAAAATGTTCTAAGGTTAGATTGTGGTGATGGTTGCCCAAATCTGGTTATGTACTAAAACCACTGAACTCACACTTTAGAGGGGTGAGTTATACGGCGTATGAATTAAGTCTCAATAGAGCTCTTAAAAAAAAAGTCTGACACTCTTAAAAATTCTTTCCAGGCATTGTGGGAATTTGCCCTGTTTCAAAAGGCAAATCGGGATAACGCTGCCAGAGGCTTCAAGACAACACATGCTATTTGTGAAAACATACGCAAACGCTGAGGTCTGGGCAGGACAGCAAGATCCGGGACCAGATTTCTGACTCAGTTTATTTCGTGTCTGAATAACTTTCAGTGTTGGGGGGAGACTTCAAAAATCATAATGTCTCCAGGGAGCTCTCGCCTTGTGCTTCTAACGCTAACCACGTTAGGCTGTCTTTCCTTCCTCCAAGGGCCGGAGTTCATGGAAGCTCTTCTCAGTAGTCACAGCACTGTTATTCCAAAGGAATAAAACAGAGAAATTGGATTCAGATCAATACGACCTTCTTCACCACCAAGTTCCGCCACACTTTCTTTAAGTAAGGAGCTCACACTGCGTGTTATGAAGGCCCATCCATGGGGCCCCTCCGCACATGGCCAGTCGTGGGAATGAAACAGTGGGGATGAGGGGTCTCACATCTCCTGGCACCTCTGAAGATCAAACTCCTCGCAGTGGCTGCAGTGAGAGCCCAGCTGTAGTTTTCTCATCTGCATACTTAGCAGGTAACTGTCGGGGCTGACACAAGCCCAACGGGAAGACCTCGGGCTTCACGTCGTCCTTTTACGCTCGTTGTCAGCAGCCCTGACCTCAGCGGAGGCGGGAGCCGCCCTGGAGGAGATCCCAGGTGGGTTCTGTTTTCCGCTCTGTGAGACTGAAATGCCAGTCATGGTCTTCTGATGATAAAACTTGTGGAAAAGTGTACTTCAAACGATTTGACTATTTCCTGTTTTTAACCTTTACTTACGTTTTTAGTAGTTCTTCAGTTTCTGAGCCTTATAGAAACACATCATTTCCTGCAAAAACATCTAGTTGTACATTAAAGTCAAGGACAGTGGGGCCTAACAAAACAGTGAGAGTCCAGCAGTGGCCCGTGATCACTTTCAGAACATCAACTTATATAGGTGATTGGGAACACGTTCAATATGTGGCTATGAGTCGAAAGAACCACCTACATAAGCAACATTAGCCAGCCTCTCAGCCCGCTGTCTGATTTCCCCCACACAGAACACAACCTCAATGAGCTGAGGCAGGCAGCTTTGGGTTTAGACTTTACCAACTTATCTGCACAGACCCTGCTCCTGATTTCTCACTGTCTGTGAGAGAAATGGGAGAGCTGTGCCAGCGGAGGGGTCTGTGCCTCTGTGTCCCTATGTAGGAAGGAAAGGCATCCAGGCCCACCTGGGGCTTTGGGCTGCTCACTGGTTGTTGATCCCCTCCAGTCCTGGCTGCTGGGACGGTGACCTAGATTACAATTTCTAGACAAGTCTCCTTACTACCGTCATACCGCATCTGCGGTGGGAAAAAGAAACACGACTTTCGAGGCTGCTTCTACTGAAGACAACTTTTTATCAATTGCTTTTTAAAAATCAACATTTACATTATTACGGCTTTACAAATACTATCCCCAGCTGAACCACGTATCTGCTGCGGTAACGCTTCTCTCGTGTCCAATTTCTGTTTTCTCTGGAGTTAGTAATTGCCATTGATTTGGGTTGGTTGTTTAGCTTTCTAACTACCTGACATTCAAATCGTAATTTTCTGTTAGTACTGGAAGTATGATTCTGGAAGATTCAGACGTCATGTGATCTCTCGTGCTCCCTCTCATCCTAGAGTTGTCTGCTCCTCTGCTCCCAGGTGGATGGATAGATCAGTGGACCTGCCACACCACTGTCCCCTGGAATGCTCCCTCCGCCTCCACCCCGGGAATTCTCACCCCTCTCCCGTGTTGGATCTCCTGTTTCCTGAATCTCACGTCTGTCTGTCTTTTAGTTTACTCTTCTATTTTGATATATCCTCTGGCTGCTTCTTAGAAAGGAAGATAAACTTTGGGATGCTGTGTGTCTGGGACTGCCTTCGTTCTTCTCTGAATTTAACCTTTTGCCTGGATGTAGAATTCTCTACTGGAAAGGTTTCCTTCAGAGTTGTGAAGGCGTGGCTCCAGTTCCTTCCGACCTTCAGATTTGCCCTTAGGAAATCTGGTGCTGTTCTTATAATTAATGCATCACGTGACCTTTTTATTTTAACTGCTATGGAAGCTCTTAAGACCTCTCCATTATCCCTATTACTTAGAGACTTTATGGTAAAGTGACTTGTAAAATTCTTTGTTTCCTTTTAAACTGGAAATCCACATCCTCTGGGGAGGGGCGGAGGAGGCCGGTGATATGAATTAACTTGCTGGTTGTTGGTTTCACTTTCTGTTTTTGGCTGTGCGAAGTCAGCTTCTGCTACTGTCTCTGGTTTCTCTGCTTCCAAAGCTGGATTCTCATTTCTCACCTGTATGGGTCTTGTGTCCCATTCTCTTTGATCTTGTAGATTTATGTCTTTTTTAAATTCCTAAACTGTCATTCTGGTGGAGTTTTGGGAGAAAGTGAAAATAAATGCAGCTGTTTAAACTACCGTGTTTAACTGGAAGCTCAAAACGTATATTTAATTCTATTAAATGTAATCTTGGTGGTTCTGGCTGTCAGTTTAGCTTGTCAAGATGTTCCAGACCCTGGTGCTGTCATCCATCACACAGTTTGCATGACCAAGCTTTGTGATACATTGCTAATTTGTCCTTTTGGAGAGTCCAGGATGAAAATAGCTATTTAATAAGTTTTCTAAGGTTTTCAACACAACACATACTCAGCTCTGCTCCTCTCTTACAAATTTGGCTGCCCTGTGTGAAAATTCCATCTGGTCACTATGTATCACCTTTTTTCTGAGTTGTGACCAAAGCTTCTTAGAAGTTTATCAGGATATTTGAAGCAAATTCCCCCCTCCACCCATTTCTCTCTCTCTTTCTCTCTCTCCCTCACACACACACAGTAGTTATTCATCTATCTAAAACCAAAGGCATCTATGACGTCTAGATTTTGAATAGCACAGTTTTGGGTCTGTGACCTTAACTGATTAGGCTGATCAGAGTAGCTGATAACTTTAAAGAGCACATCACTGCCTCACACTTCTAGACCCTTCCACTAGGCCTGCTGATAGTGTGTACTTACTAGGGATTGAAGGTGACCCATAAAGGACACCCAAATTTCCTGTGTGTACCTCACGTTTTACAGGGAAGGGGGCTTAAATCAATTTGATGGAAGATGCTGGAATATTCTAGAAAGAATCAAGACTTCCTCACAAATGCAAGAAGGGCCAAATTGGGACAAAATAACTAAAATTCTGAATGTGATATCAGATTCCATTTCATTCAAATATCTAAAATGTAATTAAAAATCCAAGAGCTACAACTTAACATCTATAGATATTTCGTGTTTGCATCTTTGGAGGTAAAATATTTCTAAATTTGTTTACTTGAAAATTAGTTTCCTGACCATAGTTTGCGGCTTATCTCAACTCTCTCCTGTTTTAAGGTGATATTTGTGGGTTCTTTTGACTATTGTTGAAATCGTCACTGTGGATACCATTTCTCTTTCTACTCTCTTAGGGGAAACTAATTGTTCGCTCACAAGAGGGCACAGTACCTAAGAACTGAAATCACAAATGCTCACACTTCTTGTCTTTCATGTTCCAGTTAGCGAGGCGTGTTCGCAGTTAAATTACGTCCTACAAGACTGAATACTTGCCCTTGTTGAATCATCTACCCCTAAGAGGCAAAAGCTTGAGCCCCGCCCAAGCTAGTTTTGTTTTTAAACAGCCGTTATGCATTTTTGCTTTCATTCAAGGATTAAGATTTTTAAAAATCATAAGTAGGTTGATCTGGATAAAATAACAGTTGGGAAAATATTCAGAAAGATACTGCAAGACTTGTGCAGAAACGGCAGTGTTTGGAGGGGAAATGAAACGTTTTACGTCAACTCAAGCCCTAACTAGCAGTGAATTTGGTTATGACAACACATAGTGCTGCTTTAGAGGTCCTTAGTTCTGAGAAGTCTTTCCTAAGATAGAGTCCCAGAGGACGGGCGTGCCCACCAGCCAACTGCTGTGCTCCGTCCCCAGGAGAGCGGCTTGCCCTGCTGGTAATAATTTTCTCTGAGTAGGCAGTCTGCCTTGTAACATCTGCTCATCACTTCTCTTGGACCTAAACAGAGAGGACCTGATGCCATATGATGTGGGATCAGAAGCAGATGCTGGCGTATCTGAAGCACAGAGCAAGGACAGTCACACACCTGATGGTGCACTGAAGATTGTGGTTTAGCCATCACTGCTGTTGTGAGGGTTTTCCTACCCATTTATTAATAATGGGAGTTTAGAAAAAGTACTTTTGTCCTAACCTCACGAGAGGCACTAGGTACGTAGGTACATGGAGGCATTATTAAAACAAAATGGTTCCAATTGTATAGCAACCTGTAATTACATATTGCAAAAAGGCAAGGCAGTTCAGATGCGATTCATTATCGCACTAACGCTTCTTGATTTTTTTTCCCTGTTATACTGGGAACTCCTCCAATAGTGGCTGGGGAGATAGAGGGGAAAGAAATCCCTGACAATTTTTCTTTGAAACAGTTTAAATACACAAAAGATTTTTACAGCAAAAGCTTAAAATGGGTTTTAGCAATACTAGATTAAGCTAATTTGAACAGAAGTATTTATGCAGGATATATAATTAAAATATTACCAGCACCGTAACTAATAACAGCAGACGTGCGTTAGCACTCAGAGAGCGCAGTAAGTACATACTCAATGTTGAAAGGTACTGTAAATACAGACATAGTGGAGGATTCTTCCCTCCAAAATTGTGTGCCATAAAAACTGGGTTATGTCAGAAGGGCACAAATGTCACATTTCCAGAAATAGTCCAAAGGTTGGCTTTCTACTTTTAAAAGCCTGGCGGCAGTGAACAGAGTGAGGGATTTGATTTATAAGGACTTGAGACATAAGTCCGTCTTGGGAGACAGGGGGTTGGGAGGTAGAGGGGGTTGGAACTCAAGATTGTTGCCTGAGGGAGAAAAGTGTCAATTTTCCAAGTATGTAAAACTGAAGTGGGCGTGTGACAGAGCTTAGCCTCAGAGGGAACGTGGAGGAGGGAGAGCCCTGTGGATGCTCACAACCGTTGAGCCCCCGCCTCCTCTCCCTCTGGGTGCAGCGTGCTCAACAATGCATTCAGGTCACACCCGCACGGATGCTGGGAAGTGCCTGCCTGCTCTCTGCTGATTGAAATTCCCTGCGCTAAGTTCACCTGCAGGAGCAGAGGAGCATATGCAAAGGGCTCAACGGCATTCAAAACCATTTGAAACATCCTTATATTTTTCCTTTCTGTTGTCTCATCACTTGTGTTTCTCAAAATAAGTTCTTAGCTTAAAAGCAGTAGATATGGGAGCATTTCTGCCCCATGAAACTCTAATTTGGATAAATTTTTAAAGTGATTCCATATTCCGTATATAGTAACACCTCTTCCTCCTTGAACTTTTCCCAGCAGGTAAGAAAACTGAAACATGAATGTTCGTAAAGGCAGGGAAAATTTTAGTTTTAACTTTTTTAGCATCTGCTACAAAATTACTACCAGTCCCTGAATTACGTATTTATTTCTTTGGGATACCTGATCATTTGAACACCTATATTTAATCAGAAAATTATGAGCTTTGGTGTTGGGACATAAGGTGAAAGGTAAAAAGCGATTGCCCATAAAATACAGCATGTGGAGTGCAGGTTTACGATGCGGGCGGAGAGCCCCTGCTGCAGGAGGTGTTAGAGAAGCTGAGCTGTGTGAAGGGACGACAGAGGCCAAGATGCAGCAAGCTTGGGTAAGTACCAGAACCAAAGAGGTCGGTGCCCACCCACGTGGCCCTGTGATGCGGATTTGATTGAACGTCCAGGAGAAGGGTACTGCCTCATGTTTTACCAGGGGTCTCCAGCTGACGCTCAGAGCACTGGCCCAACATCCAGCCAAAGATGCTTTTTCTATAGAGTTAGAAACATCAATACAAGAATGATATAACTGAAGCATTTATAATTCAGATTTTAGTATCATTGGTTACCAAGTTCTTGTCAAGCTACAATGGAAACATTTTCAAAGAAATAGGAACACCTGTAAATGTGTTATCAAAAGTCAACTATCGTTATTTGCTTATATGATCTTTGGGTTCTTGTGATCCTTGTTTTGTGAAATATACTCATTTCTGTAGCCATTTATACTAGGAAAGAAGGGAAGGAAAAGGAGGAGGAGGCAGGGAAGTATGAAAGCAGAAGAAGATTGAAAATATGGGATATGAAATGTGTAACATTCTAATTTAATGAAAGGTTGGCTTTCCTTTATTATGGGAAAGGCCACACGGGCCTTTCCACTCCTTATTTCCAGAGCCTCTTCTCAGAGCAGACCTGCTTTCTTGTGTCCTCCTTGGCCACAGGAAAACCCTTACATTTTGGAGACCCTTCAATATGCTCAGTGTATTTTCTGTACCTGCATCAGAAATGATTTTGGCTGTTTCCTTCCAAGTTGTTACTATTCCAGACTCAACTTGCAACCTCAGTAGTTTGGTTTCTGAGGACTTCAATAGGTTTTAAGGATGTAGCATGGCCTGAAGCAGCTTCTGCCTGTCACTTCAGACTGCAACAACCTTTCATTGGCTTCCCATCCTTCTCTGTTTGCGGGTTGGTCTGTGAAAACCAAGAATCTAAAGTCTCTATGACATCTTCCCCTCTGCCCCAGAAATATTAGTTTAAATTTTTATTTTTCTCTTTTGCAGTCATAAGAGAAAATCTGAAGGTACTATTGCAAACCTACAAGATATGTACAATCTTCTGCTTTCCTGAAATATTTGCTGGTACATGACCAAGCCTTTCTGCTCTGTTATTTTTTCTTTTTCATTAATAGTGTCCAGGTTTATAGACTCACGTGATTTGCTGACAAAAAGGGTCTGAGTATTTTCTTTTTTGGTTTCTCTAGGTGACTGGAAGTTTCTTATGGGTGAGACTCTCTGTTCCTCTTTGTCATCCTTAGGCCCTAACATGGAGCCTGACATCTAACACGTACTCTACTGATGCTTTTGAAACTGAAATGTGAATGCGTTTAACCAAACTTTATACATGATCAGAGTAACTTATTTCCCATTTGAACCCTTTAAAGCAATTTCATACCAGTTTCTTCAGTATTTTGGGGCAGAATTGACCTCTCCATCTTTGACTACAGTCTCATGGTAATATTGATTCTGCTAGTATCAGACTTGAATGGCCATTACTATTCATTACTCCACTGCAAAGTAGTTCATTCAGCTCTCCAACATGAAGAAGTGTACACCTGGTGTCTGGCTGGCCTACTTTTTAGGCAGCCTCACTCTTAGCTGAGGCTGGGCAATCTATTTTGTGTTGGTTTTGCTTTAGAGGAAGCACAGTTTGTGTTGGACTTGAGGTGACTTGACACTGATCTCTTGGAACAGATGGCAGCTAACCACTGATGTCACAGTAGTGAACCTTCAGGGATGACACCTGGAGACCACAGGTAAGTGTTCCTGCACACAAAACCCAATGAGATATAATTGTATCACCTTAAGGTCTTCAGTTAGTAATGCCTAGCTTAAAAAAAACTTATCAAACAACATTGACAGCAAATATAGTATAGTCAAGAGGAAAGATGAGTATTGCTTTCCCTTATTATTTCCTCCGGCAGCCTTAACACATTTAGCACTGTCCATGTTAAGATCTATCTCCTGAGAGTGACAAGGAGTGGCCTGGACTTGACTCTCACTCCCACAACTTTCTATCCACGGGGACTGGGGAATTTGGTTCACTTCTCTCAGCCAGCTTTCTCATCTGTAAAGTGGAGAAAAATATATAACTGCACAGGGCTATAGTTAAACAAAACGTGAAGTTTCTAGCACAGTGACTATGAAGGTAACCTCATTTTAAATGTTAGATTTTCCCTTCCTAAATATATCTGGTATTGATCTTAATATTTACAGTTGAAAATTCATGCATGGGGGAGAAAATATAACAGCCCTTCATCTAACCATTTTGTTGATTTTTGATGAATTGATCCAAATGCTAAGCATATTGAGTAACTTGTCTTCTAGAAGTTTAAAGTAAAATAAGTAAGTTTTTTTTCCGTGAAAAATCATTATAGAATAATGGGGGAAAGTCTTTGATTGGGAGTCAGAAGATCTATTCTCTCGTTCCATGTCTGCCCCAAACACAACATATCAAACACAGAATCCATCTTCTTTCCTGTAAGCTTGTCCATCAGCCCAGCAGCAATCTCAAAGTCATCCGAATTCGACACCGTCAGGCTGTTTTCCTCTTCCTCCGTGTGTCTAGTGAGTCATTAATTCTGTTGCTTCCTGCTTCATAATGGCTTTGTCATCTCCTCCTTCCTTTCCGTTCCCACTGCTAGACCCTAACCTAACACTTACCTTGTTTGCAGACAATTGCGGTAGTCTCCTAATTCAGCTTCCTGCTCCACACCACTACTCAAACCACCCGCCCCAACAAACCTGATTGCCTCAAATAATTTTTTGTGTAGATTACTGAAAAATTGAATATCTTTACAACTAGCTGTGAATTTTCCCCAGATATGACCACATTATACAGCTGGAGCGCAAGCCGTGGATGGCAATATACCTGGTGAGTGGAGGTGTGTTTGGACAGCCCGTGTGGCCTGCACTGAGGTCCTGTCTGTAATTTGTCTAACTCACACATCTAAACAATTCTTGGGCCTATCACCCTTCACTGGTTCTCACTGTCCACACCATAAAGTCCAGAGAGAATCAGAGAAAAGTCTGGGATTCATCCTCATAATCTGGGCCTGACCTGCCTTCCCACCCCGTGTCCCACTATTTCCTGATAGGGATCTACCATGCCATCCAGACTGGTTTTGCATGGCCCTCACCCAGAACAGACCAATCTAGAGGCTACCTATGGAGCAAGGTACAGAAAGGAGGAACAAAGGAGGTATCGATAAATAGGTAGCACTGGATGAAATATTTTGAGGACGTACCAGGACAGGGAGAAAAATTATGAATGTTGCTAAAAAGAGAAGGAAACTAGGAGCCAAAAGCCAGACGTCTGATTTGGGTGATGTACCATAACTCCATTAGCTCAGAAAGGCCAAGTGAGCAGAGAGACCGAATTCTTCAGCTTTTTGATGAGAACCCATTAAACTTGAGAGAAGAATCTGGCATTTTGACTATCTATTAAATTCTTCAGGTTGGAAAGCCCAACTCCTTGCCTCATGATTAAGTCCTGTAAATGATTATTAAGAAAAGAAGACATATGGCACATTGAATAAAGTAAGAACCACATTTTCACAAGGATGAGAAGACATAGCTCATTGACCTTGTTGCCAGGGTCACCATAATTAATAAAGCCTGTGTGTAATTGCAGAGAAAGAAAATTATTATTGCAACTGAGACCATTTGGAGCTACTGGAACAGCACGAGGGACTCTGTTAACTTTACTTACTTCCGTCATGTCATGCCTCTCACTGCCTTCTGCTCAACCTCACGGTCTTGTCAAACGAAGGCGAAAGAATTCCAGATCTCAGACGCGTGCCAGGAGATTATTGAAACACATTCTGGAACAGGAGGAGGGCGGAAAAAATAACGCCACGTCTTCTGCATCTGTTACGTGTGCTGCTGCAAGTCATTATCCTGTAGCCAAGCTCTCGCCTCCCAAAACCCGCTCCCCCGACTTCAGGATGTCTGTCACACCCTGCTTCGCGTCAGCAGTCAGCTTCTCGATGTCAGTGTTGTGAGCACAGTAATACCGGCATCAACCTCGCTTTCACATACCCCAGAGGCCTAAGGTGTATACACGTATAGAAAGGTGGGCTCATTTACTATGTGCATAATGTGCATTCATAATTTTCATAGACATTATATGCATCCTATTAAAATTTAGTTGGGCATTTATCATGTATTTAATGTGGTTCTAGCTGTTACTTTAACTCAGATATTATGAAAAGTAAAGAGATAAACAAGATGATAGGACAAAAGAAAAATTGAAAGCGTTAAGAAATAAACAAGGGGACAGTATTTTAGTTGTCTCTGCTATTTCCAGAATGAATAATTGACAGAATGACTCAGGGAGTATCCAGAGAAAAGGCTGGGACATCCTTTCAGATTATACACATCCTGGAAGTTGGTTTCTCCCTAATGATAAGAAGGGATGTTTATGAAACGCACACCATCACTGAAGCACAAAAATCAAAGAATTATCCACAAATAATAAACAGCTAAAGCCTATGCTTCATGAAATTGGATGATATTTGCAACTTCAGCGTTTGAGCAGATCTGTGCAGCGATATAGGATCAGAAATATGTAGAATAAGTAATAGATGAAGAAACCTCTGTAATTTAGAGCCTAAATGTCCATGCAAGATAGTCTTTTTTCATTGTGCATCAGCAGCAAAAGGGATGCTGTTCAAGCTGAGCTGGCACTAGATTTCCGACAGAGAAAGTTGAGGAGGAAACCTAGCAGACCCCTAAAGCCACTAGAGTTTCTTCCCCATCTGGCCAATGGAGTAATAAATACCGTAATGACGTGGATTGGGAACAACAGTAATCTCACACTGAAGGGTGTGGTAAGATCTTGTTTATTTATGATTAAACTAAGATTTTAGTGAACTGAGTATTGCCCATTTCCCAATCTGAATAAGTCATTTTCAACATATGCTGACGTTATCTTCAAAAAGTTCTGTGACAAAGAATTCCTTTGTTGGTTATAGGCGTAAACTTAGACTCTGATCATACGAGATGCTGCTCTGAGGGTTTCCTGTGGGAATGAGCAGATGGTTGTGAGCCCCACTTACAGGATTCTGTCTTGCAGCTAGTGCTCTCTAGGTGTTCATTCTTCCTGACACATTGACAGCTGGGGATTTCCCTAATGGTGAGTTTTAAACAGATATTTGGGAGGCCAGAGAGAAGGAATTTAGTTGCGTGACTATCTAACCCTTGTTTATACAGAGGTTGAGTCCAAGACGCAGATTTAAATCGAGGTCCATAAATATAAATAGGTGTATAAGTACATGTGCGCTAAAAATTTAACACCCTGTTAGCAAAACTTTCCTGAATATTTTGTCTTTTCAGGATGGCTATTTATGTTTCTTTCAAAATAATTCTTACATAAGGTATGTTGTTCTTTACGTTTGCTATATCTATGCAGGAGTCAAAATTTATAGTAAATATATCATTTGAGGATATAAAATGGTGCTGGAGATCATTACATGAAAACTGAAAAAGCAAAATAAGCATATGATTAAAGGCAAAATTGGTGATATGGATATCACAGAGTATTTGTGATATCCCATTCATTCATTCAACAAATATTAAGTGCCTACTGTCTACCAGGCATTCTTCTAGGCACTGGAGGTTAGATGAGAGAGGCAGACACTTATTACTTAATTATTAATTATTATTGGGAAAGGGTTAACTCTGGTGGAGATAAAACAAGGAAAATGGTCCTTGTTATACTATGGGTGATCAGGGAAGAGCTCTCTGTTAAGGTTCCTGAAAGGGAAGGTTTGAGCCAGGAAGGTAGAGTGCTCCAGGGCGAGGAAGCAGCATGTAGAATGAGACAGGTGACATTCAAGGAGCCAGGTAGAGAACATAAGTCACGTTTGGCCTTGGAAGCCACTGACAGCCCTTGAGCTTCTTCCGACAGAAGGAACCGTCTGAAGAGTTTTGAAGAGGACGATGACATCATTTGACCAGGATGCTCTGACAGTTCAAAGGAGAGATAATGGTGGTTTTAACAAGTGCAGTAGCCATCAAGGTGGTGAGAGTGGTCAGATTGTGAATACGTTGTGGAAATGAAGCTGATGTTTGCTGGAAGTGGGGGAGGAAGAGAATTCAAGAAGTCAAGGAGGAGTCCAGGTTTTTTGACGTGACCAGCTGGGAGAAGGAAGTTGCGACCTACTGAGATGAGAGTTGCAGAAAGAGCATCGTGGTGTGGAGGCGGGAAATCAGAAGTTAGTTTGGGGTGTGCCACAGACCTCCCAGTGGAGATGCATTACAGACGGCTTCATATATGGGTCTGGAAATCAATGGAGAGATTCGGGCAAGGAATATACACTTGGCAGTTGTCATTGTGGCCTTCAGTGTTTAGAGGTTGGGGGGGTGGTGAGAAGGAAACAAAGGAGACTGAGAATGACTGGTTATTGGAAAAACTGAGAACCAAGAGAGTGGGCTTCCAAGATCCAAGTGATGAGACTTCATAAAGAAGGGAGTGAGCACTGAACAAACGATAATTTACCAAAGAAATGAAGTCTGAGAATTAACTGATGGTTTTTGCCTCTATGGATTATAGTTTTGTTGAGATTATCTTATTGACTCTTTCTGTGGTCCATTTAGCATTTTTGTGGTATAAAATTCCATGAGATTTCAAAATTGAAAAATACATCAGTGGCAAATAGTACTGACAATTGTAATGCTGGTATTGTTCTGGGCAACCTCTGCTGCTGTATTTCTGCTGCTATGAAGAGTTTCATCTAAAAGAACTCCCACTGGCAGACTGATGGCTGCTGGGCGAGGAGCAGAATGCTTTTGTACGTCTGCTTCCTTGCTGTTTAGCATCTTTAATCCTCGTAGATGATAGCAGACTCCTCTGGATCAGACCTAGGCCCCAGAGTACATCGTTATGATGTTCGCTTTATTCACATTCCATTTTCCAGGTCAGAGCTAAAATTATTCTGATGTGACTGCATTTTATCCATTCCCAATACACCTTCCTTACAATCAGAAAGAAGTGACATTAGAAATCAGAAATCAAATTATTGGTCTTGTCAGTTGACTTCCCCCATACTACTACTAAAGCCAAATTTTTTTATTAATTATGATAGCTTTTATTTATTCACTTACAATAATTTTTAAATATAGCATTTCAGAGAATAACACAATAGATATTCATTTATCCATCTAGGATTGATAAATGCTGACATTGACTACATTTGTTCATATTTTTACAAGTTATGAAAAATTCCAGAGTTGATTGAAGCTGGTCTTTATACACCTCGCCTATTCCATTATCTCCAGCTGCTTTCCCAAAGGAAACCGCTGTCTGGATTTTGCACACATTTTTGTCAATCTCTATACTTTACTCCATATTATATGTCAATAAGCAATATATAATATTTATGTATATCATTTCATTTTACACAAATGCCATCTTACTATAATTTTTCTCACCCAACTTTATTTCCTAGAGTTCTGCCAAATTGATATACAGAAATCTACATATACTTTATTTCTTTTACTGCTATATGGTAATTAACTCTATGGTTGTAACACAAGTCCTCATTCTCATATTAGTGAATATTTAGATTATTTCTAATATCTCCCTCATTACAAAAGAAGCGTAATAAAGATCTTTGTGAATAACTGCTTGTGGACCTGTATCAGAGGGTGAGTATCTTTAAGTGGAAATCAATTGAATGAACATCTTCCAACTTATTAATAATGAAAAATTGCTTTTTAAAGTAGTGGTGGAATTCATACCTCTCCCAGTAACTTTGAAAGTTCTCATTTTCACCCATTTATTCATACTTAGTATTGTCAGACTCTTCATTCATTACCAAATTGTGAAATGGTTCTCTAATAATTTTGCAAAATTTCCCCAATGTGACAAAGCTTTCATATTTGTTAGTCATTTTGGTCTCCTTGTAAACAAATTGCCTATTAATATCTTTTTTAAGATTCATTTTTTTCTGTTCTATATTAGTTCTATTTATCGACTCTAATACTTTTCTTGTTCTGTGCATTGCAGATGCCTTTTCCTAACCTGTGGCTTGCCTTTTAATGTATATGCAGACTTTCAAAGTTATATTTCTAAAAGAGGTCAGTATTCTTATATTTATTAATCCTTATGGTTTGTACTTCTTGCATCCTGTTAAATAAAGTCTTCATTACTGAGAAGCCACAAAATTATCCTCCTATACTTACTTACAAATGTGGAAAGCAAAACTTTAAAATTTTTATGCCTTTAATGTGTCTGGATTTTGATTTAATCGTGGTAAAATTACTACACTTCACATATTTCCCCCATGCATGTTGTCCCAGCCTTGTACAATAATCTACCCTTCGCCCACTGATGGATCGAGTCAGCTGTCTCACACAGCAAGTTCTGTGTTGTTACGAGTCTCGTTGGGGGGCTCTGTTCTGTTCCGTTGGTCTCTTTGTCCCTAGACCGGTGGCTAATCCAGGTGTTACAAGTCAACTCTCTTCATTCTTTTATGCCAATATAGTCTTTGCTATTTCAGGTCTTCTTTTCCTTCTACGAATTTTAGAACAGATTTATCAAGGTTCATGAAAAATACAGCTTATATTTTGATTGAAATTGCATTGAATGTGAAGATTTGTTTAGGAAAATTGCCATCTTTGTACCACTGTATCTTCTTCCCCATCAGCATTTTACGTCCTTCTATTTGGGTCATTCTACATCCTTCAGTAGAATTTTATCATTTTCCCCATAGGTGTTATATTTAGAGTTATTTCTAGCTACTTTATAAATTGCCTTGCTCTGAGGTAAATATGTTCTTTGTTTTGTTACATTTTCCACATGTTTGCCAATTTGTATGTGTATTTTACACACACACAGGCACACTATGCCATTAGAATAAACTTGCTAATTCTCTTGAAAACCCCTTGATAATTTTGTCCTTTTAATCTATCCGTTTGAGAGGAGTGTGTAAAATTGTTTCTCTGATCAGAAGAGTTACAGTTTCTCTTAGCAAGTCTCTCAGTTTTTGCTTTCTTAAAGATATACTGTTCCGTACATATATATCCAACGGTTCTAAGTATCTCAGTGACATTTTATTTCATACTAAAAAATGACCCACTTTATACTATTAATGAATTTGTCAAAGATACATTTTTTTCTATTATTAGTAATGTGATATGGCCCTTCTTTTGATTAGAATTTGGCTGGTATGTCTTTTTTCCATTTGTTTAAACTTTATTTTAAAACTTGTAAAGTATCAAGACATACCAAAACATATAAAGATTCCTATGAGTAATTATACCCCCAGTGACCTTAAAAAGTAGATAATTGCCAATAGAATGGAAATCTCTCTGTGTCTCCATCTCTGATTTCATCTCTCCTCCCTTCCCTGTGTTAACACTATCTTGAATTTGGTGTTCTTATTTTCTTTGCATTTTCTTGTACTTACATTTGTGTGTATGTGTGTGTGTGTATCTAGATATCATCTTATATATTTATAGATGCTATATATACTTTTATTTTGCCTTTTGAAAACTATTTAATGCTATACTTTTGTATTCTAATACATTTTTGTTTTTCTTCTAACATATTTGTAATATAACGGTGTGTGTAAACTCTAGTTCGATTCATTTTACTCTGGATAGTATTTTGTTGCATGAATTTATCATTCACCTATCCTTCTGTTGTTGTACAGGTTATCTCCATTTTTAAAAATTATAAACAATGTTGCTATAAATGTCTTTTATCTCTGTATCCTTGTGTCCGTCTCAGAATATTTCTCAAGAATATATCCCCAGGAGGGGACTTGCTGTGTCATATGACTATATTCATTTACATTCCTTCCAGAAGAGTATAAATTCCAGTTATTCCACATCTTTATCAAGACTTGGAATTGTCAGAATTTTTAAATTTTTGCTTCTCTGGGTGTAAACTAATATCTTATTGTGATTTTAATTAGCATTTACCTTTTTATGGCAAATTTGAGTATTTTTACATACGTTTATAGGCCGTTTGGGATTCCTTTTCTCTGAATTGCCTCTTTATATTTATTTTTGTTTTTCCACTGGCTTGTCTTTTGTTACTACTTTGCAAACTTTGGATGCAAACTGTTTGTTAATAATATAATCTAATTTCTTTTCTCTTATAGTTTGTATTTCTTGAATCTCATTTCACAGATATTTCACTATCCCAGGTCATAGAGACAACCTCAACTGCCTTCTAGAAGTTAACTTTTGCTTTGTACCTGTAAGTCTTTAATAGACTTAGTGTTGCCTTTGTGTAGGGTATGAGGTGGGCGTTCAGTTTTCCCCTTGTGGATAGCCCATAAGCCAGCACCATGTGCTGAATAGTCCATTTCTCACCTGGCCTGCAGTGTCACCGTCACCCAGCAGGCCTCCACTCTGAGTGGGTTTGTTTCGAGGTTTCCATTCTACTTGTCTCTATATCTTTCCTTTACATCAACATTACACTGAATAAGTTACATGTCACAGGCAAGTCTGCACACTTTGAGATTTTGTTGACATGATGTTAGCCTTCTTGTTAGGGACTAAATACATAGATGGGCACATGAGTGCATAAATACGTACACATGTGTGCACACACGTTTTCTATTTAGAGGATATATTTAAACTGCTATTGATGATCGTTAGTAGATAGAAATGCAATTGATTTTTCGGTATTTATCTTATAATCAACATTGTTAAATTTTCTAATTTATCTGTAGATTTTATTGGTTTTTTTATGTGAACAGGCCTATCTTCTGAGGTTAATAATGGCTTTATTTCCTCAGATATTCTGGCAATTTTTGATAGAAGCTAGCAGGCTTCCTTGACTCCATCCTGATTTTTTGAAGGGAATACTTTATTTCACCATTAAGAATGCTGTTGGCTGTAACATTTCTGCAGATACCTTTTATTGGGTTAGGAATTCTCTTGTGAGGTTTACTAAAGTTTTTATTATGAAAAAATTGCATAAAACATTCAGTAAAATTCACCGTTTGAGATACTCATGTATTCTCGTCTCCTTTGATCTTTTTTTAATGAGATGGATTAAATTAATAGACTTTCTAACATTAAAACATCTATTTCTTGAATAATCCAAACTTTATCTTGATTTCTTATAAAATGCTATATTAGTTTGCTGATAATTTGGTTAGGATTTTGCATCTAGGTTTATAAGTAAGAATGGCTCAGAATTTTCCTTCTCATACTGTGCTCGGTTGGTGTCAGTATCCAGATTATATTAGTCTCAGAAAGTAAATTGAGGAGAAGTCCCACTTTTTCTGTTCTCTGGAATTGTTTGCATAAGTTTTTAATATTTGTTTCTTGTCTATTTGTTATTACTCACCTACAAAACCTGGAAATTTTTTTGGTGGTTTTCCTTTGATTAAAAAAATTACTGATACAACAATTTGGGTTTTCTATTTCTTTATCAGTCTGTTTTGGGAATTATATTAAATAAAACAAATCATTGAAAAATGTCTTTTTCAAATTTACTGACAAAGTGTTTTTATCTTTCACTGTTAGGAATCTTTCAAACTTCTGCCATCTGTAGTCACAGTCCTCTTTCTCTAATATTTTTTATGCTTCCTTTCTTTATATTTTCCTTCCTGAAGAATTATCTGTTTTATTAGTTGGTTCAAGGAAACAAAATTTAGCTTTCTCAGTACTAGTTTATTTTGGTGTTTAATCCATTGGAATCTGCTTTTTTCTTTATCTTCCTCTTACTGTCATTTTTGCTAAATCTTCTTAAGTTAGCTGATTATTTTGTTGTTTACACAGCCGGTTAGGGCCACACATTTCCTGAAAAATTGTTTCCATCACATTCCAATAATGGTTTATAATTTTCATTACTGTCCAGTTTTGTGTGTGTCTTATTTACAGTATGATTTCTTCTTTAATTCATCAGGTATTTAGAACTGTATTTTTAGAATTTATGTGTTTTTATTTAGTTGTCATTTTGGTATGGATTTTTAACTTAATTGTATTCAGAAAAGGTGATCTGTAGATTATCAGTCCTTGAAATTTTTGATTTGCTTTCTGGAGCAGAAAACAGTCAATTTTAGTAAATGTGTATGCATTTGAGAAGAAAGTGTTTTCTTTAATTTTTTTCTCTAGAAATCTACATATATCAATTAAATCAAACTTATTAATTGCATTATTCCTCACTAGTTTTGTATCTACTTAACATGTCAACAACTGAGAGTTGTTATTTTGGGAGGAAATTTTGGCTCCCTGTATTTTCAGATGGAACAGCCCCATCCTTTTATTTTTAAACTCTCTTTTTCTAAATTATAGGAATTGGAAATAGCACCTAGCAGTACTTTTTTTTCTTTTTTTCTCACTGAGGAAGATTGGCCCTGAGCGAACATCTGTTGCCAATCTTCCTCTTTTTGCTTGAGGAAGATTGTTGCTAAGCTATCATCCGTGCCAATCTTCCTCTATTTTATGTGGGGTGCCACCACATAGTGGCTTGATGAGCGTGCTAGGTCCAAGCCTGGGATCTGAACCTGCAAAGCCTGGGCCGCCAAAGCAGAGTGCGAGAACTTAACCGCTATATGACCGGATCAGCCCCAGCAGTATTTATTTTTTTAAAAACCTAACCTGCAATATATTTCCAAGAAAAGCAGTTTAATCTATTTTTGTCCTTTCCTGGTTATATTTGGGTTTGGTGCTACTGCCTATTTTGTGTTTTCAATTTTTTTCCTTTCATTTTCTCTCCTTTTATAGCTTCTATTGGATTGAGTTTTATTACTTAATTATTACCTCTGGTTTGAAAGTTTCATTTGCATTTTATTTCGTTAGTGGTTACTAACTTTGTAACATGTACTTTAAGTCTGAAGTTAATATCTCTTCTTTCCCCTTGAAGTATATTTGGAAACTGAAGTTGTTACTCATATCTGCAGCCTCCAACAGTCTATGTTATCATTAACCAGTGCATCAGCTCCTGTTCCACAATAAATGTCCCAAACTAGTGGCTTAAAACAACAATCTCCTATTATTTCTGAATCGATGGATCAGTAGGGTGGTTTGGTTTGGCTTGTCCAGGCCGTGCTTGGCGTACAGTGGCTGGACCCACCCACACAGCTCCATTCAGCTGCAGGCCAGCTAAGAGGTTTAGCCGGGGGCTGGCTGGTCTTGGTCGCCTCGGTCACGTCTGGCACTTGGCTCAGTGTTGTCTGGGGTCCGGTATGACTGCCTCATGTGTCTGGCAGTTCAGGGGGCCCGACTGTGCTTGTCCACATGGCGTCAGTGGCGTTCCATGAGAGCAAGTGAGAGCGTGCCTGGCCTTTTGGGACCAGGGCTTGGAAGTGGCACATATCTCATCCACCACATTTATCGGTGGCAAGCTCAGATTCTAGGAGCGGGGAAAGATTCCATCTCTTTTTATGAGAAGTTGAAGTCATCTTGCCAGGGAAAGGCGAAGAGCAGCGACCGTTGTTGCGATCACACCATATTCTACTTCCACTTCGTCTTTAATCTCCAACTCAAAGCTGATCTTTAAACATTTTCGGTGCTTATTTATTTAACGAATAAATAAATTTATATCTGCCCATACCTTTATCGATTTCTTTGTTCATCACCTCTTGTATTTTCCATTCTTTCTGAAGCACGTCCCCATTAACTCTTTTTAATCAGAGTCCTTGAATCATATATTCTGTATTTCTGTAAATAATTTTTGACCATTACTTTTAAATGATGATTTAGTTATATTAAAAAAAATTCTGTAATGGATGTTAATAGCAGCTTTTTTCATAACTGCCAAAACGTGGAATCAACCAAGATGTCCTTCAGTAGGTGAGTGAGGAAATAAACTGGGGCCCACCCAGACAACGGATTATTACTCAACACTGAAAGGAAATGAGCGATCAAGCCATGAAAGCCATGGAGGAACCCTAAATGCATATTACTAAGTGAAAGAAGACAATCTGAAAAGGCTGCCTACTGTGTGATTCCAACTATGGATGTTCTAGAAAAGGCAAAACGATGGAGACAGTGGGAAGAGCAGTGGTCGCCAGGGGCGTGGGGCAGGCATGAAAAGGTGCAGCATGGAGGATTTTTAGGGCAGTGAAACTACTCTGTGTGATGCTGTAATGGTGGATATGTCACTATACATCTATCCAAAACCCATGGAGCATCCAACACAAGAGTGAACCCTAAGGTAAGCTATAAACTTTGGGTGACGTGTCAGTTGTAACAATTGTTCACCAAGTGTAATGGCTCCTCCTTTCTGGTGGGGAGGGTTAGCAATGGGGGAGACTATGCATGTGCCAGGGCAGGGGGTATATGGGAAATCTCTGTATTTTCCTCTCAATTTTGCTGTGAACCTAAAATTACTCTAAAAAAAGTCTTAAAATTAAATATTGAGATTTGCTTTCTGTAAACATTTTAAAGTTATTATTCTATTGTGCTCTAGCATTTCCTATTGCTAACAAGAAGTCTGCTATCAGTGAACCTCATTCCTAGAGGAAATCTACTTTTTCCTCTGGTTGTTATCACTATTTTTCCATTAGTTTTTTTATAATATGTTTTCCTACAGTGTTTCTAGGCCTGAAATCCTTTTTGTTTTTGCTCTGGACTTATTGGGCTTCATTAACATGAAGGGTCACATTTTTCTTAATATTAGTAAGTCCTCCATCATTATTTATTAATATATAGTTTCTCGCTCTTTTCCTATTTTCTTTTGCGATTCTTATTTGTTAGATTTTGGACCTTCTCATTTTTTCCTCCACATCTCTTAGCAACTTTTATTTTTCACCCTCTCCGTAGGACAGTCTGCGTTATTCGTCACATTGCTCTTCTAGTTCAGATCTCATCAACAATCTAATTAACTGTTGAGAGCATCCAGTTTTTTAAAGAATGTGAAATTGAGTTTTTCTATTTACAGAAGTACAGAGATTTATAAACTTACAGATTTATAGATATGTATTTTAGTATATATCTCTATAAAAAAGGAACTCTTCATAAGCATTATGACTTACACCAAATTAATTCTTAACGTCAAGTGTGCTGGTCAGTGTTTACATTTTTCAAATTATTTAAAAAATGTTTTCAGTTTACTTTTCTTAATTAGAATCAAATCAAGCTCTATCTGTGCAGTTGGTCGATGTATCTCGTAAGTCTCAACCTATAGCTTCTCTCCCTCTCATTTATTGATGAAGTTTGGTCATTCTTTGTTCCTGTAGCGTTTCTTAAGTACTTTGGTGATTGTATCTTCATGGTGTCATTTAAAATGTTCATATTTGCCTTGTATTTCCTATAAATTATAATTAGATTTAGAAACTGTTACATAAAAATTCCATTATTGGGAGGCAACTCTGCTTCACAGATGGTGATATATACTTTCATCAGACATACGTAATGTCTGGTTATCTCCAATTGTCATGATTTTAGCAGCCGTTGATGATCATTCCCAAATCTATTGATTTCTTAAGGGTTGAAAAATATTCTAGTTCTATCATTCCTTATTTTTCATTAAACAAGATGTTTCTATAAAGTGAAACTGTTTCATCAACTATGTGGTCACCTGAGGTCGAGTTGGCATAGGAAAGGCAATTTAAATGCTTGATTCTTTCCTCTTACTTACCATTTCTCTAAAAGATCAGTTTATTCTTTATTGTCTTCCAAAGTTGACAAATGAGGTCTTTGTTTTTCTATTTAGTGTCATATTTTCAGAGGTTATTCTTATTAGTTCCCAAATTTCCCTGTCATGGGCCAGGAGGGGGCTACTCAGATTAATTCTTGAGTGGGTTCTTTCTCTCTCTACTTTTTTTTTTTTTCTCTCATGACCCCGTAGCTTTCCATAGCTTCCTCACTTCCTATATGACAGCAAGTTTCAGGACCCTCTTAATTTCTCTTCCCAGTTCTGGAATCTGCTAATTCTCCAGGGGTTCTGTTTCCTTTATTTGGAGATCACAACCTGGGTGCTAAACGTACTCATTGCTATTGGTTTACTCATTGTTTCTAGACTTTTTCCATGGACAGGGCTAGAAAATAAGTATTTTCAATGTAAAGTGCATCATATATTTACACTAGGAATTTAAATTCAAGTTTAGGACCATTCATGGTTTTTACATAAATATACTGATCTTACATCTGTACTTCCTTTTTCTCATATTGAAAATCCTAGTTCTCAAAACAATTGCGCATTTCTTTTAATTTTCAATCGACATACAACAAACATTCTTAGAATAACAATACAAACACTACCACCAGCAAGAGTTTTGAAACAGTAATATTTCCTCAGCTCTTTTGGTTCTTAGATTTATAGGCCTCTAGAGATATAGACGAACATGGTGATTTGAAGTCAATTGGAAAGTTGTTTTATAGAGTTTTGCCGCCAGTAGGATACACATTTATGATCACCTATTTCCTTTTCCTTTTTCTTTTTAGGGATCCCTTTGTTACGTATTTAAACTGTTTTCAGGTTAGTTCTCCAAGTCTTCTCAGGACTACCGCTTGATGATTTTGTGTGTCTCCTATTCTCTGGGCCGCCCCATGTCCTGGTACCTTCCCGCACTTTACTCCCACCCAGATGCTTATTTCCATGGGTCTTGCAGCAGTTAGTGGTTTATTCCTATCTTTCAAATTCTGTGGGTTTTTTTTGGGGGGGGGGTGTTATATTGCACTTAATCTTGCTGTAATATTGTCTCTGGGTTTTAGGTGCCACTATCCTAGTTTCTTTTCTTGTATGTGTGGTGGAGGTGGAAGTTTGAAATTTAAAAACTGTGCCATGGGTTAGTGCAAATGTATAGTTTTCCTTGCGCCATCTAGGCTGAGAGGCCCAGAGTTGATGACGCCCCAGGAGTAAGGAGGATGTCTAGGTTCAAATCTTGGTTTCTGAGGATCATTCTCCAATAGAGGCAACCAGGGGCACCTGGAGAAGTGCGACATTCCAAGCCTGGCTCTTCTTGTGGAAGTGCTCAGACACAGAGGACAGGGGTTGAAAAGGCACAGCCAACCTGTGAGAACATCCAATGGCCAAATACAGAATAATGTGAGAAAAAAATGAATAGTAACCCATGTTAGATTATAACCTACAGCATAATATAGATAGCCACGGGTCCATGCTGATAGAGATACATAATTGAATGAATGAATGGGAGGAGGAAGGGACAACCCTTCCTTACAGAAGCACTGCAATGAATACATCTAGAAGGAATGAGAAGACTAGGAAATCACCACTGGAGCAGTGAGGAGACGGTCATGCAGGAACGCACACCAGTTGATGCTAGAACGACTGGTAAGAGTTTGAGGAGAAGCAGGACAATGACAGCCCCACAGGATCTCCCTCAAGATGTTTATTAATTAAAAATGGAAAGATAGTAACTTTGTGATGGATAAACAGGCAGCAACTTGGCCAATTAATTGGGGTTAATATTACCAGTAATAAGATGTATTGACACCATGCACCCTTTGATATGAGAAAAGTGTATTACTTCTGTGATGTTCTTATCCAAAATGATTAAATGATTATGAGACAACATCAAATCCAAATCAAGGGGCCTTCTTCAAGGTAACTGACCAGTGTTCTTCAGTCGTGCCAAGTTGTGAAAACAAGGCGGGATGCAGAACGTCACAGATGCAGGAGACTAAGCAGATGTGAAAGCTGAGGACAACGTGGAATCGCGGATTGGGTCCTAGAACAGAGAAAGGACAGTAGTGGAAAAGCTGCAAAAATTTGAGTGGATTAGTTAATGGGATTCTACTGATGTTAACTCTCAGTTTTTGCGATTGTACTGTGGTTGCGCAATGTGTCCGCGTTAGAGGAAGTGAGGTGAGGGATTATGGGAATTCTCTATCTTTGCAACTTTTCTCTAAGGCTGAAATTATTTCAAGGTAAAAGGTTAAAACAAAAATCATAATGCAATCCTATGCCACCACCCCCAACAACAACTTTCTGGAATTCCCATTGGGTATTTACTTTAATTACTACTTTTCATTTTCCTAAGTGTGTTTGGTTACTTTTTAAAGCTACCTATTGACTTTTTAGATTGACTTCATCTGTTATTGTGTATTTACTCCTTTTTTTTCTTGCTTGAGGAAGATGGTCCCTGAGTTAACATCCGTGCCAGTCTTCCTCTATCTTGTATATGGGACATGACCACAGCATGACCAGTGAGCAGTACTAGGTTCATGACCATGATCCAAATCCGTGAACTCCGGGCCGCCTAAGTGGAGCATGCAGAACTGAACCACTACGCCACCGGGCCAGCTCCATTCTCCCTTTTTATTCATTATTTTACACAAATCTAGATTTTAGTTCTTTCCTATCATTTTCTATTTGCAGTATTTGGTTGCACTTGTATCCTGTTTCAATTCTCTTTTGTGGTGTTTGGCTTCCTCCTACGGTTTGTAAGCCGGGGTACTTTGAGCTCATATCCTTTCCAAATTCCGGAATTGTCCCCCACACAGTGGGGAACAGAGGGGCTTTGTCTTGTTTTGTCCTGGGCCCCAGAGGGCTCCATGGTCCTGGATTTTGTTTAATTTTCTAGGCGCATGCGTCGGTCTCCTACTCCAGCTTCGCGGACTCCCACTCCTCTCCCAGGGCCCTAACGGGAGAGGGACAAGGGCAGTGGGGCGCTGCCTGCTTCTCTCTCACAGGACTGGCGTGTCCTCTGTTCCAGCTCCTCCGCCTTCTGTGGCCTGAGACCAAGTCTGGTGTCCCCGTGTGGGCACTGGAGGCTCAGCACCGAGCTCCTCCAGCCTAAATCGAGAAACACAATCCCCGCGGCCAGCATGGCCTCAGCTACACATGGAAGTTCTGGCTTTAATTTCTTTCTTCATTTATGGCACCGGGGGGTTTTCCTTTATTTTGGGCTTGGCACCCGCTTGCTCTCTAAAAAGAAAAAGTCAGATTTTTGTCCAGCATTTTTGTGTTTAGAACTGGTGGGTGGGTTTGTCCCACATCCTGGTCTGTCACATCGCCTGAAGCCTTTCAACTTATTTCTTAAAGCAGTCACCTACAGTCTCTGAAAAACGTAAATGAATTTTAACATAACTGCAACTTAAGACAAATATAATTGTGTTTTCTTCAAAACTATAAAATGGTTCTTCCTTTACTTGTATGTGAGCAATTTATACAAGCATGTCTATGCTTCCGCAATAAAATGTAACTTTTGGGGAATTGTTCCCAATCATGTTTAGAAGGTCATTTTAGCAGAGAATGTTTTCAGTCGGAAGTGACTTGAATCGGCAGGGTCTGTGGTCCTCACGCTCGGCCCGCTCCTTCCTCTAATTCGGGGCATGAAGAAACATTGGATTCCTCTATCTGAAGAGTGTAATATAATTTTCCCTTTATTATCACACATTTAAGTTTTCTTTTACCTAACGGAGCAGGAGCATACTTGTTCCTGTCGTCACACAAGGCGTTCTATCCCACGGCAGGTTGTTATAGTGGGTTACATTTATGCTCATAAAGGGATTTTCTCAGGGTTTGCCTCCAGCGAAAATTCTCTTTGTGTGTGTGTGATAGTTTTGAACACTGCAGACAGTTAATGCCACGCAGACATCCCTGGGTGGTTGTGACTTTGTCCTCCACATCATTGGGAGGGAAACCAAGTTTGCTGTCTCCAGCGGTGGGTGTTGGTGAGTCTCCGTCAGCCGCACATGAACAGAGCTGGAGATTATCTTACTGGCCAGTTCCAGTGTCACCAGTTCACGTGTGAGCCTGGGCCTTGCCAGCACCAGCATCATCCGTTCACACGTGAGCCTGGCTGCACCAGGGGAAGAAATTTGGTTGCAGACGTTTTTGGGGGCTGATGACATCAGCGTACTGGGTGGGCATCCAGCACGTGCTGGGCGGAAGGGAAATGAACAGTGCATTTTCAAAATCTTACCATGAATGCTGAGCACACTTGTCTGGGGAAACTTTTCTTTTTTATCAATGGAAAAACACTGTCTGTCAGATACTTGTCACTGTGCCTGCCAAACCCAGCTTCAGAAACAAAGGTAGCCAAGTGAAGGATCTGATGCTCACAGAGGAGTCCAGTGACTGGCTGAAATGATGTTCTCAGTCCCATGAGATGCTGAATGACTGCCACAGAGGGACTCAGGTCTGAGAATAAGCAGTACTTTCAGACTTTGAAGGATTCTGGAACACTTAAAACTAATTTGTCTACCAGTAAAACATCACCCTAGAAGATATCAAAATTAACAGGCTATTCTTATTTCTGCATTTGAAGAAAATTTAAAAAATACAAATATCAGGATAAATAAATTCAAATTCTTAACTATCTAGGAATAATTCTGAAAAGGACCTTTATTCACTGTTAATTAAGAAACAAATCTGAACATAGGCCAGCTTCTGCCTTCTCATTTCGGGTGTTAATTAGGGGGCATTGGATGATGTGGGTAAGTGTGTGGAGGCGTGGGCTAAGGGGGAGAAATAATGTTGAGTGTTTTATATACAGGGACATTAAAAACTCCTTACAATTATTCAGTGAAAGGCTACCATTATTATCTCCATCGCACAGACGAGGAAACGGAGGCACAGGAGAATGTAAGCGAGTCCCACAGTCAGTGAGTGACAGGTTAGGGTGCAGCTCTTCAGCGTGAGTGTCTCATTGGCCATAGAGGAGGATGGTGCTGAGCTGCGGTGGTGAGGGCCACGGGTTCCTAAGTGGTTGAGGTAGGTTTTAGCCCCGGATTTTCATAGCTGGTTATAAAGATGCCGACACAGGAACCCACTTCCACTCCCATCTTCAGGCTCCCCCTTCCCCTCTCTACTCAAGTTAACTCAAGGGGTTGTTTGGTTAGAAGGTATACGATGCTCACTGCATCATTGCCAGCACCCTGGGGCAGGTCCCATCATGGAAAACAGACGCTCTGGTTCCAGAACGGGGCTCATTTAAGGCTGTGAACTATTCCTCTGTACCCTGTGGGCCAAGCTGCAAAATAGGACATAGTTGCTGAATCACCTGATTCTTTGTGCCTCTCTGCTTCACCACATTTTCTCCACAATCAGAGCTCTGCCTGCTTTTTTGGGGGGCCGGGAAGAGGGGAACAAAATAACTTTTCCTGTACTTACGTGTTAATTTTATATCTTACCTAACGAGAACTAACACTGATCCTCCATTCATTGCTAAATCTTTCAATCCCGGAAACTCTGTGACAAAAGCGATGACAGGGCTGTCCCTTTTTCTTCAGGTGCCACACTCTGTAAGAGCTGCAATCTGGCCTTCGAGTTTAGCTGAGAGGCATTCCATGGATCAGAAAGTCTCCCTTCCTTTACAACAGCTGTACTTGCGTTAATTGTTAGCGTTTTTCCTTATACTGAGCTGAAATCTGTCCTTCAATCATTTCTATTCCACGGGTCACTTCTGCTTCCGGCAGCAGCATCGGAGCCCTGCCAGCCCTCTTTTGTCCTGACAGCCCATTCAGACGTTTTCAATCAGCTGTAAGGTAGCCTCTGGCTAATTATCTTCCTGATTTCAAGTGAAACATCCCCAGTTTCTGCAATCATCCTCCACGACGTGGTTTTCTCAGCCTTCTTGCAACCCCTTCCCTCCTCTCAATCCAGCCCACTTTGCCAGCCGCCCACCGAGGGTACTTCCCAGATGCAGGACAGCTCTGCAGGTTTGGTCTGAGCAGGCAGAGTGCACGAAGACAGAGCTCGTTCTGGATGCCTTTTCTCTCAAGGTGTTCAGCTAAGTCAGGAGGTCCCTAGACAGGTGATCTCTTTAAGAAGAAGAGAAGGGGCCACAGAAGCAGACAGGGGTGTGGAACTGACTTGAATAAAAACATTTTGGATTTTTACTAGCAGAGAGGCCAAGATGGGGAGATTCATCTTCTAGGCACTAGACATTGAGTACTCACGTCTCTTTGTTTTTCTCTGTGTGGAATGTTCTCCATTTCATCCAACTCCTTGGCAAATGTCTGTTCATCTTTCCAGCTCCTCTTCTTGAAGAGCTCTTGCCTGCCCACACCCTGGGCTCAGTGCCTCTGCCCTGAACACAGCGGCTGATGAGGGAGGTAGCTGTGTTCCGTGTGCAGTCACAGCCGACGGGCAAAGGGGTGGGACACCTCACGGAATGGCATGCATGGTGTGGTCCAGCTGAGAAAGCTGAGTGGGGCCTGATAGACTTCTCGTTGGGGGAACGTGGAAACCAGAGACCGGGCCTGTAGCTGCAGGAGCAGCCGCGTCTTGGGTTACTTGGGGCTGCAGTGGCTCCCTTGTGCTGTGCAAGCTGAAGTCCTGGGGACAACAGTCCACAGCGAGGGGAGAGCGGAGCAGGGGTCTAGGCAGAAACAAAGACTCCATGCATGAGAGACCATGTGGCCCTGAGACACAGCCCAACTCCCCCGTGGCTTTCTGATTGCTTCCATCTCTAGACCATGACTCTGTTTTCGGCAAACCCTACTTTGCTTGAGGTCAAGCGAGGGCCCCATTATTCTTGGAAACAAGAAGAGCCCTTGCCAAAGCATCTCCCACATGGGATTGCCACTTTCACCCTGTGCATTCCTGCTGTACCTGGTGCATACTTCCAAGCTGGTGCGTGCCACCTGCCTGCTCCCCACTCCCCACCAGACTCTACAGCTTCTTGAGAGCCAACATGCTCTTGGCACCGTCTCTTGGTGTGATAAGTCCTTCCTGTGTGAATTTGTGGTTATTACATAAAATACTATTTGTCAGATTGTGGATTCCAACTAGTTATGATTTTCTGCTTGAAGTGTATGTTAAACATTTCTTGGGTGTTGGGTGTTTCCGAATTCCTATAAAGATTATTGAGCCCTGTTCTGGGATGCAGGTAAGATACCCGGAAAGAGTCGGATCCTCCGAAATTTGAGATTCATCGGGTGGGACCAGAGTAGAGCTTAGTTGAGGGCTGTTGTCCATGATTGAAGTCGAACCGTTCTGAGTACCTTCCTGTTGCCTGGAATTAGGAGATTTTTCTGGTCTGACTGTGGTAACAGGCACTATGTCAGCCTATGTGGGTGCCGGTTACTGCTTCTTCCTTTCCAACCTCTCAGATGGTTCTTTTCTGGCTTCAAGTAGTTCCCTCATCCACCTGTGCTGACAGTTCCCACAGAATGCGTGAGGGGGGCCCTCTGCCAGTCTCTGGAGATCTGTCTACGCTGCTCGCTCCTCGTAGGCCTCCTATCCCACAGACTTGAGCGACCTGGTCTCCTCTGACCCTCAGCACAGTCTTCACGGCAGGGAGCACTCCAGCTCTACGTGGGTTCCCCTTTCCCGCTCAGTGGCTTGGAAATTGGCTCAAGGCAGAGCTGGAACAATCTGTTGGCTCGCCTGTTTGTTTCCTGGCTCTCAGGGCTCACTGTCCTTCATTTCCTCATGTCTTGTGTCTTTCAAACTTTTTTAATGTGTTTAGTCTTGTTGTTGTTTGAGGTGAGAGGATGAACCAGGTCCCTGTTGTTCTATCTTGGCTGGAAGTGGGAGTTATGTAACTTGTTGACTTATTTCTTTAGGAAGGTTTGATGAATATTGCAGTCAGGACACCTGCCTGCATTTTGTCCAATTGGAAGATTTTCTTTGATTTCTGATTAGGACCTTAATCAAAGTGACGTATATCTTTCTCACAATTTAAAGCAGATCCTTCGTGCTGTAAGTGTCTCATGTTATACATGAACATAACATGTTAAATCTTTGGTTTCATTGCTGCTCAAAATCAAGGCTGAAGTTGAAGGCAATGAGTTAATCACGGATTAGGATGTTATCAGATTTTCTTTAGAGGAAATCCATTCCAGCGAACCACTTGAGTAAAAATAGTTTCCAAGAGGAGCTTAATTCTGGAAAGATAATGATCTGTTTTAGATGCTTGCAATTTACAATTATGTTTGGTTAGATTCTGAATTGTGAGCATGGGAAGCGTTGCAAGACTTAGAAAGTTAGTTGATATGTATTCCATGCAATTCATTTCTGAAGCTTAGAGGAGCCAAACATATTTAGGAAGGGAGCGTGGGCCTGTGTTGAAGAAAACCATTTGAAAATCAGTATACACATCTCTGTAAGCACAAAGCTATACAAGAAGTACTACGAATATTGTTATCAGAAACAGTAATACTTACATTCTCCTTAAAATCAAGGGAAACGGCAAAATGATTTTCTCTCTGCCTAGAAGAGCCACTTATCTGTGAAGTCCTGAAGGAAAGGAATCTTTTTTCTTGCTGAGTGCTGAGGCCCGGAAAACGGACTCCGAAATCTCACAGTTCCTGAAGTGGGGAGCCCTCTGAGACCAAGAAGATCAGAGAAAGGCAGGTCACAGGAAGGCCTTCCACCTGGGAGCAGGGCCGAGGGTCTCTGCTGTGGAGAAAGCCCCTCTACTTAATGGGCTCGGCAGAAACTGGCCCCCTCTTTGCATCCGAGATGGGAGGAAAGCTGCTACTGCAGGTGGGTAGGCACGAAGCCCGTGGTTTCCCCAAGCTTCCTCATGGAAGACTCATCCTCAGTGAGAGAAGAGCCCAATGATTGGCAAATGCTAAAAAGCATTTCTGGAAAAAGCAGAGCTTTTCATCACAAATAACCAAATGGCGCCTGAGGAGAATGTTCAGGGTGACTCTGAGTTGTCAACCTCTGCCTCATCTCACTCTCCTACATCCGATCAACCTCTTTGCTCTGGATCTCGCAAACGCTAAGCCTTTCCCTCTAGGAATCTGATTCTTTTTTTTTTAAACACACAACTATTGGATGTTTGATTTATCTTTTTCAACTCTAAAGCTGGAAACTAACTGTGGCATCTAAATCGCTGTCGAGTTAAACATCCTCCATTCTTGGGGCTCAGAAATGGAAATCCAGATCATTTACTATAAAAAGTTTTGGTAGAGGGGCAGGTTAAAGCCCCAGCGTGGCCTACAGGCACTGGTGTATGTGCTTATGGTCTGGGAGCCAGGCGGGCCACCTGGCCTGAGGAAGCGTCCTCCGTGGACTCTGGAGGCCTGAGGAGTGGCTGGAGTGAAGAAGTGACCACTCACGGGGAGTGGAGTCTCAGGCGTGGCCAAGGCGCTCTGCTGACCATAGTTTATCACTTGGGCCCAAAGCAATTTGACCCTGGGTGGTGAAGGAAGGTGTGGAGTTTACAAATTGAACCTGAATAAGTGACGCATGAACTGTCTCCTCCGTCAGGTTAGAGACCTTGCAACACTGGCCCTGTGTTTGTGAATCCTATTTGTGTTTTCCTGAAGGCGGTGCTGGCTACCCCAATCTGCCTTGGAAAGCTCTGTGAGATAAAGGACTCTTGTCCATAGCAGACTAGAGGGGAAGGTCCTCATCATCCGTCTTGCCCTGAAGAGCTGACATGGGTTTTGAATACAGTAGGTTCTGGGTTGTTGGTGGTGATGGTTATCATTTAACAGACTCTGGCAATTCTGGCCAACAGCTTGTCACTGAGGTCCTGTTCTCAGTCTCGGTGTCCAGGCATGGAGTCCTAAATCTGCCCATCTACGTCACCTTTCTGAACTTGAATACTAGGACCGATAAAAACCAGTGAAATCTACTTTATCTTGCTAGCGTTCCACAGCAGGAGCCCTGCTGTCACAGTGGGTCAGACAGTTCAGTGGGTGGGCCTCACTGTAGACTTGTAACATCCCTGGTCTCAGCACCAAATGCCGGTAGCGTCTGTGACTATGAGAAGCAAACATATTCTTATGTGCTTTTTAATGTTCTCCCCTCCCCGAGCGTGGTGCCCTGTGCTGGGGAAACCCCAGCCCCTCGTCCCCGCCTGCTGCCTCCCAACCCTTGGTGTCCGCGCCAGATTGCTCACTTTAGTGCCAAATCCCAAGACTCTGCTTTGGGTGGCACAGCTCTTTCCCTAAACTTACTGTCCTGCCACTGCTATCCCTTCTTCTAAATCCATTATCAGCTATCATCTACGAATTCAGAACGTTTTTTATTTACATGAAAATGCAGGAAGGACTCACGTTCACTTCATGGAGTTTGTTCTGCTTATGTGAAGTCAGAACCAATGACCCTAGTGATGCTGAAGGGCTTTCAACACTTCTCTGAACTTGGGCAGCTCTGTTATATTGAAAGAAAGTTTATTTGTACGTGGGCGGAGGGTGTGCATGTGTGTATATAGAAAGAGATACAGATATATAGAGAGACTCAAATATAAAAACCCCCTAAAATATAATAAAATGCTCCATGAAAACCTTTTCATAATGAAAAGAAAAGTAGAGCCCAAAGCATAGTGGGCTCCTTCTGAAGAGGAAGAAGCAGGGACTTTAACTTTGCAAAGGGCAGTGTCCAAAGGAGGAGAACCTTTTCTCTGGCCCAATCAGGGAGAACACATAAAGAAGGAGCCTAAATTAGAGCAACTGGGAATTAAGTAAGCTATGAGACATTTTCCTTGTGGGTGATAATGGCAAAACTGGAAATGAATTATGATGGAACTAACTGAGTCTTTATCTCTTGCCACGCACAGTGTGCTCTCTTTGTCCTGGTTGTATTTCATACAAGCAAATTTAGGGAGCAGCACAAAGGTTCTGTCAATAGGGAGGATCGCCGTTGGTTCCAAGCTTTATCCGAATAGTCCATGGGTGTTCTTTCAGTCCACTAACTCGAATCCACCGGTGTCACCGGGAGTATACCCTGTGCAGGGCGCTATGCTGCAGTCTTCGCACCTTAGCTTCCCACATAAATTTTTTACTCATAATAAGCCTTTCTCATATCTCCTTCAAAAGCTAACTCTATTTAAAAGTCTTGACAGTGAGTCATCAGTCAACCTGGGTCCAGAATTCAGGCTCCAGACTGGGGTGTAATAATCTACTTAATTCCCCAAATCACACCTGAGATTGAAGCCCAGAGAGACTGGATGTTTGACTCACTGCCGCAGCGTGGTGGCGTCATTTGTCTCCACAAAGGGAGAAATTTGACAATAACAAGTGAAGGCAACAACAGACGCGCCGAAACGTTTGGAAGCTCCATTCTGGGTAACTTCTAGAGGATCCTCAATCGTAAGAGCTGTGCTGTGCCAAGACGCCAGCCGTAATGCCATGTTTTCCAAATTGGGGTGCCAACACACTGCAGTTTTATGAAGTTGAATGGTGAATTTGAATGCATTTTTTAATAGAACGTATTAGATTTCAAGGAAATTGGCAGGCATGCAATGGCTGAACCAGGCTAAAGCCCAAGTAATAAGAGATGCTTATATTGTCTCTATCATTGGGCTACTTCAGTGGGAAAGTTTGCAAAGCTTTCTGAGGTATTTTTTCCTGCTAAACAAGCAATGCATGTACGTAGATCCAGCTGGGTAAGATGAGAGCCCTTATTTCATCCAAGCAAATCAGGCTCTTCTTGCAAAGAGAAAAAACAATAAAACCAAAATAAAACCAACAAAAACAATCATGACATTGTATCTGTAAGCAAGTGTGTTCAAACAATGCTTTCAGTTATAAAGCGTGCTTAAATCTGATCATCTCTCTTGATGGAATTCTTCTCCTGCACCTAAGATAAGTCTAATTATCTCAGCTCTTTTCTAGTCTCACCAACAGGTAACCTTGAGCAAACGGATGTTCTGGTCCCAATTCTTCATCTGTAACATAAAAAAAGACATCTTTTGTCTACTACTCTTATCAAGATAAAGTGAACAATAAACTTACCCCATGCTGGGCTTTGATCTGTAGCAGCAGAAGAATTATTTGCTTAGGACACATAATAATTGATATGAATCAAGTTGTAAGATGTGAACATTTTACTTATTTGTTTTTTTAAGAAAGCCCTTCTTTTTTTTTTAATGTATTTATTTTTTTGGAGGAAGATTAGCCCTGAGCTAACATCTGCTGCCAATCCTCCTCTTTTTGCTGAGGAAGACTGGCCCTGAGCTAACATCCATGCCCATCTTCCTCTACTTTATATGTGGGATGCCTACCACAGCATGGCTTGATAAGCGGTGCCATGTCCACACCCAGGACCCGAACCAGTGAACCCCGGGCTGCCGAAGCGGAACGGGTGAACTTAACCACTTTGCCACGGTGCCGGCCCCCATTTTACCTGTTTTATTACCTATAATCTTCCGTAGGGAAGAGGAGCTGTTATAATTTTATGTAGGCTAGTAAATTTTCCATTGTTATTAATAAAGGTGATTTGCTTTTAAAAAACCAAAAAGAGTACAGAAGAAATATTTTATGATTGAGGAATATATGACTGAAGTTAAATGAATGATAAAGAGCGATGTTCTTTTTATTTAGCTAGAATAGTCCAGTAGAAAATTTTAATTTCTATTTGACCAATTTTCAGAAACATCCTCAGATGTTATTGCCTAAGTGTTGAAAGAGGATTTTGTTACTTTCAAGTGCATCTAAGTGCCATTGCTATCTCACAGGCAGGAAGGGAGTTAATCTCTTCATTTCTGCTAATACTCATTGCTACCAATAAAGATCAAAAGTTGGATATTTGGAAGAAAACTGAAAAATCTGTTTTGCGAAACCAGAAGATGGTTTGAACGTTCATTTTCTCAGCATGAACTCAAGAACTAAATTTTTTATATTCAGTTTATACACACATCTAGGCTTAACTTTGTAAATTACATAATTTATCTATTAATGAGTTCCTGTGGCTGTTTTTGATTGTGCAAAGTGTGCTGCCTTATTCCTCCAGCATCCAGAACTTCCCATAGGATCCTTTTGCAAAGCAATAATTTTTCATATTACTATGACTAAAAAAAGTCATAAAATTAAATATACAAGGTTGCTTTTGACAACATCAAAGCTTCTGCAGAAGCTTGATTATTGCTATGGGTGTCCTTGAACCTTATGTCTGTGAAATTGAACAGCACACTTTATTTTATTGGCTCTGCTGTTTGACATTCATTTCAATATAGCCCCATTTCCTTTTTCCTGTTTTTTGCCTCTTCTTCTCTCCAAAGCCCCCTAGCACATAGTTGTGTATTCTAGTTGTGAGTGCCTCTAGTTGTGCCATGTGGGACGCTGCCTCAGCATGGCTTGATGAGCGGGTCCATGTCCGTGCCCAGGATCCAAACCCATGAAACCCTGGGCCGCTGAAGCGGAGCACGAGAACTTAACCACTGAGCCACAGGGCCGGCCCCAGCCCCGTATCTGAACTTGATGACAGAAAGACCTCAGGACACTCTGCCTTCAGGGAACATCTCCACTGATTGATTTGCGGAGTCAAGGTCTTCCCCTTCCACTTTATATGCAGGAACGATCACAGGGTGGAAGGTTTGACTTAGCTTTGAAGGCCTGGCACAAGGTCACGGATGCAGCGTACCTGTGTGAATCACGAGGACGACGGCCCTGTCAATCATAAAGCTGCATAGCTCCCAACACCAAAGACCTCTGGGAGAGCATACAGAAGCTTCCGGTGCCGGTTCCATCATTGACATGTTAGGCGATAGTTTCTGGACAGCAAAGGAAGACCAGCTATAAAACGTCTTCCACAGGTAACTGACCAACACACGAATATGTAGACAGTTGGGATTTAAGAGGAACTGTGCTCGGTTTTCTATGACCAAGTGTTTGCAACATCTCTACCATTTCCTTCTAATAGTTTTGTTAATACTACCTAAAGGTGTATTCCAACGAAATATCTGAACCCTAAGAAGTATTCCCTAGGGCGAGACTTCTCAGCTTCAGGACTATCGACATTTAGGGCCAGAGAAGTCTCCATTGCCGCGTACAGTCCTGTGCGTTGTAGGATGGTTAGCAACATCTCTGGTCACTACCCACTGGATGCCAGTAGCACCTTCCCCCTCATGCTGCCCCAGTTGTAATAATCAAAAATATCTTCAGACATTGCCTAGCGTCCTCTGAGAAGCAAAATCATCCTGACTGAGAACAGTACTATAAGGACAAGAAGGGAGGAAGTCCCTTCTCTCATCTCGTTCTCCTTCCGTCCTCCTGGAAGAGACTCCCTCATGTTTGCTTGGCATCTCACACAGTCGAGAGGGTCACATTCCATGTGTGGGAGATCAGAGTTGACTACCCCAAAATGTGTCTCTTTGCCTTGCCTTGATTATTTTTAAGAACAAAAGACTGAAGGAAACTTTGACCATCCCAAGGAGAACAGCACCTTGCTTCTTTATCTGGGCAGAGGGAAACGGATTGTTGCTCAAAAACATAACTGCTTGAATTCAAAATAGGGACATTAAAATGTGGCAGGAGGGTAACAGGGCTACACGGAACTAAAAATTCCTCTTTCACGTCTGCTGGAATACAGTGTGAGCAGCTATTGTTCAACTTGCCTTCTTCTTTAGCTTTCGATGTGCACATCAGATAGGAAGGTGTTGGTTGCAGGTAGCAGAGATGGGAACCTATTGTCTCAAGTCAAGGGCAACACTGGCTTTGGACCAGCTCGATGCAGGAGGTGGCATGGCTGCCAGGAGCTGTCTCACGGCTCACCTCTGCTCTCCCGTGTGCGTGCTATTGGCTTCCTTTCTACACAGGCGCTCTTGCAAGGTAACCACTTGCACATTTTAAGTTCTTTCAATTCAGATCCAGGAGAGGAGAAAGGCATCTGCATCTGAGGGTGGGGTTTGTCCTACCAACCTGCTTGAACGGTGAAGGGTGGGAGAGAATTGATAGCGCTTAGTTGGCTGGAACAAAGGTAAACGATTCTAGAGGACAAAAGTAACACATTTTAAGTGTTTCTGTTCTGTCTCACTAAAAAAATAAGGCCATTGAGAGCAAGGATCATGTCTTATACTTCATTTTACTCCCCTTGAATCTTCATAATGCTTTGTGCTCAACAGACATACAATGCAGAATTTGTAGGTGAAAAGGGCTTGGACAACATACACCTTATTCTCACAAAGAGATCGAAGCATTTTTTATGTTTAAAACAAAGCACAATTCTTACAGAATTTCCAGGGAATAGGAGTACCGGGGGAGAAGGCTGCTATCCTATTTTAAAGCAGGAGTCATTCAAATGACTTACCTGAGGTCATAGACAGTAAAATGATGAAGCTTTTACTTACTCACACAACGTCTTTCTGAGAGAAAGCAGATCAAAAACTAATTGTTTTTTTATTGAAGTATAGTTGACATATAACATTGTATTAGTTTCAGATGTACAACATGGTGATTTGACATTTATATACATTATGAAATGATCAGCATGGCAAGTCTAGTTACCATCTGTCACCAAACAAGGTTATTACCATATTATTGACCGTGTTCCCCATGCTGTGCATTGCATTCCCGTGACTCATTTATTCTGTAGCTGGAAGTTTGTTCCTCCTAATCTTCTTCACCTATTTCACCCATCCCCACCCCGCACCCTTCAGGCGACTACCAGTTTTTCTTTGTACCTATGAGTCGGTTTCTGTTTTGTTTGTTCCTTTGTTTTGTTTCTTAGATCCCACATATAAGTGAAATCATACAGTATTTGTCATTCTCTGACTTATTTCACTTAGCATGATACCTTCTAGGTGCATCCATGTTGTTGCAAATGGCAAAAATTTATTCTTTATGGCTGATTAATATTCCATTATATATCTATATACACCACATCTTTTTTACCTGTTCATCCATTGATGGGCATTTGGGGTGCTTCCGTGTCTTGGCTGTTGTAGATAATGCTGCACTGAACACAGGGATGCCCATATCTTTTTGAATTAGTGATTTTGTTTTCTTTGGATAAATATCCAGAAGCAGAGATGCTGGGTTATATGGTAGTTGTATTTTTAATTTTTTGAGGAATTCCATACTGTTTTCCACAGTGGCTGCACCAAATTACAATTCCACCAACAGTGCACAAGGGTTCTCTTCTCTCCACATCCTCGCCAACACTTGCTGTTTATTATCTTTTTGAAATTGGCCCTTCTGACAGGTGAGAGATGATATCTCAGTGTGGTTTTGATTTGCGTTTCCCTGGTGATGAGTGATGTTGAACATCTTTTCACATGTTTGTTGGCCATCTGGAAAAATGTCTATCCAGGTCCTTTGCCCCATTTTGCAATCTGATTGTTTGTTTTTTTGATATTGAGTCATGTAAGTTCTTTATATTTTTTGGATATTAAGCTGTTATTGAATATATCATTCACAAATATCTTCTCCCATTCAGTAGGTTGCCTTCATTTTATTAGTGATTTCCTTCACTGTGTAAAAGCTTTTTATTTTGATGTAGTCCCTTTTGTTTATTTTTTGGTTTTGTTGCCTTCTCCTAAGGAGACAGAATCATAAAAATATTGTTAAGACTGCTATCAAAGAGTGCACTGCCTATGTTTTCTCCTAGGAGTTTTATGGTTTCAGATCTTGCATTTAAGTCTTTAAGCTATTGTGAGTTTATTTTTGTGTATGGTATAAGATAGTGCTCCAGTTTCATTCTTTTGCATGTGGTTGTCCAGTTTTCCCAACACCATTTATTGAAGAGACTGTCTTTTCCCCACCATACATTCTTGTCTCATTTGTTGTAGATTAGTTGACTATATAAGCATGGGTTTATTTCTGGGTTCCCTAGTCTGTTCCCTTGATCTGTGTGTCTGTTTTTGTGCCAATACCATGCTGTTTTGATTACAATAGGTTTGTAGTGTAGTTTGAAATTATGGAGCATGATACCTCCAGCTTTGTTTTTCTTTCTCTAGATTGCTTTAGCAATTTGAGGTCTTTTATGTTTCCATACGTATTTTAGGATTATTCGTTCTTCAATTTACTAAGACTTGTTTTGTGACCTAACATATGATCGATCCTAGAGAATGTTCCACATACACTTGAAAAGAATATGTAACCTGCTGTTTTGGGATGGAGTGTCTGTATATGTCTATTAAACTCATCTGGTGTAATGTGTCATTTAGGCACAATGTTTCCTTGTTGATTTTCTGTCTGGATGATCTATCCATTGGTGTAAGTGGAGTGTTAAAGTCTCCTACTATTATTGTGTTACTGTCAATTTCTCCCGTTATGTCTGTTAATAATTACTTTATATATTTAGGTGCTCTTATGTTGGGTGCATAGATATTTACAAGTGTTATATCCTCTTGTTGGATTGCTCCCTTTATCATTATGTAGTGCCCTTCTTTGTCTCTTGTTACAACGTGTTTTAAAGTCTATTTTGTCTGATATAAGTATTGCTATCCCATATTTCTTTTTGTTTCTATTTGCACGACTATCTTTTTCCATCCCTTCACTTTCAGTCTGTGTGTGTCTTTAGATCTGAAGTGAGTCTCATGTAGGCAGCATATAGATGAGTCTTGTTTTTTTATCCATTCAACCACCCTATGTCTTTTGATTGGAGCATTTACTGCATGTATATTTAAGGTAATTATTGACACGTGTGTACTTATTGCCATTTTGTTCATTCTTTTCTGGTTGTTTGTGTAGTTCTTCTTTGTTCCTTCTTATTTTCTTCTCTTCCCCTGTGATTTGACGGCTTTTCTTTTGTGTTATGTTTGGGTTCCTTTCTCTCTATTTTTCGTGTCTCTATAACAGGTTTTTGGTTTGTGGTTACCTTGAGGTTCACATAAGACAACCCATGTATATAACAGTCTATTTTAAGTTGATGGTCACTTGAGTTCGAGCATGTTCTAATAGCACTACATTTTTATCCCCCCCCATGTTTGATGTTTTTGCTGTCATATTTTACATCTTTTTATTTGTGTATCCCTTAACTAATTATTGTAGATTTGGATGATTTTACTACTTTAGCTTTAACCTTCAAACTAGCTGTACAAAGGGTTGATCCACTACCTTTGCAATATGTTTGCTGTTATCACTGAGATTTTGTTCTTTCACATTTTTATTTCCAGTCATGGCCTTTTCTGTTTAAAGAAGTCCCCTTAACATTTCTTGTAAGGTCAGTTTAGTGATGATGAACTCCTTTAACTTTTGCCTGCCTGGGAAACTCTTTATCTCTCCTTTAATTCTGAATGATCGTCTTGCTGGATAGAGTATTCTTGGTTGTGAGTTTTTCCTTTCAGCACTTTAAACATATCATGCCACTCTCTTCTGGCCTGTAAAGTTCCTGCTGAAAAATCAGCTGATAGTCTTATGGGGGTTCCCTTGTACATAACAAGTTGTTTTTCTCTCGCTGCTTTTAAGATTCTCTCTTCATCTTTAACTTTTGACATTTTAATCACATGTCTTGGTGTGGGTTCTTTGTGCTTCTTGGATCTGGATGTTTGTTTCCTTCACCAGGTTGGGGAAGTTTTCAGCCATTATTTCTTCCAATAAGTTTTCTGTCCCCTCTGTCTCTCTCCTTCTTGGACCCTAATAATGCAAATGTTAATGCACTTGATGTTGTCCTAGAGTTCCCTTAAGCTATCCTTATTTTGTAAATTCTTTTTTCTTTGCTATTTCGATTGGGTGATTTCCACTGCCCTGTCTTCCAGATCACTGATCCATTCTTCTGCGTCATCTAATTTGCTATTGATTCCCTCTAGTGTATTTTTCATTTCAGTTTTCGTATTCTTCAGCTATGATTGATTCTTTTTTATATATTCTATCTCTTTGTTGAAGTTCTCACTGTGTCCATCCATTCTTCCTCTGAGTTTGGTCAGCATCTTTACGTGACCACCACTTTGAACTCTTTGTCTGGTAGATTGCTTATCTCCATTTCATTTAGTTCTTTTTCTGATTTTTTTTTCTTGTTCTTTCATTTGGAACATATTCCTTTGTATCCTCATTTGGCCTAACTCTCTGTGTTCGTTTCTATGTATTAGGTAGATCAGCTATATCTCCCAGTCTTGGAGTGACTGAGAATGGGAGCCCTTTAAGAGCAGACTCTCAGTTTCCTATAGCCTCTGCTCTCCAGATATGAGCACTGCTGGTTTTCAAAGCCAGACGTTATGGGGGCTTCTCTTCCTGGGACAGGTCTCTCGGGCTGGGGAGCCCAATGTGGGCTCAGGCCCCTCACCCGATGGCAGGACCTCCATGCTGTGATATCCTCCTGCTTGTGGGTCACTGTGCTGTGGGTGTGGGTCCTGACTAGCCCACGCCTCTGACCCTCCTACCCACCTCCATTTGGCTTTTCCTTTCTATCTTTAGTTGTGGAAATTGTTCTGCTAGTCTTCATGTCATTCTCAGTGATAGTTGCCCTATACGCAGGTGTAGTTTTGGTGTGACTGTGGGAGGAGGTGAGCTGAGGATCTTCCTCCTCCACCACCTTGACTCGATCCTGATCAAAAGTCAGTCTCTAAGTACGGGAAGAGGAGAATGCAAATATATACGATTATTATTGAGGATTCTCTCAGTATCAAAGTTGAGTTCTCTTCTATAATATAAAACCACAAAGTGGGGCTTAATGAATCTCTGGATTCTAAGAAACAGAACAAAAAGGTCTGGGTATCTACAAAGAGATAAAGTAAAGAAAAATAAAGCTTATTTACATCATGTTTGCTTTGAGATTTATTTGGGTAAGAAAATTAAGCATAGGAAATGTGCGGTCTAACTTCACGTCCAATTAGATATATTTGAAACCTGCATTGTTTTGAAACCACCTTGGTGAGGGGACAGGCATTGAATGCATCATCAAGGAGTCCTGGTTTTGATCAATGCCACGCTTCATTCACCCCAAAGAATGGTAGCATGGTGCCCCATTGTGCTTCCTAATGACACGTCTCTGTATGTGAGAATGTGACTGTCATTTTACAAAGCATGGAGCACATTATGTTAGATGAGGTCTTACATTTCCACATATTTTATCAAAAGCAAGAGCATTCTCATTTGCACAACAAATGTATCTAGTCTTAAAAACACAATTATTTCTTCTAGTGCAGCGAAGATGCTATTTAAAGTAATTAATACTGAAAGCTGTAAGGTTTTGTTTATGGTAAACCACATAAGTCTAAATTACTTATGTAAATATGTTCAGATATTACACTACACACATATCCCAATGTGATTCAATTGAAAACAATACACTTAATTTCTCGCCAACTCAAATAACTATAAATCTGATCTCGTACTGTTTCAAGAATTTCCTTTTCAAGTTGGAGATGATTACATGTTTATGACTTAGAAAAGCACATACTAATTTACATAAATAAAGAACTTAAAGAATAAAAATCCTCTCCGGAACGTCAGTAGGAAGAACTGTGAAGCGCCTTTGGTGTGTTTTAAACAGGTCTAATCTCCTGTTGCATAAGGTGATGTGCTGTTGTGCAGCAGGAGTTGTTGGTTATCTGGGGACCCTTCTTTGCAAGGATGATGGCTGTGCTGAGTTTGGGTTCACACAGTTTGGGTGATATTGGTGACCAATAACAAAGCCACAAGTGCGTTGAGGAAGTGCCATGGCATTCACCTCTGGACAGAGCTGGTGAACCCGGGTGTTCAGACTGTGGGGAAATGTTCTGGCAGGGAGCTGAGGATTTATACATTTTTTAGTGATATCTTCCTTGTGTACTTTTTTTTTTTTTACCGAGGCTGCATAAAGGGGAAGTTGTTTCTCGTTTGAGGTTCTGCTACTTGTGAACAGCTGCAAGGGGTTTGCCTTCTCTGATCCTGATTTCCTAATGTGTAAAATCGTAATAGTGGTACCCACTTATGGAATTGTCTGGGGGTTCTATGAGAAGAGTGATGTGAAAGCTGAGCATGGGGCCTGGGATCCTGAAGCTCAGCAGGTGCTTGCTCCTCTACCCCCCCACATGCCCATTGTCCCATACTGTTAGGTGACTTCCAACTTCTGATTCTCTCTTGCTCATCCTAGCCTGGACCTGGAACCACACAAAATGACCTCTTCCCGGAGGTATTTCTGCTTCTTGATCAAAGATATCAAGGAACAGTGTTAAATTTTCTGAGCAGAATCATAGACATCATTATATAGCCAAACCAGCTCAGAAGAAAAAAGATCCTGTTATTACATAACACACTATGAGGAGGAGCAAACAACGTCCTCTGACTGTGACCCTCCAAGAACTTACTCAACTGTCCTCAGCTTCTATCCCTCCACCGGCTTAGGAGGGAAGAATGTCTGCAACTGCAGTTCAGTAGAGGATGTGAAAGTGGAGTTATTGGGCACCAGTATCACCCTGTTTCCCAAAAGATGGATCATGTGGGTAAAGATTCAAAAGTGTAGGGTACATAACTTTGGTAATGGTTGTGGAATTTCTACAAATCCTAATGTTCTATCAATATTTTCTGTGACTAGTTTATAAGAGTATTCTTATCTTTTTCTGGTATAATTACAACAAGATCCAGAAAGTTGGCTAATTAAAAGTTATTCATTAATGGAAGGCAAGAAAAAAACCTGCTATTTACCATTTGAAAATAATTTTCAGCGTAGGAAGTACAAGTGGAATAGTTATAGCTACTTGGTACAGTTTTAATAGGTAATTAATCATGGACTTTAGCAAGGAGTAGGCAAAAACTAAATTAGTGGCATAGTGAATTTTCAATTGTCACAGAAATTTAGAACAAAGTGGTATTTATTAATTTCTTAATTAAAAATGATTTAACATAATAAAATACTTATTTCTAAGAGTTTTTCAATGTAAAGTAAATAAAATGGAAATGCGTGAAAGTGTTTGAATTCAAGCAAAGTATTTCTTAGATACTAAAGACTATTGTTTTCAGTGAATTTAGTAACAAACTTGAGTTTTCTAATTACTAAATGTGGTCTTTTTTCTCATGTCATTAACAATCCTGAATATGCTTTATGGATAAACTCCATAAAGGCAAAAATCAGAATCTTACGTACAACTTGAGAGAATAAAACTCTATACATAATGTTGCCATAAAAGGCAGAACTGAAAAGAATCTTAAGAAGCTCTTCCTAGAGGCCAAGCCAGTGGTGTAGTGGTTAAGTTCACATGCTCCACTTCAGTGGCACGGGGCCCGTGGTTCACCAGTTCAGATCCCTGGAGTGGACCTACACACCACTCATCAAGCCATGCTGTGGTGGTGTCCCACATACAAAATAGAGGAAGATTGGCACAGATGTTGGCTCAGGGCCAATCTTCATCACCAAAAAATAAAATAAAATAAAAGATCTTCCTCTTACTTCCTTCATGTCTAGGACCCTGTAAGGCACCAACAGAGAAAGACCCATATTTTCCTAGTTCATTGTGAGCCCAGAGGCCCAAGCAGAGTTTTACTTGTGGACATTTTTGCATTGGTAATCTTCCACGAAGAGATAACTGGACTTCTAATAAGTTAAAAGTAAACACAGAGAATACTCTGAAAATCTGAGCCTCTATTACCTATAACTCTTTGACATAACGGACTACCAAATCAAAATGATATGCGTACGTGGGAACCAAGAGAAACAAAAGATATGAATTAGATCCCTGGAAAACCCTAATAGTGAGAAGAAATAAGGCCACTGGGGAGATGAATATTAAAGCACTATGTTTTCCAATAATAAAAAGGCAGCAGCACCTCCTCCTGGGACTTCATAAAACGGGACTCAGACCTACTTTTGCTGACAACGAAGGTAAAAACAGAAGAGAAGTGCAAGAAATGTTCCAGGGCTGCTCCCATGGAAAGCATCACAGTCTCTCAAAAGGATAAGAAGCAAGCTAGAGAGGAAAACTTACAAGAAAAGCTCACTGCAGATTCTCCAGGAGATTATTTCTAGCCTTGTAGGAAAGTAGTGAGCATGGTGGACGTGAGGTTGAACATCTTGAGATTCTAGAAAAAGAATGCTAGGAAGACGAGCTAAACCCTTTCCTCCTAGTCTCTCTGTCTGCTGATGGAGTGCACAGTCTGGCTGTCGGGAGTGGGTTGGAGGCGGGCAGGGCTGAAGGCAAGGGTATCAGGTAAGAGGGTGTTGCAACAATCCAGAGAGAGACGATGAGCACGTTGGCCATGGTTGTGGATGAACTGAAACAGGGTGAGAGGGTGATCACACGGCTGCTTAGAAGGTTAAATCATCTGGATTTCCTGAGTAAGTGAGAAGGGGGACCCAAAAAAACCATACAAACAACCAGAAGGAGTCTGGCATGACATCCAGGTTTCTGGTTGGAACGAGAACAGATTCTAGCCTGTGTGAACTGACCTGCGAACACTCAGCAACACACAGCGTGCAATTCGTGTGTAATGTTGCCCCACTGCCTTTGTGCAGTGAGCACCAGGGACGTCCGGGGACGGTTTCTCACTTCATCTCTTTGGCTTGTGTGATGCTTCTTTGGTGGTTAGGAGCTTTCCTAGCGCTTACTAACATCAAGTCGCTTCAGTCAACAGGCAGAGACAGCCAGCGGGTAGGGAGGGTGAATAGGTGGAACGCAGGATGAAATGAGCAGCAGAGTATCTGTGGCCACTTAAAAACCACCTCACAGGCTGTAGAGAAGTCTTGGAAATGCATTGTAAGAGTCTTGAGAAGAGATGGGAGGATTTTGAGCAGAAAAGACATATGAGTAGGTTTGTTTTTCAAAGATCACATGAGTTTCTGCATGCGGAATAAAGAAGAGACCAGTGAGAGGCTAACATTGACCAGCATTCCCTCCAGCAGCCATTAAACCTCCAGAAAGAAGCCGACAGCTTTTTATCGACAGAGCTGTTGTGGCCATAATCCGTGGGCTCCCTCCTGGTTCAGCTGGCTGCAAAGTAGTATAAATCAGGACATAAGGTTAAAGCTTTCTTTGCCAGAAAAAGACAATGACCTTCATGTGCCATATTCTCACTTTCATTTATTTTTAGTTAAATTTAGTTTTCGACATTCAAATATCAGGAGCTTTCACATAAATCCCATATTTCTGGCTTCTCTTGAAAAATCGAGTATAGAAATTGCATTCAATTCTCCGTGCTGCACTGGGACTTTGTCATTCAAAATAAGAATATCATAATTACCTCAAACAAGACACGTATGTCTTTCTCTAGAGAACTCCAGGCACTGTAAGAATATTCTGCAGTGGAAACAGCCTTTTACGTATTAACTGAAGAAATCCTTGCAGTCATGCGCACATTTCATGGGTGTGCATATATTATGCGTGCTATAACTGTGTATAGGGTTCTAAGTTAAAAATTGCTATCACTTTCTGATTTCGTCATTTTTGTTGATATTGTTCTCATGACTTAGTCTCCCTACTGTAAGTGCAGGTGAGAAGCCCCCGTATTGAGTGAATTTAGATAAAAGAGTGACCGGAAAAGGCTGGCAGGAGTGCTGGTTAGGAGAGAGGAGAGGACAGTTTGAGTCTCTCCAGCGGCTGGACCCCACTGCCCTGGGGGGCATCTTGGAACCGAAGGACCTTAGTGATGATCATCTACTTCAGCTTCTCCTTCAACAGTCAAGAAAATGAGTCCTGGAAATGCTGTCAGGGGCCCATCCTGAAGGCCTGTGGGCAGCATGCAGCCTGAAGATATGTTTTGCTTTGCCTTCAATTCATTTTATTTTTAGTTAAATTTAGTTTTCAACATTCAAAAATCAGGAGTTTTCACATAAATCTATATTTCTGGCTTCTCTTGAAAAGTCAAGTTATATTAGAATGCTGGATTTTTCACAGCCTTCCCCATCAAGGCTGCCTCAGTCATTTCTAGTCCTGCTCGAACTTTGGTGACATTTCATTGCAACCTCTGGGTCACACAGAGATGAGGCCAGAAGCTCGAATCTTGTGTTCCTTCCCGTTCTTTCTTCTTTGCCTTTCTTTGTGACTCTAAGTCTTCCTGAAATTTTTTCAGACAATATCTATTAAAATCTTTCCTTTTCCTCCAAATTGGATAAAGAATTTTATGGATATTGCATCTTAATAAGGCCACTTCTCACCTCTTTAATTAAAAAAATATTCTAAGGCTCCCTAGACAAAAGGCAGACAAGCCATTTAGAGTCAGGACCATGGGGGAGCATCAGCTGACCAGGAAGGGGCAGAGAGACCCCCTCCCCACCCAGGTACCAGTACAAGAGACTCCAGCTGAAAAGAAGCCATTAAAAAACTCGTAATAACCCTATCTTGTGTCTCACATGAGATTCTACTCGTTGAAGGGCACTCCATCTTTTAGCCTTTTATCAACGTGCCATAAAACCACCACCTTCCGTATGCAGAGCTGAGTTAGGCAAACAGTGGAATAAGAGTCCCACCGCCAAGCAACAAACGAAAACAAAAGCTGTCCGTGTAGACTCTTACCTGGCTTCTAGAATACGCAGTAGATGTGTTAGATTTGATAAATTCAGATAAAGCACTGTATTCATAAAAAGGTTCACTGTTAATTTTAAAATGTCTTTTTTGAAATACAGACAAAACACTATAATATGACTTCACACATTATCCTTCGATATATTTACAGGGAACACTTGCCACCTTTTTTTTTTTTTAACCTTTTAAATTTGAATTAAGTGTCTACTTATTCTCACCATGGCTGCCTCTGGGTTTCTCCAGAAAAAGTGCTAAGTAGTACTTAAAAACTGTTAAAGCCATATTATGACCAAAAAGAACAGTAAGTTCTGTAAGAGGCGTAGTTAACATGTCTTCGGGCAAAAATGTTTGTCTCTCCATTGAAACTCACATCCCTGTAAATGATGTTAGAATTAATCGTTGTCAGTCTTTGTTTGTCTAGCTATAATGGAAGGAGCTAAGAGTCGTAAACATCTCTCTCAGAGAGTGTCTATGCTGCCTTTGGACAATTACCTTTTTGATTGGCCTCTGACTTGCCGTATAACCAAACTCTGTTTTCCTGGAGACCTTGCCCCAGAGCTCTCCTTACCTGCGCTCATTGCCGTGCTAAATGGGAAGCTCACTGTTGTCTTCCCTACTGTTATCTGGCTCTTCTTCTAAGTTATTGGTTACTAAATCCATTTATATGTGATTAGCAGGATCATGTGTTTAGTGTAAGTGTCACTAACTCCTGGACTGTCTGAGTCAGAGAAAGTGTCCGGGTGTAAGAGAAGGTAAATGAGGTCAGTTCCTTCAAAGGAGGCCGCCTGTATTTTTCTGTGGTGTTAGCACCCTCCTAGACGGGGCTCCATCTGCCTTTGAAAGCTGGCCTCCACTGAACTCTGCTCCCGCCACGGCACCCCCGGGCTGAGCCTGCCTGCAGCTGTTCTGTGTTCTTGGACTCTCCCCAAACCCCCAGCCCTGTCTTCTCATTCTGCTTTCACTCATCTGTTCAGGCTTGGCCTATATACCTGACACCTGGTTTGTCAGATCTGCCTCCGGACAACTGAGCTAATCTCTAGAGTCAGTTCCATGCCATGACCAAGCATTGGTGCCCCAAGAGGGCAACATCTGGTTCCTGTTCTCAGGGAGCTTGGGGTCCACTGGGAGACCCCACGGCCACACTGTGCATCGAGCACTTTGACAGAGGAATGCCCACAGGGCTGTGTGTGCTCAAAGAGAAGCACCGACCCCAAAGATGGGGGTGTGGAGGAGAAGCTGGATGATCAGAGGTCACCAGAGGAAGGGGCGCAAAGAGATGACCACCGACTGCAGAGAGTGAGGAGGGGAGCAAAGGCTCAGGGAGGAATGGGGAGGGGACACTCCTGGGCCATGCAGATCCTGGAGTGGGAGGAGAAGTGGGAGACGCAGCCGACAGGTGAGCAGGAGGCAGACCTTGAGGGGGCCAGTGTGCCATGCGAAAGAGTTCAGGTTTACCCTGAGTTAGCAGGGAGTGCGGCAGCGACAACAGGGACCAGCTCTCAGGTCTCTGCCAGCCTTGAAATTCTGTCACTCTCTGATCCCAGCTCCCATCCACTTGACACACTCGACCAAAACTAATGTGAATACGTGGCGTTCCTATTTATACCTATATTGTATCCTCTATGATGAACTTTGTAATAGTAGGTGATTAAAAAATGCTTACTGGTTTTCTCTATTGCCTCTCTCCCACCCCTGTGATTTAAAAGGTTCAGGAAAATTAAGACACTCCACCCAAATAAATCGTAGGAAATAATTTGAAAGGATCTGGAACCCTGTTCAAAATGTAATTGCTCTTTATGTTATTTCTGTTTTTATCGTTGCTGCAAACAGTTTTGGTGTAGTGGAAAGAGCATGTAATGCCCTGTCAGACAGGTTGTGCTTGCATCTTCATTCTGCCATTAACAGGTGTGTGTATTGCACAATCGACCTTCCTTCTCTAAATCTGTTTATCGGTCAGGACACTCACTAGGAGGGCACATGGCCTTTGGTGGATGTGCAGTAGATGTTAGTAGTAGACGTGAGATGTTAGTTTCCCATCCTTCTGTTTATTTTCTGTGAAGACCTTGATTTCTTCATGGAAGCAGAGTGATGAGAAGAACTTGCGGTTGGCCATTTGAGGCCCCCCTGGTTTCAGATGTCACGGCAGCACAAGATGACTTTAGGCCTTACACCATGCTGCACAACAGTGGGAAAATGCCACCACTAACTGTCACAGCAAGTGGCCAGGAGGACGAGAAGTTTTCTCTCTCATTTTATCTGCTGTATTTAATGACTTAGAATAACCTGAGGCAAGTATTACTCATCCCCATTTCACAGATGAGAAAACCGAGTCTCAGAGAAGCTAACTTACCACAAGTCATATACAAGCTGAGATTTGACTCAAAGTACATTCACCACTGAAGGCCAAAGCTTCTCTAACAACATACTCTCGCTCTGTCAGCTATGTGAAAGTAAAGTGCGATCATCCACATTCTTGTCTACTACTGATTCTAAGAGATAAAAGTCAGAGGCCTGTTTTAAAAGCTTAAGAAAGAATATCAGAAAGAAACTGTGCCATGCCGGTTATTCTCAGAAGCACAACTGATCACATCATTTGTGTAGCTTAAACCCTGGCCAAGACACATCGCAAACAGTTGAGCTGAAGGGCATCGAGCAAAGCAGTAACTCAGTCAAAAAGTAGGCTTGGCCACTTGATACACTTCTCCAGAAATAAAAATTTCATTAGTTTATCTCATGATTCTATATGTTTCAAGTATTTTCCATTCTCATGTTTTTAAATATAATACATAACAATTAATATATGTAGGTTCAAACTATTAGCTTTCATAATTGTTTCCCCTGCTCTCACCTGCTAATATAAAGCTAACATGGGCCCCATTCTTGGCAATATTATAAAGGAAACTAGAACTTAGGGCACCACGAGCTCTTTTCCAAGAATCCTGCTCACCTCCTGGTGATGCCTCCACTTTCCTTGCTCCCACTCCTGCCGGGCCCCTGGATTTCCAGTTCTGCCATGTTTCTCTTCATGACCTCAAAGCCCCAGTCAAGTGTCCCCTTTGCCTGCAGTGCCACCTTCTGCTCTAAGCTGGTCTGGAATGGACCTGCCTGCTCAGTAAAAAGAAAGCAATTTATCTTTAAATTGAATTAGTTCGCTCTATGGTTTGAATAACAAATAAAACCCGGAGCGTTTCTTCCAAGCGTATTTGTAACCAAAAGAGCCAAATCGCAGAGTGAGAAATGGCGTCAGGCCACGTGAGGGTCGGTCGATGTGGTGGGAAGGAGAGGCGTCTGGAGGGGTAGTGGGTGGTTCAGGAGGGAACCGGACTGCAGAGAGGAGGGGTGAGGTGGACATCACTGATGCCCTTCACCGACTGTGCGCACGAGGGAGGAGGGTGCGGCCGAGAATGGATGTGGAGACCTGCAGAGTGCGCATCAGCGGTCTCGTTGTTCTCAAATCTGAAGGAAAAACGCACGTTTCTAACAGCTGCTCCATATAAACCCACGTGTCATGATGGCACTCTTTACCTGGGTTTTTTTCTGGCTGCACTACGTAAAAACCTCCTCGTGTGTTCCGGGTACTTTTGTCTCCAGGGCGGTGGGGAGGGATTCCCAGGCGGAGGGGCTTCGGTGCGCCACCCCGTGCGCGCTCTCTCCCTATCCAGCACCCCTGGCAGAGGGCGTCTGTGTTAGGGCCTCGGGGTAGGTCGAGCCACTCATGTTACTGTCCTGAGTCGCCGTCCCCCTGCGATCACCTGGTTAGCTGGGGCCCGTGATGGGAGCTGTTTTCTCAGTTACTGTAAAGTGTTTAGTAAGTTCCAGAGCCCAGGAAGCCGAGCTTGAGGTCAGTGAGAACCAAAACCGAAGGTCAGCTTCCTAGAGGCGCCAGGGACTAAAAACGGTGCTGGAAAGGCTTCCTCACAGCGATGCTGGAAGCCAGCAAATAACAACTGAGCCATCACTCCGTTCACATGGGAAAGGCATCAATTTTCATTTCTTCACCCCAACTCTGCCTCTCATTTTGACGCCTCCTGCAAGTTTAGAAACTTAAGAGTGTAGGGGAGAAAAAAGCCCCAGAAAACTGAGCACCTCGCTGGTCTCCTGAACCGCGCGGTGCACAGTGAGCACGGTCTCCGGGTGGCCGTCAGCTCACCCCCGCCGCCACCTGCTCCCAGCGCCACACAAACTGTGGAGGGAAGCCCTGCTCCCTGCAGCTTTGACAGACAGCCATTCACAGGGCCTCCCGTGATGACGATGACGCTGCCTCCTGGATGCAGAGAAGAGTTTTCTGTCACCAGGATTCATTTACAT